>NW_016107624.1:1795253-1846156 GCF_001604975.1 Cebus imitator | reverse complement strand
CAACCTCTGACTCCCAGGTTCAAGCAATTCTCCTGCCTCAGCCTCCTGAGTAGCTGAGATTACAGGCACCTGCCACTGTGCCTGGCTAATTTTTGTATTTTTAGTAGAGACGGGGTTTCACCATCTTGGCCAGGCTGGTCTCAAACTCCTGACCTGGTGATCCACCCACCTCAGCCTCCCAAAGTGCTGAGATTACAGGTATAAGCCACCGTGTCCAGCAGAATCTATATTCTTAAAAGAGCTTTCTAGTGGCTTTCTTGGGGAGCCACCGGCTAAGATAGTTCTGGACTCAGCTTGATGCCTTTTCAACCTCCAAATGTGCCAATTGTGGTCCCACCCCAGGGACTTTGCATCTCTGGCTCCCCAGGTCTTCAGATGGGCAGCTCCTTCCTGTCATTCAGGCCCCAGCTCAAATATCACAGCCTCAGAGACCTTCCCTGGACACCTCATCTCAAGTGCCTTTGCCCCAGTCTCTCCATGATATCCCATTGCCCTGTATTTTCTTCCACTTATTGATTCCTGAAACGAATCTGTTTTTCGGATGTTCATTAATTTGTCTCCCCAAACTTTAATGAGACAGGAGCCCTGTGAGTCCAGTTCACAGCTGTATGCCCAGTGTATAGAACAGCACTCAACAAATGTGTGATGAACACAGTGAATGAAGGAAGCTGGGCTCAAAGCTCCTGTTATTATTTTTTTCTTTTTAAAGGAAAGAAGTGGACCAGGTGGGGTGGCTCACGCCTGTAATCCTAGCGTTTTGAGAGGCCGAGGTGGGTGGATCATGAGGTCAGGAGTTCAAGACCAGTGACCAGTATGGTGAAACCCCGTCTCTATTAAAAATACAAAAATTAGCCCAGCGTGGTGGCGTGAGCCTATAGTCCTAGCTACATGGGAGGCTGAGGCAGGAGAATTGCTTGAGCCTGGCAGGCAGAGGTTGCAGTGAACTGAGATCCCGCCACTCCACTCTAGCCTGGGTGACAGAGTGAGACTCTGTCAAAAAGAAAGAAAGAAAGAGAGAGAGAGAGAGAGGAAGGAAGGAAGGAAGGAAGGAAGGAAGGAAGGAAGGAAGGAAGGAAGGAAGGAAGAAAAGATAAAGGAAAAGAAAATAAGCACTTTGGGAGGCCGAGGCAGGTGGATCACCTGGGTCGGGAGTTTGAGACCAGCCTGATCAACATGGAGAAACCCTGTCTTTACTAAAAATACAAAAAATTAGCCAGGTGTGGTGGCACATGCCTGTAATCCAAGCTACTCAGGAGGCTGAGGCAGGAGACTCACTTGAACTCAGGAGGTGGAGGTTGCAGTGAGCCAAGATTAAGCCACTGTACTCCAGCTGGGCAACAAGAGTGAAAGACCATCTCAAAAAAGAAAAGAAAAGAAACTGTAGTTCTAGCACTTTGTGAGGCTGGGACAGGAAGATCACTTGAGCCCAGGAGTTTGAGACCAGCCCTGGCAACATAGTGAGATCCTATCTCTACAAAAAAAAAAAAAAAAAAAAAAAAAAAAAAAAAAAAAAAAAAAAAAAAAAAAAAAAAAAAAAAAAAAAAAATGCCGGGTGCAGTGGCTCATGCCTATAATCTCAGCACTTTGGGAGGCTGAGGTGGGTAGATCACCTTAGGTCAGGAATTCGAGACCAGCCTAGCCAGCAACAGTGAAACCCCATCTGGAGGCTGAGGCACAAGAACTGCTTGAGCCTGGGGGCGGAGGTTGCAGTGAGCTGAGATTGCGCCACTGCACTCCAGCCTGAGCAACAGAGCGAGACTCAGTCTCAAACAAACAAACAAAAAAATTTGCCCAGCATGGTG
Organism: Cebus imitator; assembly: GCF_001604975.1. Classification (NCBI taxonomy): domain Eukaryota; kingdom Metazoa; phylum Chordata; class Mammalia; order Primates; family Cebidae; genus Cebus; species Cebus imitator. The sequence continues at coordinate 1,844,354 of NW_016107624.1, read as the reverse complement.
GTATGTACCTGCAGTCCCAGCTACTTAGGAGGCTGAAGTGGGAGGACTGCTTGAGCCAGGAAGGTTGAGGCTAAAGTGAGTGATGAGTGTGTCACTGTACTTCAGCCTGGGCAATAGAGGAAGACCCAGTCTCAAAAAAGAAAAGAAAAGAAAGGAGAGAGAGAGAGAGAAAAAATGAGAAACAAAGAAAGAAAGAGAGAAAGAGAAGGAAAGAGAGAAAGAAGAAAGAAAGAGAGAGAAAGAAAGAAAAAGAGAGGGAAGAAGGGACTACGAAGAGGAGGGGAAGGGAAGAGGAGGGGAAGGGGGAAGGAGGGAAGGAAGGAAGAAAATGAAAGAAGGAAGGAAGGAAAGGAGGAAGGGAGGGAGGGAAGAAGGGATGAAGAGGAGGGGAAGGGGAGGGGAAGGGGAAGGAGGGGAAAGGGGAGGGGAAAGAGGGAAGAAAATGAAGGAAGGAAGGAAAGGAGGAAGGGAGGGAGGGAAGAAGGGGCAAAGAGGAGGGGAAGGGGAGGGGGAGGGGAAGGAGGAGAAGGGGGAGGTGAAGGAGGGAAGGAGGGAAGGAAGGAAGGAAAAAAGGAAGGGAGGGAGAGAGAAAAGAAAGCTGTAGGACCAGGAACAAGTGACCTACCCTTTGGGGCCTGGTGTGACATATGGATGGCAGGCTGGAAAGTTTACTTTTGAGTGGCAGCTGAGGATGGTCAGGAGGCCAAGGTGCAAATCCTGACTGTGAAGGAGCTGGCACAGTGCTTGCACTTGGTGAATAAATGAATGGATGAAGAAATGTCTTCACTTTGCTATGTGCCTTTGAACAAGGCTCCTCTGGTTCATAGCCACAGCCTCCTCTCCTGCAAAATGGGGTTGGCCTGGGTGGGTTTTCAAGGCCATTGGGTATTGACACTCAGAGCCTCTGTGTCCAATCTGGAACATAAGTGGGAGCCACAGCTGGTGACAGAGGAGAGGCAAGCACTGCCAGAGCCACGATTCTCACATTTACTGGCCTTTCCTGAGGATCCCCCCTAGCCCATAGCTGGCATCCTAAGGCCATGTAGGTGGGAATTAAATGGAGCTTCAGCCACGCTCACCCTCAAATCCCCTTGGGAGCAAGAATAATCACAGCCCTGCCCCTATCCTGGGAAGAGCATTTTGTCTGGAAATTCTACCAGGGAAACAAGGAAGGGCTGGGGCCCTTTGATTTCTGCACCTGCTCAAACAGGAAGTAGCGGAAAGTTTGGGGCCAAGGAAAACAAGTTCAAGGTCATCCTAGAAATCAGCATCACCCACAGCTAGGGACTCATCCCATCCCAGGAGGAGCTCTCTTGGCGATGAATGAATAACATAGACAGATGGGATATAAAGAGGGGATGGCCTAGGATCCTCTAGCCTGTCACTGAAGGCTTAAGAGGAAGCAAAATTCACCTAGTCTTTTCTAACATACCTTTAGTGACGGGGAGCTCACTACCGAACCAGCCTTGACCACCCCCCCAACCCGTTCCCCTGAGAGTGAAGCTGCCTTCCCACACTGGGAACTGCAGAAGGCCTCAAGAGAACTAGTGGTCGGCCCACTCTCAAGTCAGAGGTCAGAAGGCTCGGGACTGACCCAGCCCCACATCCATAGGACTGCCCACGGGTTCCCAGCAGCAGAGGAAGAGGGAGCACGCAAAGTAAGGAAGGGCCAATGCTGGACGGGCTTGGGGAGGGGCCAACCTCTAACTGATCCTCATTTAAAAGCCCGGAGGACATGGTGTGGGGGGTTGGGGAGGCCTGAATCTGCCCCAGTCCCACTGAGAGCCCTGCAGAGGCAGCTTGGGTGACAGAGGCCCCTCTCCTCTTCCCCTGCAGGCTCTGCCCCGGGAAGCTGTAGGCAGTTTCATGATGTTCTGGGCCTGCTTTCTCTGATGTCACATTTCTTGTGTCCTCCTGGTGTTCCCTCTGTCTTGTCACCCCCCACCCAGGCTCCCATGCAAACACAGGCCTGCCTTCCTGCCCAGGCCCAACCCTCCCTCTTCCCAACGGTGAGCTCTTTTTTTTTTTTTGAGACAGAGTCTTGCTCCGTCACCCAGGCTGGAGTGCAGTGGTGTGATCTCGGCTCACTGCAACCTCTGCCTCCCAGGTTCAAGCGATTCCTCTGCCTCAGCCTACCAAATAGCTGGGACTAGAGGCATGTGCCACTACGCCCAGCTAATTTTTGTATTTTTAGTAGAGACGGGGTTTCACCATATTGGCCAGGTTGGTCTTGAACCCCTAACCTCTTGATCTTGATCCGCCTCAGCCTCTCTAAGTGCTGCAATTAAAGGTGTGAGCCAAGGTGGGCTCTTTCTAGATATCTGCTGCCAGGCCCAGGCCCAGACAGCAGCTGGGAGTCCTCAGCAGGTGCTGATCAGCACTGCCTCCTTCTGGGCTATGGAGCCCTAGGATAAAGTCCCCCTTGCCCCAGGCATCACCCAGGACTCCCAGGTCTCCTGGGGCTATCCCCAGGGAGGACCCCTGAGTGGCTTGGCATAGGGTTCCAGTCTCCTAAGCAACTCAGGCCAGCCTCCCCCATGCCCTCTGGGCCCCTGTTCCCCTGGTGCAAAGAAGAGATGCCCAGAACCTCAGCTCTTGGAATTTAGGACGCTTCAGTCCCCTGGGATGTGCATTAAAGTGTGGACACTTGGGCCACCTGGCAGAGTCTACGTTAGCCAGTCTGGGGAACAGCCCAGGAGTCTGCATTTTCCATCAGCAGGTGATGGGCCCACAGGTGATTCCAAAGCAGGGCATCCATGGGCTGCACTGAGCCTCACTCACCCACCTGTTGCTCTCTGACTCTGAGACCACAGCCCCCGATAAAGACCTGAATCTGCTTTGTCCACACTTCAGCCTATTCCCTTTTTCAGCACCCCACGTGCTACAGGCAGGGAGGGGTTACAAACCTCATGGTACAGATGGGTAAACTGAGGCCCAAAATGGAGAACACCCAGTTTGCATAGTACCTCACCCACAGTGAAGCCCACAGCTTCTGCCTCCCTTCCCAGGCTCCTCATGTGGTCTGGATTCTGGGGCCCAGCAGGTCATCTAGGGCCAGGCAGCAGCCCTGACTGGCACTCTTTGTCCTGGTCCCTGTGCCCTCTGACCTCAGCAGGTCCTGGGCTGATTAAAATATCCCCTTATAGCTCTGATAGGCACGGTATCCCCTTACAGGGCAGAGAGGGACACTGTCCCATCGGAGGCGATACAGCCAGCTGGGCGCTGTGCTCTGGCCACCCTCGGGAGCTGCACACTGCTAGCACAGGGAGATTAGAGGACTTTGGCCAGAAGGGTTTGCAGGCACCTGCTAGGAGAAAGCAAAGCTCAGAGACGGAGAGCTGCCCAAGATCACTCAGTGTATACTTATCAACCCCAATTCAGCGTCAATTCAGCCAGTCCGTCTAACAACCATAAGCAGTGAATCCTATGACTCTCCCACTTTACAGGCACAAGAGTTGATTAGGGGCAGATGCAGGATTCAGTCCCACGCAGCCTTGAGTCCAGTCCTAGCCTAGGGTAGGGTCAGTGGATATGGCCCCAGCCCCTCTCCTATCTCACCTCTTACCACACCCTGCTCCTATCCCTTTCCCAGCCACCCTGGCCCCAGCCCTCCACCACTTCTCTCCTTTGTGCCTTTGCTCCCATCTTTCCCACCTCCTAGGACACAGGACATGCGGCGGGCTTTGTAGACTGCGGAGCCTGCTCTGTGAAATGGGCTATTTTAAGTCCCAAATTCCAGCTTGAGGCTGTCCGCCTCATCCCTTCCTTGACATCTCCCAGAACCAGGACATCACCATCTATATCTTTGCGGACATCCATTCCCCCGAAATTTCCGCCCAGATCCTCCACTGCCTCCTCAGTGTGTGGTTCCCTATAAAACAACCAGAGTGAAATCTGAAACAGAGCCCCTGCCCTGGCTGCACTGGCTGCCCTGGCTGTCCTGGCTGCACTGGCTGCCCTGGCTGTCCTGGCTGTCCTGGCTGCCCTGGCCCTGCTGGCCTTTGGCCGCTCTTTCTGGCTCACCTCCCCTGCCACAGCCTCTTGATCCACCTGGCTGACTCCCATTCACTCTTCCTTTCCAGAAAAACCACCTCTCTCCTATCCCAATTCAGCGCCTCCTCCACGGCCCTCCTGCAACACTGTCTCTGAGCTTCCCGCACCTTTCCTCCAGGGAGCCCCCCTGCCAAATGCAATGTAATCGCTATGGAAATCACTGTATTGTTTAGGTAATCACGACAACGAGAAAGTCTGTCCATGTTCAGTACGGATGCAATTTGTTCTGACCATCTTCAATCCTCAGTTGATTGAACCCACAGATGCAGAATCTGTAGATTCGGAGGGCCGACTGCATATTTTTTGATGATTCATCTCACATCTGTCTCTCCTGGCACACTGCTCTCCCGGAGGGTCATAACCCAGTGCCCAGCTTGGCGTCGTCACACAGCAGCTGCCAGTGGGGGAGGGGGTGTCACCGCTGCGTGCATAGGAAGTGTGCGCATCGGAGCCCCTCGGACCCCAGGGCCTCGTGCATCATGAAGCTGCCAGGCTCACAGCAAAACAGGGCCAAATGCCTTCCGCCCCCCACCCCCAAACAAGTCACTACTCAGGACTTCTTAATTTTCCTCCCCACAGGTTGCAGGGCTTCTCATTCTGTGATTTATAGCCCATCAAATAAATTCCCCCATTATCTTTCACATGCAGCGCCCGGCCTCGCTGCCGTTTAATAATACATTTGGCTCGCTGGGCCTCTCCCGGGAGAAATCTAAGGCTTGGCTGCAATTCGGGGGCAGGCAACGTGGAATTCTAAGGGCTCATTTCGGACCCAAATCTTCAGCAGGTCTGAGCCTCCTGCTCAGGGGCTAACTGGGCAGGGTCCCAATTCCTCTCCTCTCCTTTCCTCCCAACCACTGGCTGAGATGTCTCAATGTCCACTGGAGCTCTAGGGCCAGTTTTAGAGCAGGGGAGACCCTGCTACTTCCCCCACTAGACTCGGTGGTTTCAAGGCTCCACAGCCATGATCTCAGTCTACCTGTCCAATTCCCAGAGCAAGGCAGGAACCCATTGGAACTGTCTCACAGACAAAGTAGCGTCTCTGAAATACAGGGAGGTTGCCCCAGCCCTGCCCACTCCACTGGGTGCTTGCTAGGTTCAGATGCAGCCAGCAGAGAGTTCAAGGGTATCCTCTGTGCCAGGCACTGCGCCCAGTGCTTGACTTGAATTGTCTCATTACATTCTCCCAACAGCCTTCAGGGGGAAAAGGTGCTATTATACCCGTTTTACAGATGGGGAAATCAAGCCTCAGAAACAACCGATTTCCCTAGGCTCCTCCAGGAAGCAAATGGCAGCTCCCTGGGGGAAAGTCTTGCTGGAATGAAGGATGAGAAGGGGCTGGAGGCTGCAGAGAACTCACAGCTTCATGCAGAGGCCTGCATTACAAAACAGAGTGTCCAGAAGGCAAGGAGAGCTCAGGGCTTTAGGATCTGACAGTTCAGGGTGTAAATCCTCCCCCTAGGGGTTCTTAGCTTTGTGACCTAGGCCAAGTCCCCTAACCTCTCTGGACCCCAACTCCCCACTCTATAGAATCTGAATACTCTCCTCCCAGAACTGTCACAAGACTTGAATGAGACAGCACTCAGGAAGCTGCCTGGTGAACTGCCCAGTCCTGTGCTGTTTTATTTTGGCCTGTTAGAACAGTGGAATCAAGACATGGTACAAAGACATGCAAAAACTCCTCCAGGCAGACATGGGACTGGTGGCTCAGAGCCAGGTGAGGATCCGGGCAGAAGATGAGGGCTCCTCCTCAGCCCACAAGCTGCTTACCTCACTCCGGTGCCAGGCATCTCCTGCCCAGGCTTGGGAGAAAACAGACAGCCCTCCTGCTCCCGACAGCACAGGTCCCCGAGTTGCTCAGCTGGGGAGGGTGGTGAGGACTGGGTGTAGGGGCATTCCAGGCTAGCCTGGGCCAGGCCTCCCGCCTCTCCTCCCACCCAGCCACCAGGTCTGCGTCCCTCCTCCCTCCTGCTCCTGAAAGTTTCTGCTTTACAGTTTCCGTGGCAACCACTTCTCTTCCTTTGATTGTTTCCTTCTTCTCAGTCACTTTGCCATCTTATGCTAAAGGGAGAATAAAAATGGCCAGAGCAGGAGGTCTGGCCAGGAGGAAGAGGATGGAGAGTCACAGGGCCAGGGTGGGGGTGACCTCTGCAGTGCAGCCCTGGTCCCTCCCTCAAAAGACATGTGAGGCTGGGCACCGTGTCTCACGCCTGTTAATCCTAGCACTTTGGGACTTTAAGGCTGGTGGATTGCCTAAGCTCAGGAGTTTGAAACCAGCCTGGGTAACCTGGTGAAACCCCATCTCTACTAAAAAAAAAAAAAAATGCAAAAAATTAGCCAGGCGTGGTGGCATGTGCCTGTAGTCCCAGCTACTCGAGAGGCTGAGGCACAAGAATCGCTTGAACCTAGGAGGTGGAGGTTGCAGTGAGCCGAGATCGCGCCACTGCACTCCAGCCTGGGGGGACAGAGCAAGACTCCATCCCGCCCCCGCTACAGACCAAAAATTAGACATCTGAACAGGGGACTGTCCCTTGGGAAGGTCCTCCACAGCAGGACCCCTCAAATGTGACTCCCCTGGGCAGACTGCCTGCCAGGCCCTGCAGAGGATGCCCATGGCTACGTGTTGTCTTCACCCAGAGTGCTCTGCGTTTGAACGGCCTCCACCCCCAAGCCCCACCCTGTCTAGCTCTGGCGTCCGTTCTCGTCCAAGGCTTTGCTCCCATCTCAGCACCCTCCTTCCTGCGGTTGCCCTGCTGTGTCCTAACCTCTCTCTTGGGTAGCCCTCTTTCCTGCAGGTAGGCCATGCTGGCAGCAAAGCCAGTGCCTCCTTCACTCCGTTTCTAGGCCTAGGCCCCTGCACAGGGCTAAGTACACAGTAGGTCTGCAGGAGGTGACCTTGAACCTACGGCCAGAGAGACCATGGTTCCAGTTCCAGTTCTACCACCAGCTAACTGTGAGCCTTTCACAAATTCACTCTAGAACTTGGTGTTCCTGGTGGTAAAATAAGAATGGAATTAACTTCCTCACAGTATGTTGGAGACTGAAATGAGTCTGTGGGAGGTCTGAAAGAGCCTGGAAATTTCTGAAGTGCTGTACCAAGTCCGAGGTTATTTTTAGGCGCTGAATCAGTGCTGTCCAATGAACGGCCCCAAGGTCTCCTTGACCCCATACACGGCTCTCTTTCTCCACCTGCTGACCTCCCGAGGCATTGACCGGCCACACGGAGGCCTGGCCTCTCTAGCCCCCTCCACGCCATAATCACCCTCTGCCAAGCGTCCCTAGCACACGCACATGCACATGTGCATACACACCCACATGTGCACGCACACACAGAATACAGGCACATGCACACACACGCACATGCACACATGCACACACATACATGCACACATGTGCACATGCACACATACTCATGCACACACATACATGCACGTGCACACTCACATGCACACACACACACGCAGGTCTGAGGCTGGGTGGGCTGAACTGACACGCACGGCCCCATGGCATCAGGCATCAGACCTGACTGGTGTTGGCTGTTCTGGATGGCTGGGGGTGCCTCCAAGGCCCAAGTCAGCAGGGAGCAGCCAAGCCCATGGGGCAAGGGTGGGAGTGGATGAGCAGCTTCCTCACAGCCTCACCACAGGTGGTGGTGGGGGCAGGGGCCGGGCCGACAGGGCTGTCTGCTGCCTTCTTCTGCTGCCACCATCTGCTTCCTTTACAGGCTGGAGCACCAGGGCCAGGGCCGGGGTCTGGGTAGGCTACCCAGTTACACCGTGGGGAAGTGCTCTCGCCAGAGAAAGCTGCTCCTCCTTCCACACTCCCACAAGGGCCTCCTCCTTCCTCTTTGGCGCCAACAGTGAACTCCACCCCCACTGCCCACCCATTCTCAGACCTGTGCGTCACCTTTCACTGAGGGTGCACCTGCCCAGGCTTGTGCTAGGGTAAGGCTGCTTTCTAGGCACAAGGGGATGCCTGGAGCCGCGCTGGCTCAGGGTGAGGCTCCTGTGTACACTGTGGAGGGCGGGCATTTCACCCTCCTCCAAAGACCTGAAGGATTGAAGGGCTTTGAGCAGATTCAGAGAAAAAAGAAGACTTGTGAACTGTCAGAACCAACAGAGTAAAGGCTGGGTCAGCTGTGGCTGGCCAGGGCCTCTGCCTCCTCCACCTCTCCTCTTTCCTCACCCTGCTCCTGTCTTAAAAGCACAGGATTCCCACATTGTCACTGAAGCCAGGCCATTCGGCTCCCACCCTGGGATGCACAGGGGGCACATCCTAGGAGCTGGCATGTGAAGACCAGCGCAAGTCCTGGCACGGTCCCTGCTCTGTGTGTCCCTCTGTGTCCTAAGAGGGCTCTGACACAGTCCCTGTCCTCAGAGAGCTGACAGTCTGGTGAGACACAAAGACTTCCAGAGAGACTCTGGAACAAGAGCCCAAGGCAGAGGAGCACAAGGGAGGAAGTAACCAATTTTGACTGACAGGGCAAGGAGAAATCAAGGAAGCCTTCACAGAAGAGGTGGCATCTGGGCCAAGACTTTGAATAGGGCTCCAAGAGGCTGAGGGTGTTAAAGAAGGGAGCAGCAGCCCCAGACCCATGGCAGAGACCTAACTTGACCTCCCTTATCCAAATGCCATGTGCTTAGACCGTGGTGAGGGTTTGGGCCTGGCGGATGCTGTCCCGACGTCCCCTTAGCTGAGCCTTAAATCTCCCACAATGATCCCGAACGAGGCATATCCAGGCTAGCTCCTGTAGCCAAACCCTGAGGCAATGTTTGTCCTGGTCACTTGTCTCTGGGCAATGGCCTGAGAGTACCAAAGGGGACAGAGCCTGCCAGGTCTTAAAAGCCTAATGAAAAGAGTCTCCTCGAGTTCCCTGAGCCACCGATTCCAGGATTTCACACCACTCCACGGTAAGCCAGGAAGTTCTTCCCCCTATCTAACCTACATCTCTCTTGCTGAAATGTACACCTACCTTGCTTTGGAGACACAGGAATAACAAAGCACAGATGCTGAACGGCCTCACCAGGCACTCTGTTTGCAGCAGAGGTGATTTGGTTGGGGTGGGGTGGGGGGGTCAGTGGGCAAAGACACAACCCCCGGCTCTGACAGGAGAGAACAAGGCCCTCATTGTGCACATGATTAATTTATAGGCCTGGGGAGGGTCGAGCGGGAATGTCCTCTCTCTGGGCCTCGAAGGCTTCCCTGACCCAATTTAGAAGCTGCGTTTATTGTATTGTTCATGTCAAACCTTCCCAATGAGGTCTCTATTCCCAGCGTGCTCGTGAATTTTCTGGGAGTTTAATAGTGCACAATCTGAGAACCATTTATTAAGGAGATTAAACCCCCAAATATGCTTCCACATACTCTGCAAAAACACAGCAAATTTATTCTCCGGCATGAGTGGGCTCTCACGGCCTAGGGCAGCTGGAACCCCTCAACCTGGGAGACAGGGGAGCCGAAGCCAAGCAGGGATAGGGAGTCCCTGAAAGGATCTAGGGGAAAGTGCACATGGAATTCCAGGAACCCAATTTCAGCCCAGTGCGGGCAGGACCCAGGGGTGAAGCTGCGCCCACCAAAATCCCCGTGTACAAAACCCCATGTTCAAAGTCTCCACCTTTGTCACGCCACCTTGTCCACGGCATCCCGCCAGGGAGGCTCTGGTGCTCCCTCATGGGATGCTGGGGTAGACACTTCCTGCTCTGAGCTCCCAATGTCACTCTGAGCCCCATCTCACTCACTGCACCTTCCTGACCCTGGGAACTCCTGGAGGAAAAGAACAGGTTTACATGGCACCAGAGGTGTTGGAATGAGACGGAGTTTGTGTTTGACCCTTCCTGGGGGATGGGAGTCTGTACTGGAGGGGCCAGAGGAGGCCTTGCTAAGGGAGAGCTGGGTAGAGGAGGTAAGGGAGAGGAGGAGGTGTCCCGGCCCCAGCCCTTTGGGTCAGCAGGGAAGACAGTGCCTGGAGACCTGGTCTGTGCTCACATACCAGCTGCAGAGACCCGACCTTGGTGCTGATCTGAAACTTCAGGCTTGCCTCTGTTTGTCCTTGCATCTCCTCCTGTCCACTGGGTCACCAGGACCCATCTGTTTTATCACCAGTAATAAACACAGTCACAGTCATAGCGTATCCAGCACTTACTCTGTGCCAGGCACTGTGCTGAGCTTTAAATGCCTCATCACATTTCATGTTCGCAGCAATTCTGCCAGACAAGTGCTGCTATCACCGTGCGTCTCAGATGAGCAAATGAATTCACAAGCATAAGGGACACGCCCAAGGCCATGCAGCTAGTAATGTGCAGAGGCCAGGATTCAGGCCCAGGTGGTCAGTCCCAGCCCCGCAGGTCTGAGCCTTCTGACCTTCCACCTCATTCCATGGCTGGGACAGCCCCCATCTGTCCCCACAAGGACCCTGGGTTCAGTTCAGCTCTCCACACTCCCCATCAGACAGCTGCTCGGTCTCATCGCTGGCCAACCAGCCTTCTGCATCCTCTCCCATCATCTCTCTACATAGCAACCAGGGGGTCTATCCTCAAACCCAAACCTGCCTGCCCCGGTGCCCCGGGTGGAGAGCAGAGTACAAGCGTCTTTGCCTTGGATTCCGGGACTTTAATTTCCACCTTCCTCTGCTCTCTCTCCTAAACATTCCACTTGAAGCCTGCTCCTCTCCGTGCACCACTCACACCCCAGCCTTCTGGTCTCCATTTCTTTGCTTAGTCTGGTCCCTCTCAGCCTGACCTGCTTTTCCCTGTCTCTTACATCAAAATTTTCAAGACCCAAATCCAATGCCACCTCCTCCATGCAGCCTTCCCAGGATGGCCAATCAGGTCCCAGTGGTGGAAGTGACTTCTCCCTCCTCTGAACTCCTGACAGTGCAGGGAGCTGTTCAGCGCTTTGTGTGCCTCGCCCCCTCCCACAACCAGGCCAGAAGCGCCTGGAGGGCAAGGTCCTCTTTTACCAGGAGCTGCTGTTCCCCAAAGGCTGGCACAGAGCTGGGTACAAAGAGCAACCTAGCCCAGTGAAGACTCCAGCCCATTCGACAGTCGGACACCTCATCCCTGTCAGCGTGGGGTAGCCCTCAGCCTATGAGGGCCCCTCCCAAGGCCCCAGCAGAAGTCCTTGACCTTTCTTTGGTGCCATGGGCCCTTTGGGCTCTAGTAAGGCCTCAGGACTTCCTCTCAGAAAAATGTGTTTAAATACATAAAACAGACCAGGCTCGGTGGCTCACACCTGTAATCCCAGCATTTTGGGAGGCCAAGGTGAGTAGATCACCTGAAGTCAGGAGTTCGAGTCCAGCCTGGCCAACATGGTAAAACCCCATCTCTACTAAAAATACAAAAGTTAGCAGGGCATGGTGGCGCACACCTATAGTCCCAGCTACTCAGAAGGCTGAGGAGAATCACTTGAACCCGGGAGGCAGAGGTTGCGGTGACCCCAGATCACATCACTGCACTCCAGCCTGGGCAACAGAGCAATACTCCATTGAGAAAAATATATAAATATTAAAAATAAATAAAAATCCAAAAATTAGCTGGGTGTGGTGGCACATGTCTATGATCCCAGCTACTCAGGAGGCTGAGGCAGGAGAGTGTCTTGAACCCAGGCAGTGGAGGTTGCAGTGAGCTGGCATCCCACCACTGCACTCCAGCTTGGGCAACAAAGTGAGCCTTCAGCTCAAAAAATAAATAAATACATACATACAATAAAATAAAAATACCAAGGGTTACAAAGGAAGCCAATTACGCTGACATATAGTTATCAAAATATTTTAATGCTATAGCAATATATATGCTTCTTTACTAATGCCTTACAGAACATGGTCTGGGGCTAATAACTACTGCAATTTTGTATATGATGAACAAAAATGTTATTTTAGGAAACCCATGAAAACTGAGTATCTCATGTCTTATTATTATGTCCACGATAATAGGACATGAGAGTTTCTGCGATTCCTGTGATTTCTGCAACATCATAGAGCAGCTAATGCCGCTGTGATTGGTCGCCTACATTTATAATTGCAGGAATTACCATTTGTAATTGTAATGAGTAGTTAGTGAAAATAACAGTGGGATTCTTTTTTTCCTATCCAGTTCTTGGACACTCTGGATTCCAGCCTGAGACTCACTGGGTCCCGGAAGCCCTGGTTAAGAAGCCTTGGCTGAGAGGCAGGGGCTTAAGGGAAAAGAGGATTTGTCTCAGAACCCAAATTCTGGCCTCTAGCTGGCTGCCAAGGCCCTGACCTTCTCCGATCCTCCATCGCCACCCGCCTGCCTCAGTCACATCACAGAGGAACCCAGCCTGTGCCCATAGCTTGGTTGTCCCAGCTTATCTGAAGACCCTCCGTGGGGTGAGCTTGGCAGAATCCTCCAGAGAATGATGCCCTGGAGCCAGTGTGCCCCAGACAGCCCAGCTCAGGGCTTCAGGGACCCTGGCCGCCTACCAGGCACTTATTTTACATCCAGAAAGAGCAAAGCTGACAGGTAATAAATGGCCGAGGAGGGCTGGAGTGGGCTCTGACTGTCTGCCCGGCGCCTGCCCAGCCAGCCCGCCATACCCACCACAGCCCTCTCGGGGGGGATGAGAGCACCATTAATTACCCAGGAAGAAAGGGCGCCGTGAGGACGTGCCCAATGCTGCTTGGGGACTTCATTTCTGGCTGCATTTTCTGAGAGAACCATCAAGCCTGAAGCCTGGCTGTCACCCCCACCACTCTCTGCCATCAGCCAGCCAGGCTTTCCTCCTCCCTGGGTACCCCAGCGTGCCTTCCAACTTGGATCCTGCCCTCAAAGCCTCTTCATCTGCCTAATGTCCCTGAGGAATTGCTTTTTGCAGATAGGACCGCCAGGTGGGCGAGCCCCTAAGGTGGGACCCAAGAGGGAAGGGGAATCTGTCCCATCATTGCTGTCACCTTCACCAGCACCTCGGGTCCATGACTGAGTCCGTGGGCTTCTACTAGGGAGGGGTCTCTGGTCTCACCCAGACACCAGGGCCAACTCTAGCCATCATTCCAGGCCCAAGTGACTAGGTTACCTTCAGGTGTGGCCACACCTGTTACCTTATGCAGGTCGGGGCCAACCACTCTCCCAACACGAGCTCAAGCAACCGTCCCACTAGCCCTGTGAAGAAGGAGCTGTTATCACCACATTTTACAGACCAAGTAACTGAGGATCAGAGACGGTAAGTGACTGGCACAGCTGGTAACAGTGGAGTCAGGGTTTGAGCCCAGCCTGTCCAGCTCCAGATCTCCCCTTTAGCAGTTTTCTGGCCAGCAAGTGGTCATCCTGCAACCACAGGTAGCCAAAGAGTCCCTGTAAATGTTTGCCAGGCCCTTCTGCATGACCCTCTTTTCCTCCCCTGCCCCTGCCTAGCGGCTCCCTTGGAGCCCAGTGATCCTGCCTCTTCATTCTTAAACCCCCACTGGCCCCAGTCCCACCTCTTCTGGGAAGCCTTCCCTGACTGCTCACACTCTGCAGATTCAAAAGTCTTCCAGTGCCTCCCACCCTTAGCAGAAGCTGTCAGCACTGGCCACCAGCAGTGCCTAAGTTCTTTCCTTATCACCTCCAACCACCACAGCCATAGCCAGGCCCAGGTACCCTACAGGGTCTCTTTTAAGCCTGGAGGAAGATCTTGCTAGAAGAAGACACATGGGTGACCTCATGGCTTGTGCCAACCTTCCACCAGAGTCAGGGTCTGTTCACACCTGGGTAGAGGGTGTGATCTGCCTCGGGATCACTAGAATGGGGGGAGCCCACCGAATCCAGTCTGCTAGGAAGGCTAAGGGGCTCTAGGAATCACATCGCAGTTACCCTCTGAGCTAGGAGCAGCCTTGAGCCAGCATCTCCACCCAGCTCCAGGAACAAAGTCAGCAGATTCACTGCACCCACATGGAGCTTGAGAAGAACCCAGAGAAGGGCCAGACCCAAGGTCAAGGCCAAGGCAAGAACCACAACCTCTGCTCCAGGTGTACGGCAGGAATAGCAGCATCATTCTTAACAAGGGACCACTTTCCTAGTAAATGTGCTTCCTGCAGACAGAGGGATGCTGGCACCCAAGCCTGACCAGGCCCACAGAGGATGTTCCCTGGAGCACCTGGAGGGGCCACAGAACCCCCACGGCGGGGTGGTTAAGTCAGCCTCATACTGCAGAAAGTTCTTCGCAGCAGATAAAAGCAGTGAGGTGGAGCTCCACAGCTGAACTAGAAAAATGTGTCTAATATCTTACTCAATGAAAGAAGCAAGTTGCAGAATGATAAATGACTTTAAAAAGGAAATTTAAGCAGAATCATATATATTCAATGGATATATCTGTGTGCATGAAAGTGCAAGGCAGCATGGAGAAAAACACTCTCCAACTGCCTCCCACACATTGGCTAGGTTCTGCTGCTAGGCGCCCACCCCAACTCTGCCCCAGCCCTAGCCCAGCCCGGTTCCTGATACACAGGAAGACCATAACCCACCGACTCCCACATCCTGCTGCGGGGAGAGTAAACAGCCACGATCTTTGCAGGGGGTGAGTGGCAACGTGGATCAAAAGTTTAAAATCCATAAATGTCCATTTTAAATTCATAGATTCTCCTTCTACATGTTATCCCTCAGATAAACTCTCACAAGCGTGTAAGAACAGATGTACAAGGATGTTTATGCACCCCTGTTTGAAGCAGCAGCGAAAAGAAAAAAAAAAGCACCCAAACCGTAAACAACGTCTGTGTCCGTCGCAGGGGGCCTGGTTGAATAATTATAGTCTCTCCTGAAAATGGAATCCCGTGTGACCATTCTGCAGCACAAGGTGGAAATCGTGTACTAGCAGTGTGGACTTCGAGGTGAAAATGCATGAGGTATTTCAGGATAGGTGGGATGCTTTCCTGGATGGACAGATTCTTACATATGCTTCTGTGTGGGGGGGAGGGGTATGTGTGTTGAGTGGGGGGTAAGAAGAAAGGCTTAGTTTTCAGCCTATAATGTTTGATGTTATTTTCTATAAACAAAATCATGACATATGCCATTTTTATGTACTAAGAAACAGATGTTGGTGCAGGATGTGGATGGTGGGAAAGGCTGTGCTTATCTGGGGTAGAGAGTCGATGGGGTCTCTCACACTTTCTGCTCAATTTTGCTGTGAACCTAAAACTGCTTTTAAAAATAAAAGCTATTAAAAATAGATTAAAAGTCTTTAGAAATGAAAAACACAAGAATGAAATGAAAAACTTTTCCTCCAAAGTCAGTGCTTTTCCAGGTTGAAACTCCCTGTGCCTTCATCATTCTTGAGCAACTACCAAATTCCCATGGTCTCCCCCGTGGGGAGGAGCCACCCCTCCCCCCCCCCCAAAGCTCAAATCAGAGGGTGCTGTCAAGGTTTTTCTTCTGGCCAGGCACAGTGGCCTGTAATCCCAGCACACTGGGAGGCCAAGGCAGGCAGATCACCTAAGGTCAGGAGTTCAAGACCAGCTTGGCCAACATGGTAAAACCTCGTTTCTACTAAAAATACAAAAATTAGTCATGCATGGTTGTGGGTGCCTGTAATCCCAGCTATTCAAGAGGTTGAGGCAGGAGAATCATTTGAACCTGGCAGGTGGAGGTGGCAGTGAGCTGAGATTGCACCACTGCATTCCAGCCTGGGCAACAGAGCGAGACTGCCTCTCAAAAAAAAAAAAAAAAAAAGGTTTATCTGCTGAAGTTTTGTCTATACCATCTCATCTACCCATAGTGCCTCACATCTTCATTTTTACCGACACAAATATCCTTCTCCATGAAAGCCCATTTTGGATGCCCTTGCCCCCTGAAACACAGGCTCTCTGAGGACAGTCTGTGTCCTGAACATATCTCTGCAGCCTCCAGGGATGGCCAGTGCCGGGCACAAGGCAACAGCTCATTAAGCGAGTGCCGAGTCACTGGATAGCCTCCTCTGAACACATTAACATTTCTAAAAGCCCCAAGCACCGTCTAGACATCTCTCTGGGGCCACTCATCTTGCCTTGAATCGTAATTCTGCCCAAGCTTGTTAGCAGGGAGCTCCTCAGAGGTAGCTCCCAGGGCCCACACCGCACATGTGCCCCGGCCCTGGAGCCCACTTGGTTCAGGAATCACAAATGCAAATGCCAGTGGGAGCCAGGAGGGGAAGGGAAGGAGAGAAGCAGGCCTGGCCAGGCTAAACAGGGCACACACTCCAGCCCTTGCTGTTCTGTTCGAATGTGGGCTCAGCATGGCCAGAGGATCAAGTTTACAAGAAGCTACCAGATTTGGATGTAAAATCCTGATTGTTCAATGAGACAGCTAGTTCACATATTAAAATAAACACACATCATACAGGTCACAGCAAACAGGGCTGCAGGCTGGACTGGCCCAGACGCCCTGCCTGTGGTACCTCAGGAAGCAACAGTTCAGAATTAGCATCATTAAAAAAAACAAAGCAAAAACCCCTCCTGATCCCACCGTCCCATCAGCGCAAACTCCAAAATCTAATCACTGCAGGACCCAAACCTCACCACCAATGGGAGATGCAAAGCCCAGCCATTGGCCAGGCACAGTGGCTCACACCTGTAATCCCAGCACTTTGGGAGGCTGGGGTGGGCAGTTCACTTGAGGTCAAGAGTTTGAGACCAGTCTAGCTAACATAGCGAAACCCTGTCTCTACTAAAAAAAAAAAAAAAAAAAAAAAATTCACCTAGTATGGTGTGCACCTGTGGTCCCAGCTACTCAGGAGGCTGAGCCACAAGAATCGCTTAAACCCAGGAGGCAGAGGCTGCAGTGAGCTGAGGTCGCACCACTGCACTCCAGCCCGGGTGACAGAGTGACTCTGTGGACACATCACGGAGGGGCTGCCGGCCAAAGCAGGGCCACTCCCTCCCCACCTCAGCTCCTCCTTCATGCCCTGGGTGGGGCAGGGAGTGGGAGTGCTTAGCCTCCGAGATCCAGGCCCAGAAAGGGCCTGTTCATAGGAGCGTGCTCTTCTCCCAGCCCCCTAAATCCCCACAACAGAAATGAATACTTATTGAGACTTATGTGCCTGGCATCATGTTAAATGCTTCACGTAAGTTCCTGTTTTTTAACTTTCTCAGTAATTCCAGAAGGTAGCTACAGCGTGTGTTGCTAATGATGGAGATACGCTCTGAGAAGCGCATGGTCAGGTGATTCTGTTGCTGTGTGAACATCACAGAGTGCACTTGCACAAACCTAGACGGGCGGCCTACTGCACGCCCAGGCTCCACGGTGTGGCCTGCTGCTCCCAGGATTCAAACCTGTACGGCATGTCACTGTACTGAATACTGCAGACAACTGTAACACAGCGGTAAATATTCATGTTTGTAAACATAGAAAAATACAGTAAAACATGGTATTAAATCTTACAGACCACAGACATAGATGCAGTCTGTTCTTGACAGAATTATCATTATGCGGCACGTGACTGTATTTTTACCTCCCCATCTTACAGATGAGCAAACTGAGCCTCAGAGAAGCGACCTGACTTGTCCAAGGCCGGTTTGTAAGTGGCATGGCCCAGATTTGGCCATAGGCTATTTCAGCAATGTCAGCCACCATGCCAGCCTGCTCCCCAGGTGCCTGCCTTCCTCCTTGCCATGCACCTCTGTGATTCCTACAGGCTGCCAGGTGCTAACCTGGTCAGTCCTGGGGACACCAGGAACAACACCAGCTCCTGTCACTGGGCAGCCCTGCTGGGTCCATGGCATAGACAGCCGTAAACTCTGCCTGGAAAAGCTGTTTCACGGGGGAGGTAACATCTGAGCTAGGGTCAATAGGTGCAGAGGTAGGTAGTGAGCTGGTGGTACCAGGAGTGAACCCAAAGCACCCCAAGCCTTGGGGCTGAGGGCTGGGAACTGCAGTCCCGACAAAACCAACTGGGCTGAGCCCAAGGCAGGTGAGAGAACAAATGGATGGTTTCCCTCCTGAGAAAATGTGCAAACGTGGAGGCAAAGGAAGGAGCGAAGCAGATCACAGATGTGAAGGAAACTCAAAGCCTTACCCCGCCTGCCAATATGGTGAAACCCCAGCTCTACTAAAAATACAAAAAGTAGCCTGGCATGGTGGCGCATGCCTGTAATCCCAGCTAATAGGGATGCTGAGGCAGGAGAATCGCTTGAACCCAGGAGGCAGAGGTTGTAGTGAGCCGAGATTACGCCACTGCACTCCAGCCTGAGCAACAGAGCAAGACCCCAACTCAAAAACAAAACAACCTTAACCCTGACGAGGCATGATGACTCATGCTTGTAATCCCGGCACTTTGAGAGGCCAAGCCGGACGGACTGCCTGAGGCCCAGCAGTTCAAGACCAGCTTGGGCAACACAGCCAGATCCCCATCTCTACAAAAAATTCCAAAATTCGCCAGGTGTGGTGGGTGCATCCTTGTAGTCCTCGCTACTCTGGAGTCCCAGCTACTCTGGAGGCTGACGGGGAGGATCACTTGAACCCAGGAGGTCAAGGCTGCAGTGAGCAGTGGACATGCCATTGCATTCCAGCTTGGGCAAAAGAGCAAGAGCGCATTCCCACCGCCAGAAGAACAACAACAAAAACCTGAACTCTTGACCCTGAAAACTTAAAACCTACCCTTGGGGTTGCCCAGCCTCAAAGAGGAGGCCTCTCAGGCTGGGTAAAGTCCCCGCTGGTCCTGCGCCACCCCTGGACATTAAATCTGGTGGGGCTGTCACCTCGGTCTAGGGTAGGAACTGGCCACGCATGTCACAGCGAGGATCGTGGCTCGACGATCTGGAGCTGACCTCAGGCATATCAAGCCCATGTCATCTGCAAAACTGAGGTGAGAAGGGCCAGCCACTTGCTTAAGAGAGATGGCGCAAGGCTCAGATTCAGCAGATAGGCCTCAGGGCAACCCACGTGCATACCCCTGGGCACCCACATGCTCACTCTCAGGAATGCCTCCGCCCGTGACTTTATTTTTATTTTTTGAGACAGAGTTTCACTCTTGTTGCCCAGGCTAGAGTCCAATGGTGCAATCTTGGCTCACCGAAACCTCTGACTCCTGGATTCAAGTGATTCTCCTGCCTCAGCCTCCCAGGTAGCTGGGATTACAGGCATGTACCACCATGCCCAGCTAATTTTGTGTTTTTAAGAGAGACGGGGTTTCTCCATGTTGGTCAGCCTGGTCTCAAACTCCCGATCTCAGGTGATCTATCTGCCTTGGCCTCCCAAAGTGCTGGGACCTTGACTCCTTCTTAAGGCTGTGAGCATTAAACAGGGGAATGAAAGTAAGTCAAAGCCTTGTGGCCCAGGCAATGGCACTATCCCCATCCCCCTTGCCCATATACTCCACAGTACTTGCCACTGTCCCGGCCAAACCTGTCCCAAGCTGCTGTGAAATCATCTCCTCCAAGGGGTCAAGTGACCATTTGCTCTCCTCCCTCCTGGGGGTGGGGGGTGGGGTGGTGGTGGTATTTTTCAGCTATTAACAATTGACATCTGTTAATTATTAGTTTGTGTACTTCTGTTTTGCTTTTACCCACACCATTGCTCAACCTACCCAGCAGCCCCAGCCCTGAGAAGTGGAAATCTTACCTCCCGACAGAGAGGTAGGGAAGCAGAGGCGCGACACGAGGGCAGTGGAGGGCTCCCAGCTACAGAGCCTAGCATATCTGACAAAACCTACATAACCTTCGAGGCAGTGAGTCACAAGGAATAGAATTCTGCCCTGTGCCAGGAATTAGAGGTCCCCATCCTGGCCTCCTCAAACCCCACACTTCTGGAGGCAGCCATCTTGTCCCTGAGAGATGATTTTCCTAGAAGGCAAGACCCCTCTGTAGACCCCAGAGACTTCCCGGCTGCAAAGAGTATCGTTTCTATGGAAGGAGCCAAGGGGAGGGTAAGAAACACAAACAGGGCCGAGCTCACACCTGTAACCGCAGCACTTTGGGAGGCCGCGGCAGGGGGATCACTTGAGGTCAGGCGTTCGAGACCAGCCTGGCCAATATGGTGAAAACCCTGTCTACTAAAAAAAAAAAAAAAAAAAAAAAAAAATTAGATGGGCGTGGTGGCCTGCTCTTGTAATCCCAGCTACTTGGGATGCTGAGGCAGAAGAATCGCTTGAACCTGGGAGGAGGAGGTTGCAGTGAGCCAGGGTTGCGCTTCTGCACTCCAGCCTGGGTAACAGAATGAGACTCCATCTCAAAAAATAAAGGAAAATAGAAATACAAACAGCCCTGCTACTCTGATGGGAGACAGGGGACTGGGCTGCGTGAGGACCCGTGCCCCTTCAGCCTGCATGAATGTGATCAGATCCACATGGCAGGGGAGGCCCTGGAGGTGGCTGTTGAGCCATCTGAGCTCCTGGGCACATAGGAAGGAACTATTGGCAAGAGGGCTCCCAGTGGAATTTGGAAGAAGGGCCCTATAAACTGAGCTGAGAAGTCAGAAGGCCCACGGAACATAGGGGGCCCCTCAATATCCTCGAGCAAGGGAGGGACCCTCTGACCAAGATCCAGGGGCTCCACCTGGGGGCAGTGTGGAGGAGACAGGAAGCCGTGCCAGGAGAGGCTGTGGCTGGGCTGTCCCCTAATGGGCAGCGAGGGCAGCGATGGGGTGCCGGAGATGGCGCCCAAGGGGAATGATAAGTCTAGCAGGTGAGATAAAGGGAAGAGAGGAGGACATGTGCCTGTGGTTCCCTGTCCCAGGGGCTGGCCGGTGTGGCCTTCTCCTCAAAGAGGAAAGTTGGGGCCTCAGGGAGCAGGTGAACATGAGAGAGGAAATAGTCGTCAGAGGAAAGGAAGGCCTTTCATTTTCTTTTCCTTTTTCTTTTTTTTGAGACAGAGTCTCGCTCTTGTCACCCAGGCTGGAGTGCAGTGGCACAGTCTTGGCTCACTGCAACCTCTGCCTCCCGGGTTCCAGCAACACTCCTGCCTCAGCCTCCCAAGTAGCTGGGATTACAGGTGCCTGCCGCCACATCCGGCTAATTTTTTGCATTTTTAGTAGAGACGGGGTTTCACCATGTTGCCCAGGCTGATCTCAAACTCCTGAGCTCCAGTAATCCACCCCCCTCGGCCTCCCAAAGTGCTGGGATTACAGGCATGAGCCACTGTGCCCGGCCGGAAAGGCCTTTCATGTTGGATGGCTGATGTGCTTTTAGAGCAGCCAGTGAAAATCACTTCTCTCCATCTGGAACTCGGGGGAGGTTTACAGTCTGGGTTGGGAGCAGCTCAGGTTCCAGGGTTGTTAATGCCCTGGGCATGTGTGGGGCTCCCAGGTGAGAGGTAGATGAAAAGAAAAGGGTACCCAGGGTAGGACTCTCAGAGGGTCAGGCCGTGTCAACAGAAAAGTCTCAATAGAGAAACATCTCAGAGATGGGAAAAGCACAGTGTCTGGGAAGACAAGAGAGGGCAGATGGAGGAGCAGGACCCCCCCCAACAGGGTGGCTGGCCAAGGCCCCGGGCAATAATATAATATCAAAGTTCACATGTATTGAGCTCCTTTTACATGCCAGGTCTTTAACCAGGGATCTGATATGTGTTAGCTACCTCGCTGATGCTTCCAAGAACCTACTGGGGTTAGCACTGTTATCCCATTTCACAGATGGGAATGTCAGCAAAGATCAGCTCAGTTACTCAGCAGGTCAAGCCTCATCCTAAACCCATTCAGACTCCAGAGCTCACACACACCTTTAACCACTGTATGTGGTACAGAGGAATGATCAGCGTTTGTGGACCAGTCAGTGCCTGGCATTTTCAGTGGAGAAGGAGCTCCTAGAAGCCAGAACATAAACAGGTGGAAGCAGACAGCCATACCTTCAGCTGGGAAGGATGGGAGGGCAAGGGAGTCTGGCCAGGGCTCCAGCAGCTTCCTCCAGGAGCTGGCCCAGGCGTCGGGAGTCGGAGCCGCCCATTTGAGCGGCTGGATCCGGAAGATTGCAGCAGGGGGTCAGAGCCGGGAAGGACCTTTAGTTCTTGTTCTGCCTTCAGCATCCAAACTTGGAAAACAATGACCACTAAAAGTGATTTGATGATGACAACTTTTGACTGTTGCTAAGTTTAGTAGTCTGGGTGGAGCAGGCGTGACGTCTTACAATGTACATACTTTGACTTCCACCACCAGCCCAATGTTGTATCCTGGCTCCCGGTTTACCTCCATTTCTACTTCCACCCAAACAGGGGTTCTCTTCTTAGGGCCTTGTCATGGGAGAAAAAACAAAGAATAACTTCTTACCCAAGGAGGCCTTACTGATGAACGAGATCCCTATTTAGTACCTAATACCTAAGCCATTAATAGAAAGGACAATGCTTGCCCCAAAGGAATGAATCATTAATGGTGGAATTTCAGGCACCAGAGGTGGTTTACAGGCACTCCCAGAAATCATTATTGGGATCACAACATATTCCACCCAAGTGTAAGGACATTTTCAACTCTTACCAAGGCCCTACTAGGAAAAAATCTTAAGAGCTCCCTCCTCTTCCAACATCTCCTCTTTCAGAAGTTTGACATATAGTCTCGTATAAAATTCTCTCAATCTGCTCCAAAACTGTGCCTGGTACATGGCAGGCACTAAATAAATATGTGCTGATACCGTTAGCACAGGCAGAAGCCATGCGGCTCACTCTTGCCACAGTTAAAGGAGATAAAGCCCCGGTGCGGTGGCTCACACCTGTAACCCTAGCACTTTGGGAGGCCGAGATGGGAGGATCACCTGAACTCAGGAGTCCAAGACCAGCCTGGGCAACCTGGTGAAAGCCCGTCTCTACAAAAAATACAAAAATTAGTGGGGCATGGTGGCGCGTACCTGTAGTCCGAGCTACTCAGGAGGCTGAGGCATAAGAATTGATTGAACCTGGGAGACAAAGGTTGCAGTGAGCTGAGATTGTGCCCCTGCACTCCAGCCTGGGTGACAGAGTAAGACCTTGTCTCAAAACAAAACAAAAAAAAACAACGAAAAGGACATGAAGCTCTCCCTGGAACCCTCAGAGTGCCAAGAGCCACACCCGCCCATAATCACCTTCATCATGGCCTTCACGTTATAATTTATCTGACAGTTCTTAGGATGAAATCACAGCTGGTCAGAAAGGGCTCCCAACCACATATATTTGTCTCTTTATAGTTTGGGGAAATATTTCAACATCATTTAAGTTCAATCCAATTGTTTGCAACTCTTGAAAGTACTTCTATAACACCAAAATTGGAACCAGGTTAGGGATGCCGTACACACAGCCCCTGCCCCGCCACCCCCACCACCAAGGCAAAGGCACAAATCATTAAATCGATTATGATGCTCTTTTCTGCTGAGCCAAGATGTGGTTTCAGAATCTTTCTCCATGCACAGGGCTTGCTCTGTTTCGTTACAGGAGCTGATGTGCATCTGGATGTCATGCCCACAGTGCAAATTCCTTTGAGGAGAAACAAATGTTTCTACAAAAATGCATCGAATTTGGCTGGACATGGTGACTCACACCTGTAATCCTAGCACTTTGGGAGGATCACCTGAGGTCAGGAGTTCAGTTCGAGACCAACCCGGCCAATATGGTGAAACCCCATCTCTACTAAAAATACAAAAATTAGCTGGATATGGTGATGCACACCTGTAATCCCAGCTACTCAGGAGGCTGAGGCAGGAGAATCGCTTAAACCTGGGAGGCTGAGGTTGCAGTGAGCCGAGATTGTTCCATGCTGCACTTCAGCCTAAGCAACAGAGCGAGACTCTGTCTCAAAAACATTTTAAAAATCCATTGAATCTACCATTCATGACATACACATTGTGTGTTTGTGAGGCTTTTGTTGTTTTTGCTTGTGTCTGCTACCTCCTTCTTCTGGGGTTAGCAACCCAGTTTCCCTTGGGACTCCCTTTTTCCCATTCCCAGCCCAGTGGAGAAACTGAACCCAGAGCTGAGGGGAAATGGGAAGAGAGAGACAGACAGATATCCCAGCCTGATTCATTTGGGCCTCCTTGGGTTTTCAGATAGGTGAAACCATAAAATCCCTTTCACTCTGGCCGGCTTGACTAAAGCGCCCTGGCTGACCTCATACAAGCACCAAGCTCACCACAAAAGGTGATCCCATGGTGACAAAGACTCCCTGTCCTTCAGAGGCTTCTCAGTCTAGCAGATGGTTAAACATAGACTCGAGGAACCATCCATGGAGCTGAGACTCCAGCTAAGAGGTACGATGGAATCAGAGAAACCAGTTCCCCTCTCACATGAGTACCCACCCCACTCCTCCACTGGTCATCTGATGAACTCATGACCCCCCTGGACCGGGTATCAAGAGACTGGGTATGAGGCTTTGCCCTGTGATTAACTCACGGTGTGAACCAATCACCTTGGGCCTTGATTTCCTCATCTGTAAAATAGGAATGAACACGCCGAGGGCCATGGGATGGAGCTGCAGTGTCCAGGCCTCGTGGGGGAGGGTGGTTACCATGACAAAGGACAGGCTGCCTCTGCAGCTGGACCCAAACTAGTGCCCCATGGGTTCCTTTCCCTTGGGTGAGATGCAGGAGAGGGGAAAGAGAGACTCCAGGGAAACCACTGTATTGGGCTCCCCCTCCCACAGAGCCCTTGAGATAAGAGAGCCTGAGGAAGCTTCTAGTCCAAGCTCTTCCTCCCACATCCAGAATATTCACTCATTTGAAATTGGGGCATTAGCTAATTTCTAGGAGGAAATCTACCCGCTACTCCCCCTCTTTTTTTTTTTTTTTTTTTGAGTTGAGATGCTGTCACCCAGGCTGGAGTTCAGTGGTACAATCACAGCTCACTGCAGCTCTTACCTCTCTGGCTTTGTCACCCACTTTCTCTGCTTTGTCACTTACTCCACCCCAGGAACACTGATCTCTTTGCTTTTTCTTTTTTTTTTTTTNTGAGATGGAGTCTTGCTCTGTTGCTCAGGCTGGAGTGCAGTGTCATAATCTTGGCTCACTGCAACCTCCACCTCCTGGGTTCAAGCAATTCTCCTGTCTCCATTTCCTAAGTAGCTGGGATTACAGGTGCATGCCACCATGCCTGACTAATTTTTGTATTTTTGGCAGAGATGGGGTTTTGCCATGTTGGCCAGGCTGGTCTTGACCTCCTGACCTCAGGCAATCCGCTTGCCTCGGCCTCCCAAAGTGCTGGAATTACAGGTATGAGTCCCCACCTGGCACCTAATTCCCTTTTTATCCACTGAGCAGATATACCTCTCCAATTACCCCAGGCCTCTCACACTGAGTTCTCCCCTTAGTGATCTTCTCTGTCCCCCCATTAAGCCAGGTGCCCTGGGCAGCCCTCCCTTCCCAGGGGACAGCAGTGCCTGGGGCAGCAGGGCCTGGAGCCAGTACTTCGGACTGCCCAGCAGAAAGGTCAAGCCAATTGGGAGCAGCTGCTCTCTTTAAAGGCTCTCCAAGGAGTTTCTGCCACCTCCCAGGCCCCCTGGCAGACCAATGGGTGAGAGCCAGGCCAGGGTCAGGCCCGGGCCAGTGCTCAGGACTGACCTGCCTGTGCAGGTCACACCTGACAACTTGCCTTTCAACTCTTTACTTCCCTTCAGCAAACCTGCCCCAGTTCCACAGTCAGGAGAGCTCCCATGCAACCCACACACCTTCCACATCATAAGTGGAGAAGAATTCAAAGTGAAAAAATACATTCTCTTTAGTTACTGTTCCATCCCTGTTACCAACAGAGCCGCTGGCTGCCAACGCCTTTAAAAATGCCTTTGTGGGTATCCCCTTGCCTCTGCACACACACCCTCTCCTAAGAAACGTTCAGAAGCTCTGAATTACCAAAATCAATTACTCCAAGAAGGAACTCAGGCAGACAGGCACTAGAATAAAGACAGCAGATAATTCCCACCGTCAGGTAATTGCTCCCTAGAGAATTTCAGATAAAAAAGAAGACTCTAAAAGAAAGCATTTTCCCCCAGAAAGGAAGAAGGCTGTGCCTTGATAAACAGAGGGCTCTTCTCTTCCCTGTTGCCTTCCCGCCCCCTCCCTCACCTGCATCCTGCAAAAGGCAACCACAGTAGGGCCACAGGGATCCCCAGGGATCAAAAGGTAGGAGGCAGGTGGGACCGAATTCTGGGGTCCCAGGCCCAGGGACAGGGCTGTTTTCTCAAAGGACATTTGACTCTCATGTCCCTTCTTGTGCAGGGACACAACAGGGGCCCAGGGCTCCTGTTACACAAGATTCAGCAGTTAATCCATCTCTGTTCCATCTCATCACCTCGACAAAGCCAGAAGTTCTTTGATTACAGTGGCTCATGCCTGTAATCCCAGCACTTTGGGAGGCCAAGGCTGGTGGATCACCTGAGGCCTGAAGTTCGAGACTAGCCTGGCCAACATGGTGAGACCCCCATCTCTATTAAAAATATAAAATTAGTCAGGCATAGTGGCATATGCCTGTAATACCAGCTACTTGGGAAGCTGAGGCAGGAGAATCACTTGAACCCAGGAGGAGGAGGTTATAGTGAGCCCGGATTGCATCACTGCATTCCAGCCTGGGTGACAGAGTGAGACTCCATCTCACCAAAAAAAAAAAAAAAAAAAAAAGAAAGAAAGTTATTTGAGAGCAGTTCCTTGGCTGTCATGTTCAGGTAAATTTACCAGGCCTGTCATCCCTGCATTTTGGGAGGCTGAGGCTGGTGGATCACCTGAGGTTAGGAGTTCAAGACCAGTCTGGCCAACATGACGAAACCTCATCTCTACTAAAAATACAAAAATTAGCCAGGCGTGGTGGCACATGCCTGTAGTCCCAGCTACATGGGAGGCTGAAGCCGGAGAATTGCTTGAAACTGGGAGGCAGAGGTTGCAGTGAGCCCAGATCATGCCACTGCACTCCAGCCTGGGCAATAGAGCGAGACTCCATCTCAAAAAAAGAAAAGAAAGAAAGGATTCTATGGGCAGAGACTGAGTAGGGGACCTTCCAAATAGTAGAAACTATAAAACAGAAGTGCAGAGGTGGGGCCAGGCATGGTGGCTCATGCCTGTAATCCCAGCACTTTGGGAGGCTGAGGCAGGCTGATTATCTGAGGTAAGGAGTTCAAGACCAGCATGGCCAACATAGTGAAACCCCGTCTCCACTAAAAATACAAAAATTAGCCAGGCACGGTGGTATACCCTGTAGTTCCAGCTACTTGGGAGGCTGAGGCAGGAGAATGGCTTGAACCCAGGAGGCAGAGGTTGTAGTGAGCCAAGACCGTGCCACTGCACTCCAGCCTGGGCAATATAGATCAAGACTCCATCTCAAAAAAAAAAAAAAAGAAGAAGAAGAAGAAGTGCAGAGGTAGGAGAGTCCTGGGCACGTTAAGTCCTGGTTATCATCTTGCAAGAAGGAAGTCAAGGCTAGAAAGGTAGGATGGGAGGGTCTTTGGGTAAAGAACATGATGAGGATCCCTAGGTTAAAAATAATGGCTTACTTACCAGTGCTTACCATGTGCCAGGCATTGTGTGAGGCAAAACTCTTACAATATAGGCCTATGCTATATTGCTTCATAAAGCAAGTTATCTTGTATCCCTCGTTTTAGAGCCCAGGAAAATTAAGTGGCCGCAAATAACTCCAGCAGCTACTAAGTGGCAGGATAGGGATTTGAAGCTCCACGCCCCCCGCCCCGCCCCCAAGCACATCAATTTCAACCCCAGGTCTTTATCCAATGCGCTTCCCCACTCTAGAGCCATAAGGGACAGGGCGAAAGCCAACACCATCAACGCTATCAAGGTGTGGTGAAGAGCCACTGATTTCTCGCCATCTGAAGCCTTCTCCCTGTGCCTTGATTTTTAGTTTGTATGCCATTGGACAGCCCTTCTCCAATAAGCACATAGATCATTTGTTCTGAATATTTAAAAGGAGTCTTTTCAACTTTCCCTCCGTGAGTTTGTTCCGAGCACGTGGCTGCTGCTTGATTTATGGGGCTGGTGGGGCTGTTCTAAGAGAAAGCAAACCTCTCAGGGGAAGGAGACATCATCATCATCATCATCAAACATCTCAATAATCATCTCAATCACAGCAAAAAAAAAAAGGCACCGGGCCACTTCCTGCCCTTGCTCTGGAAAGGAAGTGAAATTATTTGCCGTAATTCATTCGGTAATTAACTAAACAATGCGAAGAGAAATTCCAGCAAGATATAAATACTTTAAAAATCCCTGCACTAGTTGTTGAGGAGGATGTCAATAACAAACAGGAACCCCGGCGGTGGGTGGAGAGGCAAGAGGCGAGGGCGGTCAGGTCGGGGTAAGGTGGGTCGCAAGCTAAAAACAACAGTGGCCGAGGTGGTTTATAATTACAGGCACTACCTCATGCCAGCTCTGTGCTAAGCACTTTACACCATTACCTCACCGAAGCCTCAAAACACGGAGGAGCCTCGGCAGCAGTGGAAGGACCTGCCTGAGGGGTACACAGTGGAGAGTGACGGACTCAGCTCTCATCCAAACCCACATCTCCTTCCACATCCCTCTGCGTCCTGTCCAAAGGCATGACCTAGATAAAGGGGACTCTAGGAATAGCCAGGACAAACGGGGAAACTGAGGCAGGATTTGGCATCCCTCCTCCCCCCACCTCCCTAAATGTCCTAACTGCCAAGCTTGGGGGCTCCCAGCTGACCTGGCTTCGAGGCTCCAATGGAGAAGCGGGTGAGCTCGGGAACAGTGATTTTGCAATCCCGTTTGCAGAAACCTGAGCAGTTGTCCTCCTGGGCCTGGCTCTAGTCTCTCTTCCTCTAGGAAACCCCCTTGACCTCTCACCTCCCCCCCAACACATACACACAACACACACACACACACACACACACACACACACACACACTGCTGTCTACACCAACTTCACCAATTTGTGGCTTCCCCAAAGGCTGAGCAGGCTTTCTCTCTAAGAGGGACCCTGAAGGTTCTCGGGAGGGAGAGGAGTAACAGCTGAGACTTGTTGGCGTTCGGCCCTGCCCCGCCTTCATCCAGCAGGCCTGCTTCAACAAACACTCACCCGGGTGACTTACACAGTAGAAACAAGCTCACAGGGGAATGTGGGTGCCAGGCAGGAGAGAGATTTCAAGCACCTTAAATACATCTTTTTCTCTATTATCCCCTTTCTCTGTTCCTCAAAGCAGCTCCCTTAAAAACCCATGTTCAGACACCTTTTTTTTTGGCCGATTTGAGACTCTGTGTATCTCTAAAAGAAAAATAAATAATTCACATGGCTTTTTTTTTTTCTCTTTTTTTGAGGCAGGGTCTCACTCTGTCACCAAGGTGGGGGTGCAGTGGCACCATCATGGCTCCGGCTCACTGCAGCCTCACCCTCCCGGACTTAAGCAATCCTCCCACCTCAGCCTCCAGAGTAGCTGGGACTACAGGTGCATGCCACCAAGCTTAGCTAATTTTTTTTTTTATAGAGACGAGGTTTCCCTATGTTTCCCAGGCTGGCAGATTGACTCTTTAATTCAGACCTTCTCCTACCCAGAACTGCCTTCACCAAAGGCAGTAAGTTCTAGAAAGGGGTATTGACCAGAGGATCCCAAGACTGCTGCAAAGTGGCTTAAAAAGGCCATCAGTAATACTAATGCAAATAATAAGTAATAACAAAACACTAGCATTTTATTAAATGTTTACTATGTGCAGACATCATACTGTATTCTTTCTCTGCATATATCATTTTAATCTAGGCCGGGTTTGGTGGCTCACGCCTATAATCTCAGCACTTTGGGAGGCCAAGGCGGATTGGATCACTTGAGGCCAGTAGTTCAAGACCAGCCTGGCAAACATGGTGAAACCACATCTCTACTAAAAATACAAAAATTAGCCAGGTACTCGGGAAGTTGAGGCAGGAGAATCGCTTGCACCCGGGAATTGGAGGTTGCAGTGAGCTGAGATTGCACCACTGCACTCCAGCCTGGGTGACAGAGTGAGATCTTATCTTCAAAAATTAAAACAGCCCTAAAAAAATAGGTATTATTATCCCAAATTTACAGATAAGAATACTGAGGATCAGAGAAATAAGACAACTTTGTTCAAGGTCAAACAGCTGGTAGGTGGACTAGCCAGGACTCAACACCAGGTCTGTTTGATGGGCCTTACACCACACACACCCCCTTAGCCTGTCTGCTCTACTCAGCTTCCTTGGGGTGGGAATGAGTTGGTGCTTCCCCTAGCTCCAACCCCAAGCCCAGGATTCAGTGGCCATCAACAGATTTCTCTCCCAAATCTGAATCAAAATCCTATGGTCAAGGCCAGGCGTGGTGGCTCATGCCTGTAATCCCAGCACTTTGGGGGGCTGAGGCAGGTGGATCACTTGAGGTCAGAAGTTAGAGACCAGCCTGTCCAACACGGCAAAATTCTGTCTCTACAAAAAATTACAAAAATTAGCCAGGCATGTGGGGGCAGGCACCTGTAATCCCAGCTACTCAGGAGGCTCAGGCAGGAGAATTGCTTGAACCCAGGAAGTGGATGTTGCAGTGAACCGAGATTGCGCTACTCACTCCAGCCTGGGTGACGGAGTGAGACTCTTAAAAAAAACAAAACAAAACAACAACAACAACAACAAAAACACCTTATGGTCACTCCACTCAAAAGGAAGAGGAAGTCCTTTAGCAAGCCCCTGCCTTGAAAGTACCTTCTGGGAGAGGATAGGAAAGAAATAACAATCAACATCCAAAAAGCCAGCAAGCTACAAGGATTGGAAAGAGTTGGGCCCAGGACTGGCGGTCTGTGAAATCATGTCTTCAAATGTGCCCTTCCTCTCATGGAGCCTGGATACTGCCATACCTGCTCTCCTCTGTGCCCCGCTCTGACTTCTCAAGGACAGCACTGGAGTGGGGAGATGGAGAACAAATATCACTGTAGAAAAAGACCCTTCATTCATCACCTTCCCATGCCTCACCTTCTTAATCACACCTGGTTTCTCCATGCTCACACTTCCACACTCCCTCAGGAGGTAGTCTTGCAGCTAGAGGGCAGGGCAGCAGAGTGCCTGACACCACAGGCTGTGGAGCTGACCTGCCTTCAAACCTTGGCTCTGCCCCTTCCCAGCTGGGTGACCTTAGGCAAGTCATTCCTCCTCTCTGGGACTCAGTTTCCTCATCTGCAAAACAGAGATGAAAACGGGACCTCATGGGTCTATTGTGAGAACTAAATGGGCTGATGCTTGGAAAGCCTTAAGCCGAGTGGCTGGCCCATGGGAAGTACTCAGAAAGTGTGAGCTGCTAGGTATTATCATTACAGCCCAGAGAGGCTGTGCACCATGCTCAGGGTGACACAGCCAATGTGAGACAGAGCAAATGCTAACGCCAGGTTCTGCCTCTGGTCCAAGCTCCTTCTTGACACAGAGCCACTCTCCCAGGAAGCTGTGAGATGGCACAATACAAATGCTTATCATGCCCAGCAGCTCCCCCAAGCCCACAGTTCATGAGCCAAGTGCAAAGTCCTAACCAACAGGTTTGTTTTTCTTACATGCACACAAACACACAAAATCCAGTGGCTCAGAGTGAAAGTTCCCAAACCTTGGCATCCTCCCCTATCCAGAGGTAAGTAGTGATCTCATCCCTGTGACTAAGCAGCACTGACGCGAGGAGCCCTCTCTGGGAAGCCGCAGGCTTGGCGTTGCTGGCTCCCAGCCCCAGGAGAAGCCAACGCTGCAAAACTGGGATTCCTACAGAGCCGGGAATTCTTGGCTTTTGGGGCTGAGAAGCAGCGTGGCTCTGAGAATTGGGTGCTGTGGCAGCCAACAAGATGGCCCTGGAGAGCTGAGTTCGAATCCCAGTTCTGCCAGGAACTTGTCAGGAAGATCCAGGCAAACCCAGGCTTCTATCCCTGCAATTCTAAAATGGGTGGCTTGCACCAGAAGATTTCCAATGGTCTGTCCAGCTCAGCTCTTGCTTAGTTCCTGTCCTGCCCACCAGGGGCCTTGGCCTAGCTAGGGAAGGAGGAAAGAGTTAACAAAGGTACAGGTCAGAGGGCCACGGGCACTCAAATGTGCAGAAAAGGCCAGTGTTTCTGGAACAATCGGCACAGGCTGCCTGGAGAAGTTGGGAGCTGAATGGAGGTCCCAAAGCAGGATGGTGGAACTGGGAAGAAGAAGAAACTGATCCATGTGGTCTGGGAGCTTGTCAGTGGCACGGCATCAGATGCACTAGACATCCTGTAAAAGTTTCAACGAGTCAGATCAGGAGAGAGAAAGAGCCTTCCAGAACTTTAGCCACCACCTCCTCCCTCTCACTTAAGTCCTCCCACTATAGCGAAGACAGACAGATGGACAACCAGGCGCACCTAGATTAAAAACTAGAAGGCCGGGTGCAGTGGTTCGTGCCTGTAATCCCAGCACTTTGGGAGGCCGAGGCGGGTGGATCACGAGGTCAAGAGATCGAGACCATCCTGGTCAACATGGTGAAACCCTTTCTCTACTAAAAATACAAAAATTTTGGCTGGGCATGGTGGTCCGTGCCTGTAATCCCAGCTACTCAGGAGGCTGAGGCAGGAGAATTGCCTGAACCTAGGAGGCGGAGGTTGCGGTGAGCCGAGATCGCGCCATTGCACTCCAGCCTGGGTAACAAGAGTGAAAGTCTGTCTCAAAAAAAAAAAAAAATTAGCCGGGCATGGTGGCACATGCCTGTAGTCCCAGCTACGGGAGAGGCTGAGACAGGAGAATTGCTTGAACTCGGGAGGTGGAGGTTGCAATGAGCTGAGATTGTGACACTGCACTCCAGCCTGGGCAACAAAGAGAGATGCTGTCTCAAAAAAAGAAAAAAAAACTAGAAAAAGCTACAGACTTTACCCCAGAGTGGGCTCCTCCCAAAACCAAGAAAATGGGGTGCTCCCTCCAGCACAATGCAAGGCTCCAGAAGGAGAGGTCAGGATGAACAGGTGTCTTCTCAGGATTTAAAAAATACATATTCTGTCAAACGCCATAAAGTAATACCTAGAGCAAAGCCAGTTAGCACGTCATTGCACTGCACTGCTGTTACAGCAGGAAACTACTGTGCTCTGTAATCCTCAATGGCTACCTATTGCCTATAGCTTTATGTCCACAATCCTTATCATGGCAGTCCAGGTTTTCAATTTGGGGTCCTAATGGTACTTTTCTGCTTTACCCCCATCACTACCTTACCCCGCCCAACTCTTTTTTTTGGGGGGGGTTCCTAAAATATTTTATTATTATTATTATTATTATTATTATTTTTCCCATTTATTTACTTGCATGTTCTTCACATGTACCGCCCAACTTCCGCTCCAACCAATCACAGCCCTCGACCACTCCCCAAGCCCATCATGAGCCTTTGCTTCCCAGATCCTCAATTAGTCCTTAGTCTCTCTGCCATCCTTGCTGCTTTGCCTAAAAATCTACCCCTATTGTTTCCACCAACCCCTTCCCTCCTGGAGCCTATTGACTCTCATCTGGCTTCTCCTAAGAATAGAAAACACAGACCTCAGGGGCTGGGGATCAGACAGGTCCTGCCACTGAATTTGGGGTACAGTCTCAAGTGAGAAACCGGCATACACCTCCACATGCTCATTTATAAAGTGGGCAGTGCAACCACTCCCCGCGTCAAAGGCTGCCGAGCCACTCAAGTGAGATAATGGAGCCAAAGGGCTCTGCACAGCGTCAAGTGTGACACGAACTCACGGGATTAAGATGTCTATTTTTAACTCCCCACATCCTGGCTGAAAAACAAGTCTCTCACACACCCTGCAGATCCCTATCAGAGGGGCTGACAGAGCCTTTTGGGAATTCTCTCCTCCTAGAAGCAGTGCCAGCTTTGATGGTGTTCCCTCTGCTGGGAAACACTCTGAGATTCCTGCTCTGGCCAGGGCCTGCTTCCATTATGTCTGGCTGAGTCCTGCTACCCCGGTAAATAGCTATTGCCTGGTGGACTCAGTTGTCACACATTATACAACCAGTGATAGTCAGACAGGGTCCCCAGAGATGCTGAGAAGGGTCCCTCATTCACCTGTTTATTCATTTGCTTATTCACATTCCCTCCCCTCTTAAGAGGTGGATCTTGCTCTAGGATTACCCAGAGGGGTAAACCACAAGGCACCTGTGCTAGGATGCTCAGTCTAGGGATGGGGCAGAGACAGATAAACTGGTAAGGCAACAGAAAGTAGGGCAGGAAGTAACAAAGGAATGATGGGGTGGTGACTCATGCCTGTCATCTCAGCACTCTGGGAGGCCGAAGTGTGAGGATTGCTTAAATGGGAGGATGGCTTGAGGCCAGGAGTTCAGCAGCCTGAACAACACAGCAGGACCCCATCTCTACAAAAATTAAGAAAATTAGCTGGGCATGGTGGCACTCGCCTGTAGTCCCAGCTACTTGGGAGGCTGAGATGGGAGGATTGCTTGAGCCCAGGAGTTCAAGCTACAGTGAGCCCTGATTGTGGCACTGCACTCCAGCCTGGGTGACAGAGCAAGACCCCATCTCAAAAAAAAAAAGAAAAAGAAAAAAGAAAAACCCAAAGGAATGCTAGGAGTATCTGAACATAAAACCAGACCGTCATCAATCTCTCTCCTCTCCCTCCAGTACCCTAGCATCCATCAGACCGTACTCCAAGATGAGCCTTTACTAGGTATCAGCCACTGCCACCTACAAGGAGAGGGGGCTTCCTACTTTAGGACAGAGATCTCTGACCTGGTCACCTGGACCACCTGCACAGGTGCTCACTACATTGATAAGAACACTGGCATTCTCCCTTGTCCCACCTCCCTCACCCCTCACTGCCTGAGTTCACACTCATCAAATGATACTAATGTGGAAAATGAACCCGACACAAGAATGTCAAAGAAAAAAAAATTCTCACTCTGAATGAGCCATCAATAGGGAGAACCTTCTTCCAGAGTCCTGCCTGTGAGCACTGGACCTAGAGTGAGGGACCCAGGGAAGTCCTCAACTGCCTCCTTCTAGCCATGTGAGCTGAGCCGTGTTTCCTCAGAGCCTCGGTTTCCTCAGCAGAAAGTCACAGGGGGACTGGGAGGCGACCTTCTGAAGAAAGCACCTTGTACATCAGAAAGTGTGACATAAATGCTTTGTATTTTAGCATATTTTCTTTCTTTTTTTTTGAGACAGAGGAGTCTCATTCTGTCAGCCAGGCTGGAGTGCAGTTGTGCCGTCTCAGCTCACCGCAACCTCTGCCTCCTGGGTTTAACCAGTTCTCCTGCCTCTGCCTCCTGGATAGCTGAGATTACAGGCGCCGGCTAATTCTTTCTTTCTTTCTTTCTCCTTTCTTTCTCCCTCCCTCCCTCCCTCCCTCCCTCCCTTCCTTCCTTCCTTCCTTCCTTTCTTTCTTTCTCTCTCTTTCTTTCTTTCTTCTTTCTTTTTCAACTAATTCTCCTGCCTCTGCCTCCTGAGTAGCTGAGATTACAGGTGCCAGCTAATCTTTCCTTCTCTCTCTCTCTCTCTTTCTTTCTTTCTCCTTCCTTCCTTCCTCTCTCTCTCTCTCTCTTTCTCTCTTTCTTTCTTTCTTTCTTTTTGTATTTTTAGTAGAAACAGGGCTTTACCATGTTGATCAGTCTGGTCTTGAACTCCTGACCTCAGGTGATCCACCCGACTTGGCCTCCCAAAGTGCTAGGATCACAGGCGTGAGCCACCACACCCAGCCTTAGTATATATTCTTGGTCCTTATTTTGTTCCTTCCCCTTTGGCCTCTGAGGCTCAACAGCCCCCTTTGAGCTCAGCAACAGACGTTTCTGTGGACTTTCTGGCCACATATAGCTGTGCAACCCTAGAAAAGCCATGTGACCCCTCGACGTCCATGTCTGTGGGGGCCATGTCTGTGGGCCCCCAACGCAATCCCAATGACCCCCACAGAGCCTTCACAAGTACTTTATAAATGCCCTTAAGAATTCTAAAGAAGCCAGGCATGGTGGCTCATGCATAAAATCTCAGCACTTTGGGGAGCCTAGGTGGAAGGACTGCTTGGGTCTAGGAGTTCAAAACCAGCCTGGGCAATATAGTGAGACCTCATCTCTACAAGAAGAAAAATGTTTAAATTAGCTGGGCATGATGGCACGTGCCTGTAGTGCCAGATACTCTAGGGAGGCTGAGATGGGAGGATCACTGGACCTCAGTAGGTGGTGGTTGCAGTGAGCCAAGATCGTGCCACTGCACTCCAGCCTCAGTGACAGAGTGAGATCCTGTCTCAAAAAAAAAACAACAATAATTCTAAAGAAACAGATGAATTTGGCTATTCCCATTTGAGACCTGAAGTTCAGCCTACAGGTGGGGACTGACACTGACAGGTGGCTTCCCCCACCGGCCCTGCTTGACGCCAAACAGCGAGAATAAAGTTTTTTAAAGAAGCAGGTCGAGAACAATTCAGGCCGGGCGTGGTGGTTCATGCCTATAATCCCAACACTTTGGGAGGCCGAGGCGGGTGGATCACCTGAGGTCAGGAGATTGAGACCATGCTGGCCAACATGGTAAAACACCATCTCTACTAAAAGTACAAAAATTAGCTGGGCGTGGTGGCACGTGCCTGTAGCCCCAGCTACTTGGGAAGCTGAGGCAGAAGAATCACTTGAACCGGGGAGGCAGAGGTTGCAGTGAGCTGAGATAGAGTCACTGCACTCTAGCCTGTGTGACAGAGTGAGACTCAGTTCAAAAAAAAAAAAAAAAAAGAACAATCCAAACAATGGGGCCGGGCATGGTGGCTCATGCCTGTAATCCCAACACTTCGGGAGGCTGAGGCAGGCAGATTGCTTGAGCTCAGGAGTTTAAGACGAGCTTTGGCAACAGGGGCAAACCCTGTCCTCACAAAAAAAAAATACAAAAATTGGCTGGGTATGGTGGTGAGCACCTGTAGTCCCACCTACTTGGGAGGCTGAAGTGGGAGGATCGTTTGAGCCTGGAAGGCGGAGGTTCGAGTGAGCTGAGATTGCAGCACTGCCCTCCAGCCTGGGCGACCGAAGGAGACCCTGTCCCAAAGAAAAAAAACAACACAATCCAAACGAGACAGAGAAGTCCTTCTGCAAATCAAAGGCATCTCTCTGTCCCTTGCGAGAGCCAGCCGTGCCAGAGCTGACTGCGAGGCTCCCTGCTTGACTGTGAAGGAGGGGTGCAGGTACATCACTTGGAGCAGGAGTGGAAAAACCACGCCTGGTTCAAAGCTAGTCCAACTCTACAAAGCTTCCCGGGCATTCACTAGGGCATTTACTAGAGCAATTACTAAAGCCCAGAGCCCATCGCGGAGGACAAGCAAGAGGACAGCGACAGGCAAAGCAGGGCAGTTTGTAAGAAAGAGCCACAAGCCAGGAACTCAGCGGGAAACAGCTCATCCTTAGAGGGGCAATGAGACCAAATGGAGGTGAGATTTGCGTTAGACTCAGAGGGGCAGGAAGAATGTGGGCAGTGAAGCAGTGGCAGAGAGAAAATGGCATTCTGGAAGTCACAGGCAAACATCAGACCAGGCAACGTAAAACCTGCAGAGCAGAGAAAGAAGAGGCAGGGAAGAAAACTGGAGCCAGCCGTGGGCTTTGTTTGCCAGGCCTGGGAGCTCGGGTTTGATTCTGTGGTTAGCAGGAAGCCACTCACATGACAGTAAGTGGCCAGCAAAGGCTGTGGCTACCAAGGGCTGCTTTAGGAAGCCAGGTTGCAGGCGGCCCACCTGAGATGGGGGACTGACAGCTGGACTCCCTCAGCCAGCTGCTCACTCCAGGGAGAGGTTAGAGCCGTTCAGGTCCGATTCAGGAAAGGCTGAGGAAGCCCAGAGGAGAGACGTGTGATGGCTTGGGGAGTCAGACAAGGCTGTTACATGTCCCCTTTGTCTCCTGCTCAGGACTCTCCAGGGCTGAGAGAGGTGCAGTGGGGTCGGCTCCAGTGCCCCCACGCTCTCCCTTGGCTCCTGCCCATGATTCCCAGTCATTCTCACTATTACCTTCTTGCAACGATCAGGGTGCAAAATACTGCATAATTCCAAGATAAGCAACCTCCCCCCGCCCTGGCCTTCCCCCACTACCTGTGCCCCACTGGACTGTCCCCTGGTGTCCTGGCCCCACTGGCCACCATTCCCATAAGAGCCTTTCTGGCCCCTTTGTTTTTTGTTTTTTGTTTTTTTGAGATGGAGTTTCACTCTTTGTTGCCCAGGGTGGAGTGCAGTGGCTCGATCTCGGTTCGCTGCAACCTCCGCCTCCCGGGTTCAAGTGATTCTCCTGTTTCAGCCTCTCGAGTAGCTGGGATTACGGGCACCTGCCACCATGCCTGGCTAATTTTTGTATTTTTAGTAGAGACAGTGTTTCACCATGTTGGCCAGGCTGATCTTGAACTCCTGACCTCAGGTGATCTGCCCACCTTGGCCTCCCAAAGTGCTGGAATTGCAGGTGTGGGCCACCGCGCCTGGCCTCTGGCCTCTTTCACAGAAATTCCCATGGAGCACTCTGCCCTCCAGCCCAACTCGACCCCTCACCCATGCCCTGAGCCCATCACGAATTCCTCTCCCCAGAAATGCAGACAGGAAATGCAGACAGAAGTCCAACCTGTGAACGTCAAGGTGGAAAGAACCTCAGAGATCTGGCCAAAAAACCCCACCTCCAGCCCCTTTACAGAAGAGAAACCTGACATTTAAGGGAAGACCAGCCCTGCCCAGAGTCACACAGCCGGATCGCAGCCCAGGTCTTCAAGCTTCCAGGTGAGGGCTCTGGCACCAAAGCCACAACCAGGTGGGGCAGAAAAACAGCGAGGCATGAAATCGACTGCAGAAGAGACCAGAGTGCCTTATTGTCAAGGCATCTGGATTCGGGTCCTGACTCTTACCACCACTTCCTCCCCTGCCCACACACACACACGTTAGGGCCTTGGACATGTCACTGCAATTTCCTGGACTCCAGTGACCTCTTCCATAAAATGGGTATCTAATAATTTCGTGCTTTCAGCAGGATTGAACAAGTTCAAGGCAGAACAAGCACCCTGTCTGCAGCACGGCTGGTAGGTCAGAATTGCGATACAGCTGAGGTCCATGCGGGCGATTCCTTTACCCTGCACCTCTCCTAGTGAGTCAGCCGAGGCCAGGCAGCCTTGGGCCAGACATTTCTCCAGAGCTGCCCAACGGCCCACAGAGCAGTCCTCCAAGGGAAGGGATGGAGATTGAAAACACAGATGGGTGCACCCCACTCTTCTCCCCCAGAGATGCGGGCCCAGCACCTTCTGGCTGGGAGGGTCAGAGGCCACCACAGGAGGATGGAGGAAGAAGATGTAGAGGGGAGGGAGAGGTTTCTGCCAACCTCTCCAGGGTCCCCACCACTCTGGCTGAAAAACCTGAGCAGAGGCTGAGTGTGGTGGCTCACACCTACAATCCCAGCACTTTGGAAGGCTGAGGCGGGAGCATCAGGAACTCAGGAGATCAAGACCAGCCTGAGCAACATAGCAAGACTTCATCTCTACTAAAAATTTAAAAATTAGCCGGGCATGGTGGCATGTGCCTCTAGTCCCAGCTGCTAAGGAGGCTGAGGTGGGAGGATCACTGGAGCACAGGAGTTTGAGGCCTCGGTGAGCTGTGACAGTACCACTACACTCCAGCCTGGGTGACAGAGTGAGACCCTGTCTCCAAAATAAAATAAGATAAAATAACCTGAGCACAAGGGCCTCATCTAAAGCACACCAATCCTAGAAAGCAGAGGCCAGTGATCTTGGGGGTGCCGCAGGACTGCCCCCAAGCACATTCACTTGTGGTAGGAGACGCTTCACCAGGGCTCCTGTCAGCCAAGGGCCTGCTCCATTCCACCTGCCAGTGGGTGGAACAGCATCCCCATCTTACAGTTGGGAGAAAGCCCCGGAATGGAAAAGGAACCAGCTTCAGTAAATTCAGATCTGTTGAAACCTATAGTCCACGTTCTCTTCCTAAGAGGGCCTCAGTGCTATGGTCCTCAAACTGCGACCTGCAGGAAAACAGCTTGTGAGGTTTTAAAGCGCAGATCCCAGGGCCTGGAGTAGAGATGAGGAGCCTGCACTTTAACAGGTGTTCCAGGTGTTTGTGATAAAAGCATTGGTGGCACACACCAGTCCCAGGCACACACACGTGGGTACACACACACACACACACACACACACACACACAGAGGCATGTATGCCAGCAAAGGTCAAAAGTGAAGCATGTGCTCTAAAGACAGACACAGATGCTGGGTTTGGTGCACAGCCCAGCCCCTTACCAGTTGTAGGATCTTAGGTCAGTCCCTTAACCTCTCTAAACCTGTTTCTTTATATGCAAAATGAAGGTAAGAAAACAATCAACCTCATGGGTTTGTTTTATGGATGCAAGAAAATAACGTGTAAAATCCTCAGGGCTGGGCCTGGCATATAATAAACACTCAATAAATAGTGCTATGATCATCACCAACCTCAGTGCCTGTGTGCTGAATGATGAAGGGACAGAACAGAACACCAGGCACCAGGCGACCACACTGAATAATGGAGACAGTAAGAGATACTCCCAGGGTTGTACTAGAATCGGCAGATAGAAGTCACAGAGACACAGGTTTCTGCCCCAAACAGGAAGCATGTTGCCCAATCATGAAACCAAGAGTTGCACAATCATGAAACCAACTGTCTAGTGAGTTCACTGTCACTAGAGGATCCCTAGCAAAAAAGCCTAGATGTTCACCAAGTGGGGACACAGCACCAGGGAAGGAGGAATGGGGGGGCAGGTCATCTTGAAGGTGACTTTGGGGCAAGTTCTGCAGGTCAGCCCTTTTCCCCATCATGCTGATTATTTACTTCATTTGCTCTTCCTTGCTATTTACAATAGCTACCTCCAGGTGTCTAAAGGGGGTGGGGAAAGGGGGAAAGGTCAGGATAGACAGAAGCCTTATACATTCTGAATAGTTCATGGCAGGGATAAGAATGGTGGGGCTGTTTAAATCTGAGCCTGCAAACCCACTGAAATTTCGGGCGTGTGTATCTCTGCACTTTTCTCAAAAGGGCTGATTAAGAGAGGCTGGTCCTTACCAACGTTCAAGAGGAGGGGAAACTGAGGCACAAGGATGCTGACTCTCTCAGACAGCAGAGGGCACAAGCTCCAGGGTATAGATCGGCTGCTCAGGAGGCTGTTCTATGAACCAGGCACCTTCAACGCCTCACCTCGAAAAAGTCTCGCCGTAGCCCCCTTGGATGGGATCCTTAAGCTTGGAGAGGTTAGGAAACCTGCCCACAGATACACAGCTAGTGAGCAGCAGGGGCTGGCCTTGGAACCCAGGTTCTCTGGGCTCCAGAGCTAGGTGTTTGGTTCCTTTGTTTGTTTTTTTTCTCTTAGGCGTTCTGTCCTAGGTCACCAAACATGGAAAGGAGTTAACATTAAGGGGACTAATGCTTAAGATTGGTCCTCATCGGTGACAAGCTACCTACTCACCCGCTGACAATCAAAACTAAGATAAAACGTCCCTTCTTAGTAGCAGAAGGAGGCAGAGAGGGAGAGGAGTTTCCACCTAAGTCACACCAGATAGCTCAAGCGTGGACCATCCTGAGACCAGAACACCCCGCAGTCATCCCCACCGGGCTGAGCATTGCAACCAGGTGGCGCTGCTCCCTGTTCCCACTCTGCTTAGCCCAAGGTGTTTTCACAGAAGGTGGGGTCCAGAGCAGCCCAGGAAACGGAAAAGAGACCTCACTTCAACGACCCAGCCCTGCCAGTCGCCTCCCTGATAATTTAGGATCGGCTAGGATTGAACAAAAACACCCAAAATTTGGGTGCCCCAGGGGGGCCTGGCTCTGGGTGGAGAGGTTCGGCTGCTCTATCACCAATCCCCAGGGTGAGCTGAGGAAGATCTGAAGTTTGGGAGAGCGCTGGAAGCCTTGGGGATCGGTGGGCTGGCACCCCGCCACACACACACCCGACTCCCGCCGCCCGCGGGCCCCAGCTGGGGGCGCCTTCCCGGCGATCCCCTGTGTAGTACTCCCCCAAGAACCCAGCGCCAGCCCTGGGTCCCTGCGGTGGAGATCTGGGCAGGACGCACGGGAAAGTTTAAAGGGTCAGTGCTTCGCGCAGATTTCCCTGAGGGAAAGGCGACTGCAGCGTAAAAGCGGGGTAAATAAAGCAACGTCGCCGCCTATTCCTCAGTCCCCTACCCGACCACCTCGCATCGGAGCCCCGGATCCTCTGGAACCTGGGATGCCGCTCCTATCCCGGCAAACCACCCCGGGCCCCTTTACCTGACCCGCGGCCCCCCAGCTTTTACCTCTACGCCCGGGCCAGGCCGCTGGGCGCTGCCATCCCAAAAGCTTCGGAGCCCGAGCGGCCCAGGGCCAGGGTCGCGAAGCGGCGGAGTCACGGGGTCGCCGGGCGGCTGCAGGAAAGTTT
The DNA here is from genome assembly GCF_001604975.1 of Cebus imitator. Classification (NCBI taxonomy): domain Eukaryota; kingdom Metazoa; phylum Chordata; class Mammalia; order Primates; family Cebidae; genus Cebus; species Cebus imitator. The sequence continues at coordinate 1,802,144 of NW_016107624.1, read as the reverse complement.
CCGTCGCGCCAGCTGGGCCGAGTGGAGCGGGGCGGGCGGAGTAGGCGGCCGGCCAGGCAGAAGCGCGCTCCGGCCGGTCCGCGCCTCCCCCGGCGCCGCGGCTCTCCGGCTCTCGGGCTCCCCCGGCCACCCGGCCTGCCCAGCCCTGCCAATCGCAGGCCCAGTCGCCCGCAGCTCCGCCCGCCAGGCCGGGGACCCAGCGGGTGGTGGGGAGCGGGGGGGCGGGGGCGCACCTGTTTGGTCAATCCGCCGCCTCCCCACCGCCCCGCCCAGCCCGGACTGCGCAGAGCCGAAGCCCTGGGCTCTGAGCACGCGCTCCCAGCCCCGTGCTGGCCCGGGATGCCGGCGGGACTACACGCCCCCTTTCCTCCGGGAGTCCCCAGGCCTCCAGGAGTCCAGAGATAATCCCTGCTTCCGTCTCGGGGCTGTGAGGGTACAGGACCGAGGAGTGGCCGCGACTTTGCTTTACTTATCCCCACAACTCCCCTTCCCGCTAGAATCTTCCCGCATCCGCTGACCCCTTAAACTTTCTGTGTGCCCTGCGTGGATCTCCAACCTCAGGAGCCGAGGACTGACGGGGGAACTAGAGCTTTGGAAGAGGAGAGTGCGGGCTGTCACGGGGAAGGCACATCAGCACTCCCACTAACAGAAACCCCCGAGGACTCCAGCTGGCTCGGGGAACTTCCCGCGAACGTCTGCGAGCCGCTTTAGCAGGCCCCCACACTTCTCTTGGGGGTCACAACAAATATTAAAGCGTGACTATCTTATTGATCCATTTCCCAGATAGGCACACTGAGGCCAGACTTGCGGGGGGTGGCGAACGCTTTTCGGACAGTGGTGGCGGGACAGCGACGTTTTCCAGCTAAAGGCGGGTTTGCAGAGCGCTCCTGCCTCCATTCCCCAGCCCTACCCGGATGCCTGGGTTCCTCCTCACCTCGCCTCCACCGGCGGATCTGGGGCCGAGGAGGAGAAAGAAGTCCCCGGCAAGTGCACTGGCACTACGAGGGCGCGTCCGCAGGCGCCCGGCCTTACCTCTGCAGCAGAGCGTGTCCTCGCCTAGCGCGCAGGCGGGAGGCCCCAGCAGGGGCAGGGAGGCCCAGGCGAGGGCGCGGAAGGCAGCACCGCCGGCTCCCATCCCGGACGGCCTAGGCAGCGCTTCAGCCTGCGGGCCTGCCACCCTCCGCGGCACCTGTGGGGCCAGCGCGGTGCCCGTGGCCTCCGCCTCCGGGGTCAGTGTGCAGGGCTCCCGGGCTCCTTGAGCTATCCCGGCTCGGACTCCCACAGCGGCGCGCAGGTAGAGCTCCAGGCGCGCACAGGTCGAGCTGGGCAGGACGCTATTTTTAGCGAGAGCTGCTCTCCCAGTCGGACAGACAGAACCAGTTAATTCGGCCGCTGGGGACGGGCCTGCATGGTGAACTCCCCGAACTGCAGCCGCAGCTCAGCTGAAAGCTGATCCTTCGCATTCCTGCCTCTCGAGGCAGGAGGGCGGGAGGACGCCTCTAACTCCAGTGGGAAGCCGGCGTCCTCTCCGAAGACAGTGCCTGGGCCCAACTGCACGCCAAAAATGGGGCTCTTTAAATTGGCTATGAAACCTGGCAGGACTTGATGCCAAGCCGCAGACGATGTCCCATAAAATGCCCATCTACTGTCTCACCCTTCCCACCTGTCTCCAGCACTGGGAAGAACCTCCCAGAAATGGGATCTCAGCCCCAGCACCCGCCAGAAGCTGGCACGGCCATCAGTCAGGAGCTACTTGTTGAAGGAAGGCAGGAAGGAGTGAAATCCGATACCAGGATCAGTGGAAGTCCTCAGAGCGTGTGAGATGGATACACAGGGTGGCTTTGAAATCTGATAGAACCCCTAATCCAACACTTTCTGGCTATGTGACCTTGGCAAATCATCTTACCTCTGTGCCTCAGTTTTATCTTCTGCAAAAGGGAGTTTTAGAACTCCAAGAGATAGTATGAAGATATCCTTTTGTAAACAAAAGCATTATGTGAATGTTCGTGTAAAGCATGATCGGAGAGCTGCAAAGGTGAACACAAGCGTCTACTCTCAGGAATGCACTAGCACTCTTCTAATTCAAGAGAGGAGGTGCTAAGGGCCCCAAAATGTACAATCACAGCATATGGTATTGGCCTAAGGATAAATAGGCCAGTGGGCTAGAATAGAAGCTGCAAAAATAGACCCACACAGGTATGGAAACTTGATATGTAGCAGAGATGCCCCCACAGGTCAGTGGGAGAAGGGTGGACGTTTCTATAAGTGGTGCTAGAGCAACTGAATGTCCATATTACAAAAAGATGAAATGAATCCCTACCTCACACCATGCATAAATGATCAGTTCCAGGTGTACTGAGAACTTACACACACACACAAACTCGTAATAGTCAAGGATATCTTAAAGAAGACCCTAAAAGCATAAATCATCATGAAGAATATTGATACATTTAATTAAAATGCAAACTTCTGTTTATCAAAAGATGATATTTGCAACATGATATTCAAAATATATGAAGGCCTTCTACAAACCAACTTCAAAAGAGATAATGGGAGATTGGGAAAATATATGAATAGGCAATTCACAGAAAAAGAAACATGAATGGCCAATAAACATATGTAAAGATGGTCCGTCTCACTAGTAATCAGAGAAATATAAAATAAAACTCCAGTAAAGTGCCAGTTCACACCTGTCAGATTGGCACAAAAACAAAGAGGTGGGACAGCAGGGACATAGAACCTGGAGAACTGTCCTATGCTGCATGCAAGAGGGGAAATGGGTACGGCCACTCGGGGAAACAATTTGGCAGAATCTAGAAATGCTGACGTGCACATACCTGAGTGACCCAGAGTCTTGACCTAGAGAACCTCTTGCTCACTGCAACAATGTTAATGCTAGCAAGGAATTTGAAACAGCCTCCATTCCTATCAGAGGAAGAATGCATAAACAAATTGTGGAGTAGTCAGTGAAATTCTACACTGCAGCAGAAATGAATGACTAGAAATTCATTCTGAATCTCCAAATGAGAGGAGGAGAGCATGTCGCAGATCAAACTGGTGTAATATCATTCATATAGTTTTTTGTTTTGTTTTGTTTTGTTTTGTTTGAGATAGAGGCTTGCTTTGTCACCCAGGATGGAGTGCAGTGGTGCGATCATAGCTCACTGCAGCCTCGGACTCCTGGACTCAGGTGATACTCCCACCTCAGCCTCCTGAGTAGCTGGGACCACAGGCGCCGAAGCACCACATGCAGCTAATTTTTTATCTGTAGAGAAGGAGGTGTCTCTATGTGACCAGGCTTGTCTCAAACTCCTGGGCTCAAGTAGTCCTCTCTCCTGGCCTCCCAAAGTGCTGGGATTACAGGCGTGAATCACTATGCCTACCCCAGCCTCAAGTTCTATTCCTGTAATTCCACAAACTACGTGACTAGTGGCATGAACCACCATGCCCAGCCTTCATATAGATTCTTTAAACATGCAAAACAGAATACCATATATTGCATAGGAATGCACAGATAATATGGTAAAAGTATAAAGACATTCAGAGGAATGATAAATACGCCATGCTGCAAAGTGTTTACCCCTGGATAGAGGGAGATGTTTGATAGGAAGGGGCTTCACACAGTCACACATCTTACTAAGGTTTTCTTTCTTTTCCTTTTTTTTTTTTTCCAGACAGCACCTCACTCTTTCAACCATGTTGAAGTGCAGTAGCATAATGATACCTCACTGCAGCCTTAAACTCCCAGGGTCAAGGGATTCTCCCACCTCAGCCTCCTGAGTAGCTGGGACTACAGGTGCATGCCCCCATGCTGGGCTAATTTTTTTTGTTTGTTTGTTTTTGTTTGTTTGTTGTAAAGAAAAGGTCTCACTATGGTGCTCAGCCTGGACTCAAATTCCTGGGCTCAAGCAATCCTCCTGCTTTGGCCTCTTAAAGTGCTGGGATTACAGGTGTGAGCCACCATGCTCATCCTAGGTTTTATTTCTTGACCAGGATAGGAATCACACAGTGTTTGTCTTTCTTTCTTTTTCTTTTTCTTTCTTTCTTTGTCTTTTTTGAGGTGGAGTTTTGCTCTTGTTGCCCAGGCTGGAGTGCAATGGCGTGATATCTGCTCACCACAACCTCCACCTCCCAGGTTCAAGCAATTCTCCTCCCTCAGCCTCCATAGTAACTGGGATTACAGGCATGGGCCACCACACCTGGCTAAGTTTTTGTGTTTTTAGTAGAGACGGGATTTCTCTATGTTGGTCAAGCTGGTCTCGAGCTCCTGACCGAAGATGATCTGCCTGCCTCGGCCTCCCAAAGTGCTGGGATTACAGATATGAGCCACCAAGCCCAGCTTATGTTTATCTTATTCTTCGTCATTTTTTTTTTAAGGTGCGGAGCAGTCATGGGGGAGGCCACATAAAACCCAGTCCTACTCTGAACTTCAATTTTCTCATTTTAATAACATGGTCATCCTTTCCGGGAAATACCTAGCACAAAGCCTGGTTCATGATGAAGTGCTCAGTAAATCTTAGGAATATGAATAGCCCCATCTGCAGTCTTCACTGGGGTTCTTCACACCCTAGTCCCAATCAGCTGAGACTGCCCCCGCCCAAGCACCACCATACAACCAGGTCTTCCAAGCCCCCAAGCTCTATCACGCCCCAGGAATTTGTACACATGTTTGCTCTTCCTAGAATGCCTGTCCTCCCTATCTCTATCCAGTCAGTACCTGCTTCTCCTATTATAATCCAGCTCAGGCATTCCAGCCCATGGGAAGCCAAGGGTTCCCGCAGTACCCACCCACTCCACTTCTATGTTTATCACATTGTAGATTGGTGCACCTAGTTATGGCTCTGTCTCCTGGAGCAGACTGTGAGCTCTTCCAGGTCACAAACCTTGCAGCCCCACCACCTGCACGGGGTCTGGCCTCAGGAAGGTTTGTTGAATGAAGAAAAGGACTGAGGGACCCAAAGACTCAGAAATCAAAAGGGTTCATGCCAAACTTTCAAAAGGAAAGTAAGCTCACTGCCTCCCAGACTGATTGCTTGGTCTTCATTGAGTGTTCTTGATGGGAATGTGAACTTTGAGTCAGAGTGTTGCATTCACATCCAGGCTGACCCGCTTGCCAGCTGCGTGACCTAGAGCATGCTACCACATCCCTCCGAGCCTGTTGCTGGGTCTACGTAGCCAACATCGACTACAGATTATCACAAGGGGTTATTACAATGATTCCATGAGATCATAGCAGCAAAATGCTTGGCTTTGTCCTTGGTACAGGTAGCAATTATACTACTATGGTCAAGAGGAAGATGTTTGGTGGGGAGGATGGAAGGAACTCGATCAGGTTACTTACTATGAAAATGGGAGGGCCAGGCACAGTGGCTCACCTCTGTTATCCCAGCACTTTGGGAGGCTGAGGTGGGCAGATCACTTGAGGCCAGGAGTTTAAGACCAACCTGGTCAAGATGGCGAAACCCTGTCTCTACTAAAAATACAAAAATTAGCTGGGTGTGGTGGTGCATGCCGGTAGTCTCAGCTACTCGGGAGGCTAAAGCAGGAGAATCGCTTGAACCTGGAAGGCAGAGGTTGCAGTGAGCCCAGATCATGCCACCACACTCCAGCCTGGGTGACAGAGTGAGACTCTGACTCAAAAACAAACAACAACAAAAAAACAAACAAACAAAAAAAGAAAGTGGGAAGCTGATCAAAAATTCCAGGGAGCTGAGCACAGTGGCTCATGTCTGTAATTCCAGCACTTTAGGAGGCCAAGATGGGAGGATCGCTTGAGCCCAGGAGCTCAAGACCAGCCTGGGCAACATGGCAAGACTCCACCACTACAAAAAAAAATGAAAAAACAATTAGCCAGGCATGGTGGCATGCATCTGTGATCCCAGATTCTTGGGAGGCTGAGGTGGGAGAATCGCTTGAGCCCAGGAGGTCAAGGCTGCAGTGAGCCATGTTCATGCCACTGCACTCTAGCCTGGACGACAAAGTGAGACTCTGTCTCAAAAAATACAACAGCAGCAGCAAAACTCTAAGAGGAGCCAAGCACAGTGGTGAGCATGCCTATAGTCCCAGCTACTTGGGAGGCTGAGGCAGGAGGATCCCTTGAGCCCAGGAGTTTGATGCTATAATAAGCTATGATCGTGCCATTGCCCTCCAGCCCGAGAGACAGACAAGACCTTGTCTCAAATATTTAAAAAATTCCGGGGGCGCTCTCCAGTTCTGAACAAAAAACACACCCATAGAGGCTAGCCCGGGAGATGGGAAGGTCAGAAACATGCCTGAAGTTAGTGCTTCTGGGGCTCTTTCCTTCTGTCCTTTGTCCCACCCTCTGGGTGAGGGGCTTTACAGGTCTTCAGAACTATAGACTCTCCTTTCTGTCTCCCCATTCGCTCTGGCTCCCCCGAGTCTGTTCTTGCATGTAGCCCAGGGATTCCAATCTGGACCCGTCTTTGCCTTGCCAGCTTCCATCTGTAGGGGTGACAGAGCCTGCGGCACCTTCCCCAAGGGATGTGTCTGAAGTGATTTACCAAAGGCATCGTCTGCACTATATATGCAAAATCCACATATGCCCACTTGTCGGGTTCTTCCTTTAAGACAACATACAGGATAGCAAATTGCTTATGGTTCAGCTCTAGATGATGAATTGGCTGATGTTACATGTTGCACAAGCAAACAAATATATACAGATGACAGGGCTATATGGTCACTGGAAAAGAACAACGTGTATTTCAAGGGTTCCAATGAGATTCTCCGAGCTAATGTCCCAATCCTGTTTGGTTTGGATCTCTCTGGACAATGTAATATTATCCTGGTGACATGGACATTAGCAATTGGGGTTCTTTGTCCCATGCACATGGCCCCGCCAGGCAGGAAGTTGGACCAGCTTAAGATCTGCCG
>NW_016107624.1:1775798-1794112 GCF_001604975.1 Cebus imitator | reverse complement strand
TCCTGGGTTCAAGCAATCTGCCTGCCTCAGCCTCCCAAAATGCTGGGATTACAGGCGTGAGCTACCGTGCCTGTCCCCAGCCTCATTTCTTGCCATCTGCTCCCTCCCTCTCTGCCTTCAGCCACTCCAGCCAACTTCCAGATTCTCAAATATGCAATGCTTCTTCCCACGACACAGCCTTTGCATACCAGACTCCCCTCTTGAGAACACTTTTCCCCCTTCCTTGGCCTAGTTAACTTCTCCCAATAGAAGCTTAATGTCATTTCCTCAGGGAAGCCTTCCCTGGCCTCCCACAGGACACACCCATGGCTCAAGTCACTTTCCTTCATGGTGTTAATTGCAGTTGGTGACCGCACTTTCATTGTGTGATGACTGGGTGGATGTGCAATGCTCCCCGGCTGGGCATCCCTGAACACAGGCATCATGCCTGGTTTTCCACATTGTTGCATCTCCTCCTACCCTCAGCAAGGGCGCTGGCACGTACCAGGTGCTCAACGTATGTTTGTTGAATGAAGAAGTGAATGCACGTCTGCTTGCCCACCTCCATCAGAGGCTCTGTTGATCATTGTTGGACACTGTTTTTTGCCAGAAATATCTACGTTTCTGCCCATTGCTATGAATGCAAGTTCCAGTACTTTGCCAGGTGCTCTCTCATTTAATTGTCACAGCTGCCTCTGAAAAGGTTCTAGTATCTACTTCTACTTGACAGATAAGGAAACTGAGGCTCAGAGTTTAAGCAGCTTGCACAAGATGACACAGCATGTAGATGACAAAGCCTGTTCTCAAGCCCCATCTGTTTGATTCCACATCCTGGGCTTTGTAACCACAACACCCTTTTCACAGACAGATTTTCATCTCTTACTGGGGTGGTGAGCCTTTATCTGATGATGGAAGTGAAACTCAAAACCGCAGTGACTGAAGCATCATAGGATGAAGACCCTGGAACAGGGATGGCATAAATGGCAGGGGAGGAGAGGGAAGGAGGGGCCGGCTCCAACACGGTGTGTGGGGAGCGTGACAGTCACAGAGCATACATAGGAGAAGTGTACAGACCTCACTTCCGCCTCTGAGGCATTGAGAATTCAATGCCCAGAATGAATGAGATGATGTCAGACACTATACATAGAGGAAGGACCAGGTGACACTAAACAGGAGAACAGCTGTTTCCAGGGAAGACCTGTTTTGAGGGGGCGCATCCCTGTCTGAGTCTAATCATTCCCAGATGCTTTGATTCCATCTCCGCAGTTTCTCTCATACCCACTCCTGCCGTCCATGGGTTCTCCACGTGCCTAAGTCAATGTCATCAGGCTCCTTTTGTGCCAGGCTCTGGGCTGGGTGCTGGGGACACAGATGCAGGGGAAAGAGACAGGTAACAATGTCCTCAGGTTGCCCCCAAGCAGGACACTCCCATGTGCTGCTGAGCACTGCTGGCAATGGCTGAGACAGAGGTGGGCAGCTACAGGGCTCTGCTACCAGACTTGGGGGCGGGGGGCAGGAGTGGCTCCAGGAAAGGCTTCCAAGGAGATGACCTCTGAGTGTGTCTTTAAGGAAGAGAGACAGAAAAGTTAGCCAGGCAAAGAGGAAACCACCCATGAAAAAGCATCGTACAGTGAAACAGCCAGCATGCTCCGGGAATTACAGTCAAGTGTTATTGGAGCCTCAAGTGAGGGGAGCAGCCAGGAGAGGGAGCAGGAGAAGAGGCAGGGCTGTGTCATGAGGGACCCTACATGCCATGCACAGGAGCTTGGCCTTTAGAAGGCTACTGGGAGACCTTAAGCAGGGGAGGGACATAGCCAACTCCTGGGTTTGACAAAAATCTGGGGAGTGACTAGGAGGAGAGGAAGGGAAGACAGGAGGGGTTGGGTCAGAAGGAAGATAAGAGATTTGATGGCTGCTGGTGGGGAATGCTTTGGGTTTGGCGTGGGGGTGGTGGGATGTGCAACTCAGATCTCCTCTTCAGGAGTAAAGGTCTCACTCCCCTAGAGGTGCGGAGGCTGCTAGAAGTAATCCCTCAGTGCTTAGCTCTTTTGGGGTTGCCTCTGTTGAAGAGCCATCTCCACAGAGGTGACACCTCCTTCCTGGCGTGTCCTACATCCGGTGACTGACCAACCCAGGGTCCTAAAATCTTGGCATGCTTTGGGAGGCTGAGGTGGGCGGGTCACGAGGTTAGGAGTTTGAGATTAGCCTACCCAGCACGGTGAAACCCCGTCTCTACTAAAAATACACAAAATTAGTCTGGCATGGGGGTGCGCACCTGTAATCCCAGCTACTCGGGAGGCTGAGGCAGGAGAATCGCTTGAAACCTGGAGGTGGAGGTTACAGTAAGCTGAGATTGCACCACTGCACTCCAGCCTGGGTAATAGACTCTGTCTCAAAAAAAAAAAAAAAAAAAAAAAAAAAAAAAAGCTTGGCCGTGCTCAAGATGATTCTGAAGGGCCCTCCCAGCTCCGGAAGCTCAATTCCTCCTTCTGCCCAGTCCTGCTCCCTCCTCTCCTCTTCTTTTCCCTTCTCTTCTTTTCCCTTCCTTTCCACTGGTGTTGAGCCCGAGAGAGGTCCCTGATGGACCTCCTGTGCATGAATACCTCTCAGAACCTGCTCCTGCGGAACCCGACTGAGGACAAGGAGGACGGACGGGAAGCACTTGCTAGCTGTCCCAGCTGGTGGGAATGACCCAGCAGAATGTCTGATTTGGGGGCTGCCAGTGAGAGAGGTGTACAGTACTCAAGGGATCAGGCAAGGCTGCAAGAGGGGCAGAGAAGTTGGCTTGTCTTAAGGCAGAAGCAGACATTGGAAGCAACTTGGGTTGGGGAGGAAGACTCACAGCCTTGACTTTTTCCCCCTATACAGCCAGAAGTAAGATTGGCTGCTGAGGGGATGGATAGATAGTAAAATAATTACCTAAGAAAGTAAGCACCATAATGCATGATAATTATTGCCACAGCAGGGGGTAAGAAGGGTAGGGCTTCAGTGGGTGGATAGGAGTTTACCAGGCTGTGTGCCTATAGGGGAAGTTCATCATGGGCAAAGAACCCAGCTGAGCACTGATGTGAGGAGATGGAGGTAGGAAGGCCAGATGAAATACAAGATGCCAGGTGAATGTAAATTGTATAAAAACATGAATTTTTTTTAGTATATCCCATGCAATATTTGGCACACAGTCATGCTGAAAAAAGTATCCATTTTTTATCTCCTTCTGCCCCTGCCCCCCGCAAGCAGCCTCATCTACCAGTGGGTCCCCCACACTCACACCCAGGTATTCTTCAAGTCTATCTTATTCCTCCTTTACCCAAACACTTCCGGTGGCTCCCCATTGGCCAAATCCTCAATTCGTCATTTGAGGGTCTGTTTCCTGACCTTCGGCTACCCTCTCAACCCCATTCTTTTTTTTTTTTTTTTTTTTTCTTTTGAGACAAGATCTCACTCTAAGCTGCCCAGACTGGAGTACAGTGGTGAGATCTTGGCTCACTGCAGCCTCAGCCTTCTGAGCTCAGGTGATTCTCTCACCTAACCCTCCTGAGTAGCAGGGACTACAGGCATGTGTCACCATGCCCAGCTAATTTTTGTCTTATCAGTAGAGCCAAGATTTCATCATGTTGTTCAGGCTGGTCTCGAGCTCCTGACCTCAAGCAATCTGCCAGCCTTGGTATCCCACAGTGTTGGGATTACAGGCGTGAGCCACCGCACCTGGTCTCAACCCCATTCTTGAACCCCCTCTTTAATCACCTGCTCTGAGATTTTTGCTCAAGCTGTTCCTCTGCCTACAACGCCCTCTCCTGAATCCGTTCTGCCAGGAAGTCTCCTAGATCTAGATTCCCTGTGAGTGGATGGAAGGAGTCATCTCCTCCAATTAGCAGCAGCAGCACCATTTCACTTCTCTGAGCCTTCATTTCCTTGTCTCTAGAATGGGCACAATACTGTCTGTCTCATCAGGTTACTGAGAGGACAAGAGACTGTAGAAAGCATCAGGCACACCCTTGAATGCTGGCAGTGTCCCTGCCTGTGCCTAGATCACTGCCTGGCACCCAGTGGGCTCAGAGGCATGTTTCCTGAATCGAATTGATGGAGAGGTCCTGAGCTTTTACAATTTAACCTGCTTCTTGGAATTACCATGCCCAACAGTGGAACTTGGACAAATCCCATTTCCTGTATTAAGGTGATCTGAAGAGGGCTGCTTAATGAGGCCACTGCAAATTTTTTTTATGTTGCTCCCCAGGCTGGAGTGCAGTGGTGCAATCATGGCTCACTATAGCCTCCACCTCCCAAGCTCAAGTAATCCTCCCACCTCAGCCTCCTAAGTAGCTGGAACTAAAGGTATACACCACTGTGCCTGGCAAATTTTTGTATTTTTTGTAAAAATGGGGGTCTTGCTGTGTTGTCCAGGCTGGTCTTGAAGTCCTGGGTTCAAGCAATCTGCCTGCCTCAGCCTCCCAAAGTACAAGGTCACTGCGATTCAGGCTGCACACCAGCTTTCTCCCCCATAGACAGGGGCCAAACCAGCTCCCTGGAAGGGGCTCATTTTGGACCCAAACATGGCTCCCAGTCTCTCCAACTCAAAGCAGGTAATATCTTTCACTCATGTTTCTGTCTCAAGCCCTCCCAATCCCAGACCACAAAAGAGGATTTCTTATAACTATTAGCATAATTACCCAACTGCAATGCTATAAAGAAATGATTAGATGAGCCTGTGATTTTCGTGCAGTTATTTTTCTCAAGTAAGTCACCTGAAGTTCATCTGCCATCAGGATTCATGGCTGTGTTCTGTAATCGGAGGGAATTATTTTGCTAATAACAGAGGTACCTTGATCTAATTTAGTTTTAATGCCAGGAGGTGCCCTCCCAGAATAATCGGCTTTAGGCCAATTCTAATTTCCAGGTTTGCTACACATTCTGGATAGAAGATTTAATTCAAGGAGGCTGAAGTTACTTCTTTATCACCCAAAGTCATCTAGGGGCAAAATGGTATCTTACCTCTATGTGTTTGCAGCAGACTGCAGGGAGAGACTCAGAGCTATCGAGCCAGGGTGGGCTCGCAGCCCAGAGGAATAACTGACTGGAAGACACCGATGGGTTTGGACCAGGTCAAGTTACATCCATCCTAGGGTTCCTGGCAGAATCCCAATTTTTCTTACATTCATTCATTAACTTGTTCAAACCCTCACCCAGGCTGGAGTGTAGTGGCACAATCTCACCTCACTGCAACCTCTGCTTCCTGGGCTCAAGCGATCCTCCGGCCTCAGCTTCCTGAGTATCTGGGACATCAGGTATGCACCACCACGCCTGGCTAATTTTTGTATTTTTTTGTAGAGATGAGGATCTTGCTGCCCAGGCTGGGCTTGAACTCCTGAGCTGAAAGCGATCTGCCCACCTTGGCCTCCCAATGTGCAGGGATTACAGGCGTGAGCCGCCATGCCCAGCCAATCTTGTGCCTTCTTTTATTCCATTTCTATATCCCTTCTTGGCAAGACCTAGTCTTTGAGTTATGAATAGGGTCCAAATAATGATAGCAAATACTCGTGTAGCCCTGTTCTAAGTGCTTTAATCCATATCAACTCATTACATCCTGTGAGGGAGGTGGGTGATACTATCATCCTCATTTTGCAGATGAGAAAACTGAGGCAGAGACTTTAGGAGACTTGCCTCAAATCACATATCTAGTAAGGGGCAGAGCTGGGATTTGAACCTTCCCCAAGGTCCTGTGCAAGGAAGAATCCTGAGCCCACCAGGAATTGTTGAGCCTCTACTCTGCTCTCATTGACCCGTCGCCATTCTGGGACAGAGGTGTTGTTGGCTGCATTTTAGTGAGGAAGAAACTGAGTCTCAAGAGGTCATTAATTTAGCCAGGGTCAATGCAGTGAGTAAATAAATGGACGAGTTGGGACTTGAACCCTGAGATTCTGATTCTAAACCTAGTGCTGCTGGGCACAGTGGCATGCAGCTGTGGTCCAAGCTACTCAGCAGGTTGAGACAGGAGGATCGCTTGAGGCCAGGAGTTCAAGGCTGCAGTTGGCTAAGATCATGCCTGTGAAAAGCTATTGCACTCCAGCCGGAGAAATGCAGCAAAGACCTGTCTCTAAAAATAAGTAAAAATTAATAAATAAAGATAAACCTAGTGCTGCCTTGTCCAAAGCTGGGAAATTTATGAAATGTTTTTAAATGGCTTTGGCAGCAGGCTAGCTATCATTAATTAACAAAGTGCAGGGTGACTGTCCTTCCACGAACCCCCTTCCAGCCACTCTGTGCCCCGATTCCCACTTTGGTCCTCTTTTCCACTTCCCACGCCTTGCCCCAGAAACTAAGTGTCCTTTGTTGTTATTCCCTGTTACCCAACAAAACCTACTTTCAGATTCTTGATCCTTCCCTCATATGTTTATGCTTTCAACAGAGGGCCTGTGTGCTCCAGCAGGAGGGGCCAGGAGCTAGAGGTAGCTCTGTCACCCTGTCCTGCCTGGGCCCTTGGGATGAAGCCTGTTTGTCTCTAGGCCTTGTCTTCCCATCTTTACAAGAAGGGGAAGAGGTTAGACCAGTGTTCTTTAAACTACTTGAGCCACGGAACTCTCATTGCATTTATTTATTTATTTAGAAACGGGGTCTTGCTGTGTTGCCCTGTCTAGAGAGCAGTGGCGTGATCACATTATAGTTCATTGCAGACTCAAAGTCCTGGGCTTAAGTGATCCAGAACCCTCGTTTAAATGAAAAATTTCAGGCAAGCCCAATATTTGTATTATTATTATTATTATTATTATTGTTATTTTGAGGCTGGGTGTGGTGGCTCATGCCTATAATCTATCTCAAAAAAAAAGTTTTTTTTGAGACAGAGTCTCTCTCTGTCACCCAGGCTGGAGTGCAGTAGCATGGTCTCGGCTCACTGCAAACTCTGCCTCCCAGGTTCAAGCAATTCTCCTGTTTCAGCTTCCCAAGTAGCTGAGATTACAGGCATGCACCACTATGTCTGGTTAGTTTTTGTATTTTTTAGTTGAGGTGGGGTTTCACCATGTTGGTCTCAAACTCCTGACCTCGTGAGCTGCCCGCTTCAGCCTCCCAAAGTGCTGGGATTACAGGTGTGAGTCACTGCGCCCGGCCTCAATGTTCGTTTTGTATCAGATGCCAGCGAGCTGCTCTAGTCCAAGCTGGGTTCAAGGAAGGAAGTGTCTACTACATGCCAACTTCTGAGCATCTCCTTGGACACGGTGGGAAAACCACAGGCCTAGACAGAGCCTGTGGGCTCTTGGGGTTCTTAGAGACAAGAATCTGGGATCCACAGATGGCAGGTGATGCCTGAAGTGCAGCTAAATGCCCACCTGGGATCCCCCCATCCCCCAACACCTGTCCTGCCTTGTTGGCTAAACTGTAACGGGGCCTGCCAGCAAACCAGCCTGTGCCCAGGACACCGCCTCTGGGGCACTGAGCTGTCCAGGGGTTTGCCACAGAGGAACGGTATCTGCTCTGATGCTCAGGCTGTGCGATCTGTCCATTCTGGAACGTTCCTCAGTGACCAGAAGAGTCAGCCACTACCCCACCCCGTTACCCATTTGCTTTCTTTCTTGACCTCTCCTTTTTCTTCTTTCCTTTCTTTTCCCTCCCTTCTTCCCTCCCTCTCTCTTTTCTTTTCCTTTCTTTCTTTCTCTTTCTTTCTTTCTTTCTTTCTTTCTTTCTTTCTTTCTTTCTTTCTTTCTTTCTTTCTTTCTTTCTTTCTTCTTTCTTTCTTTCTTCTCTTTCTTTCTTTCTTTCTCTCTTTCTCTCTTTCTTTTTCTTTCTTTCTTGAAATAGAGTGTCACTCTCAGTTGCCCAGGCTGGAGTACGGCGGCGTGATCTCAGCTCACTGCAAACTCCACCTCCCGGGTTCAAGCAATTCTCCTCCCTCAGCCTCCTGAGTAGCTGGGACACTATAGATGCCTGCCTCCAGCCTGACTAATTTTTTGTATTTTGTGTAGAGACGGAGTTTCGTTATGTTGGCCAGGCTGGTCGTGAACTGCTGACCTCAAGTGACCCACCCACCTCGGCCTCCCAAAGCGTTGGGATTACAGGCATGAGCCACTGTGCCTAGCCAGCTCCTCCCTCTTCTAAAAATATGTTTTTGTTTTCATTTTTGTTTTTATTGCTCCTTCCCCTTCTTTCAACAAAAGCTCACTGGTTGCTGGTTGCAAGCTTTCTGTCTCAAGCCTAAGGCTACAGGGGAATGAGACGAACATGAGGGCTGCCACCAGGGCAGAGCCTTCACCCGGAGACAGCTGCATCCTGCAGTGACTGTGGCCACCAAGGCACTAGGAACTCAGTCAGAGGGGCTGTGGTGAGCAAAGGGGCACCAGCATGTGAGTAGGAGTTTGCCCCGTTTGCTGGGCAGGAATGAATGCAGGTACGGAGGAGGCAGGTGTTTCTAGCTCATAAGAGAGGCATGGAAATGGCAGAGGCTTAGCCAGCCCAAGCGTTTGAGAAGCTGTCAACCGCTAGATTTGGCTGAGGCATGGAGTGATCACTGCAGGGTGGGGGGGCTATCAGAAGTGGGATGAGGTAAGCTGTCCAGACACTGGTGGCCAGGGGTCCGGAGAAGCTGTTGCAGAGCTAGGGAACAGATCCTGAAGGTCATGGGGGCGCCAGTGGAGGTTTGCAGCAGGAGACGTGGGTCCAGACCTGCATTGCAGAATCACATCTGGCTGCTGCTCACAGTTGGGGGTGGAGAGACATGAAAATGGGGCTTCCCTTCCCTTCTCACCCCTCACAGCCCACACCTTCCTGTGAATGCTCCTAGCAGCCCCAGTTCCCTCTGAGACACAGCCACAGCAACGGGGACAGAAGGAAAGGGACTTTGGGCTGCTGGCTGCCCATCCCACCCTTGCCTGGCCCCCACCTCAAGGCAGCCCCTGACCTCTTCAACCCCAGGACCACGGGTCAGGAAAAGCTCCAATCTCGCTCTCCCCCAGCTGGGATGTTTTGGTTTCTGGGTCCTCTGAAAATGGCCCGTTTGTGCAGAGACGCTCAGGCAGATTAGCTTCAACCCCCTTTCAGCCCTTTCTATCTGAATCCTGGCTCTAATAAGCCCCTTCCCCAGCCCTGCAGCCCCTCTTGGCCCCGGACGACTGTCCTCACTTCCCCCCATGGCCCCCCACCGTGGTGAAGGAGGGGAGGTCCTATCCCCAAACACAAGCTCTTTTGTTCCAACGGGCAGCTTGGCCCTCAGCCCTGCACCCGCTGCTGGTGGAGTTTCCTAGCACTTAATGAGCCTGGGGTCAGCTGAAGGATGAGGAGTTGGCACTGAGGGGCTGGGGACAGGGGCAGGAACACAGGCGATTTCTGGCTGCAGCTTTGGACCTGTCTCTCCTCTGCTCAAATCTCCGCCATGGTTCCTACCTACTCTACTGGGACTGCTGAGGTTCGCAGAGACCCCAGGCTCCTTGTAGCTTTCACACAGCCCCTCTTGCCTCTCCCTGGAGCAGGACCAGGCACGGGGGCTGCTCAGTGCAGACTCAGAGCAGGGATGCACACAGCGGGAAGATGCGGGCTTTGTAAGCCAGCAGGACCAAAGTTCAAATCCTGACTGCTCTTCCTGGTAGTAGGACCAGGGGCAAATCACAAATCTTTGTGTGCCTCAGTTTCCTCCCCTGCAAAATGGGGCTATGTTCTCCTGCCAGAGTTCTATGAGCTCTGGCACAAAATGCTCATGTACCTTCCTTTCCCTTTCTCTTGTTCCCTAAGAGTCTGGCTGGCTCCCCTCCTCAAGGTGCAAGGTCCAAGGAAGATGGCCAGAGCTGCCCTCCCCCTGCTCCTCCACAAGCTGAGCAAGGACTGGGATGCCAAGGATATTGGGGGACAGAGACCTCTCATGTCACTAAACAGGGAACCAAGGGCTGAGCAGGTCTGGGTGGGTAGCCGGTCCAGGAGACTCACATCCTCCTTGGCTCCGGGTCTTCTTGGCCTCCCTCCCCGGGCTAGGCTTCACCTGCTGGGATTGTGAGCTCCCAGAGATGGGCAGCCACCCAGCCTCACCTGAGCTGCCTCAGGGATGGTTTGGGTCTTGGGAATTCCAGGGAGACCCAGCACAACCCTGTTCCTCCCCTGCCTGAAACTATTCATAGCTCCCCCCGCTACCCCCACCGGTGCAAGCCCAATCTCCTGAGCCCGGCATTTGAGGCCGCTGCCGGAGCCTGGCCCACATCTCCAAGACTGCCCACCTGGATTTTGGGGTGCAGCCTTACTGAATCACTCAAAGATCTTAGATGGGCTCCTCTGCAGTTCACTCATGACCTTTTCCCTCTGGTTCCCTCTGCCTGTTCACTGTCTCCATCTACCAGGCTGACCTCTGGTGTTTTGTTTTGCTTTGCTTTTAGAGATGGGATCTTGCCATGTTGCCCAGGCTGGTGTCAAACTCCTAGCCTCAAGCGATCCTCCCACTTTGGCCTCTCAAAAGGGCTAGGATAGCAGGCTCGAGCCACTGTACCCGGCCTCAGGTCTCTGATTGTCTTTAAGGTCGGCATCTTCTTCACCTTCCCACCTACCCTCAGAGGCCACCATGCCCTGGATGTCACTGCAGCCCTGAGTGCCTGTTCTGAGCTCTTCCCCAAGGCAGAGTCCCATGCTTCCCTGGGTGCACCCTTCTCGTCTAGCACCCAGCATGAAGCTAGCACAGAGAAGGCACGAATTAAAAGAAGAGAACCTGGGCAGGGAACAAAGACCAGAGCTCTAGCACTCCTCCTCCAATTCCAGCGGCTGCCCCTTAGAGTCACCTGGTGGGGCAGGGAAGGAAGGAAAAAAGGAGGAGGCCAATGCCCAGGCCCCTCTAGACTAAACTGAATCCAAATCTCTAGGGTGAGGCTGGGTATTGTTCCTACCCAGGATGATCCTGAGGCATAGCAAGAATTAGAACTTTCTGGAAGACTCAGGTCTCCCTCCCCCCACCCAGGTGCAGTGGACACCCCCCGTCAGGTAAGGCCAAGTCTCTCGGGAGGCTGTGAGTGCTCTTTAATACCCCACTTCGTGTTGCATTGATTGGAGGAGGCTTTCTAGCTTGCAAAGTACTTTCTCCTCATCAAGTCAGTCATTCATTCATTATTCATTCAACAAACACGCAGCAGAAAGTACCAGGGCCACAGAGATGAAGCTCCAAGGCGTGTGGCGGAGACAGACTGTGGACTGACAGATTGATGAACAAGGCCACGAAGTATGACAGGGCTGCCCCCAGAATCCCAAGCAGAACCAGTCAGGGGCACAGAGGAGGAGGGTCCTGAGCAGGTGGGAGGGAGGTCCCCCAGTCTGGGTGGGACTGGCGAGGCAGAAGGCTCCGGTAGGTGCTGACAAAGGTGTGGGTGGCAGAGGTGGACTTGGTCCTGCAGCGGGCAGGGGGTGAGGACACACAGATATGAGGAGGGACAGTGGGGGACTGCAGAGGGCCTGGCCTGGGCACCTCGTGGCTTGGCTGGGATCCTGCAGGAAAGACAGAGAAGGGATGAAGAGATAGGCAAGAGGAAACCCAGGAGACCATGGGGTCCTCGGGGTGGGGAGAGGGAGGTGAGAGATTCAAGCAATGGCAAACACAAATGATTATAACAATAGCCAAGGTCAACTGAGCGCTCATTCTCTGCTAGAACAGTTCTCAGAGTTTTTTTTTTTTTTTTTTTTTTTTTTTTTTTTTTTTTTTTTGAGATGGAGTTTCGCTCTTGTTACCCAGGCTGGAGTGCAATGGCGCGATCTCGGCTCACCACAACCTCCACCTCCTGGGTTCAGGCAATTCTCCTGCCTCAGCCTCCCGAGTAGCTGGGATTACAGGCACGCACCACCATGTCCAGCTAATTTTTTGTATTTTTAGTAGAGACGGGGTTTCACCATGTTGACCAGGATGGTCTCCATCCCTTGACCTCGTGATTCACCCGCCTCGGCCTCCCAAAGTGCTGAGACCACAGGCTCGAGCCACCGCGCCCAGCCTCTCAGAGTTTTTAAAATAAGCATGAACACCACGACTCTTATCAATAACCTGTGAGAGGGGTACGAGAGTGATCATCCCATCTCACAGGTGGGAAAACTGAGACTCAGAGAAGTTACGTCATTTCCCCTAGTAATGACCAGGGGCAGAGATGTGATGGTCGGGGCTCCAGGGACCCTGCCCTGACCTACCCCCAACCAGAGCCTCAGCCGAGGGGACTGGTAAGATGGTGCCCCAGGAGAAAGCCCTGGAGTCTGTAGTTGGCATTCCATTGGTGGGCCTGGTCAGAGCAGCTTTGGGACAGGGAGTGGTGTTGAGTATCACAAGGCCAGTGTGGAGCGGAGATCAGAAGGACATGGACTAGTAGTCCCAGCTACTCAAGAGGCTGAGGCAGGAGAATCGCTTGAACCCAGGAGGCGGAGGTTGCAGTGAGCCAAGATCGCTCCAGGGCACTCCAGCCTGGGCGACAGAGCAAGACTTCGTCTCACAAAAAAATAAAAAAAGAAAAAGCACATGGCCAGAGGGGAAGAAGGGGTGAGAAGGGATGAGAAAGACTTTGTCTCCTTTGCAGGGCTGGAGAAAGGGCCCGCCAGGGAGGTTGATGGGGGGTCCTCGGGAGGGCGGGCAGGAGGTGCAGAGCCGAGGGAGCAAGGTTGGCCTCAGCTGGGGAATTGAAGGACGGAGGGAAGAACTGAAGCAAAAAAGCCCCAGGGGCTTGGAAGCCTGGGAGAAACTGTTGGGGCTTGAGCCTCACTTCTCTCTTGCTGCAGGGCACAGCTGGCCCTCGGCCAGGTCTGTGTGGACCCTCCTCTGCTGGGGAAGGGGAGCTTTGCAGGAGTTACTAGGGAGAGAGGAGGAGCAGGGGGAGCCCAGCAGGAGGGAGAAAGAGAGAGAGAGAGAGACAGAGAGAGAGATATAGAGAGATGAGGAGACGGAGAGACTGAGAGAGATAGGAACAGAAATAGACACAGAGAGAGAGTCTTTGACAGAGCTTCCTATTCTCTCCCAGCTGTCAGGGACCCAGTCTGAAGGAAGAGCCTCAGAAGGGGCTGGGGGACAGCCACTGTATCCCGCCCACCACAAAACTGGCAAAGGAGAGACTAACGGGCCTCCAAGCAGGGCACCCACCCCCCACATTGCCAGGTGCCCTGCATTCAGGGCCATAGAGTCAGCTTAGCATCTCAGGGGAGGACAGGGCCTCACAGGAGGGAGGTGCCTCCGCCTCTACCACCGCCTAGGGGCAGGCAGGAGGATGCTGACCCGGGACAGCCCCCAAGGACCCCTGAGTGGGCCTAAAGCTCCCGCTGCAGGGCCCAGAGCCTGGTGCCTGCTCCCTCTACTGAGCCCCCGCCCTCCTGACCTCTGGCTGCCACGTGGCTGCCTCGCTGTGGTTTGAGGTCCCCGCCCTCTAATCACCGCTGCCTAAGAGCTGTGCCCTCCATCTTCCATGCCTAACACCCCACCATTAACAAAGAGCAGTGTGAGGCCATTTGTCACCGAGAGAGCTTGGGAGGAGGGAGAGAGGGTCTTGGGCAGGGCTGCGTGTGGGACAGATCCCCCCAGCCATGTCAGTCCCTGTAGTCCCTGGCGCTGGCCTTTCTGGGGCACGGCGCAACTCCTTCTGGTGCAGAATCTGTGGAACCCCGGAGCAGGAGTGTGGGCCCCCCACGTCCTCACGTGCTCATTCACGGGCTCCGGAGGAGACAGCCTGCCGAGACGGAGGCCCACTGGAAGGTGCACCGCGGAGCTCCTGCGCTCACGCTCGCAGGCCCGTGTGTGCGCACACAGAGGCGCCCTGGGAATGTAGGTCACCGGCTGGAATGCTTCGACCCTGGGGTGCTGGTGATCCGGCCATCCAGCACACGCTTCCAGATTGGACAGAAATCCACCCCTCCTCCACCTGCCTCTTCCCCCGCTCTCCCGAGACAATCTGACCCAAAGCTCCTCAGGCTTGTGTTTTATCTCCCCCAGAATCTCACTGGCTGGGGCTCTGTCCAGGGGAGGGGGCGGGGCTCCTCCTCCACCCGGCTTCTTCTCTGCGACTGTCCCTGTGCTGGGCGATGCAGAGTCTACGAGACATGGAGGGATGTATGTGGCTCCCACCTTGAAGAGTTCTAAGGCAGAGCCTGAGAGATGGCCTCGGACCAGAGGCCAGTCGTGGTCGAGGGGGAGAACAGAGCAGCTGCTTTGCCGGGGCCAGGCTGGCTTCCTGCGGGGGGCAACAGGACCCTGGTTGGGCAGTTGAATGAGGGCTTATGCAAGCCTGGGAAGGGGAGTAGTTCTGAGCCAGGCCCCATGGCTCACGCCTGTAATCCCAGCACTTTGGGAGGCCGAAGCGGGAGGATCACGAGATCGCAGATCGAGACTATCCTGGCTAACATGGTGAAACCTTATCTCTACTAAAAACATTTAAAAATAGCTGGGCATGGTAGCAGGCGCCTGTAGTCCGAGCTACTCAGGAGGTTGAGGTAGGAGAATCACTTGAACCCAGGAGGCGGAGGTTGCAGTGAGCTGAGATGGTGCCATTGCACTCCAGCCTGGGTAACAGAGCGAGACTCCCTCCCCAACCCCCTCAGAAAAGGAAGTGGTTCTGACACACGCTGGGAAAGCCCCAGCAACTCCCTGCCCTCCTCCTGGAATCCAAGCCTCTCTCAAAGGTGACTGTCACTGGTTCCTCTAGAGATAGCCACTGGATGGCCCTGTAGGCCCTCCAGACACAGCAAACCCAGAACATCGTTCCCCTCCCAGCCCAGAATCTGCCCTTTCAACCAGGGCCACCCTCAGTGTGGACACCAACATCTCCTGCCGCATAGGCCAGAGATCAGGGTTATCCTGACTTCTTTCTTTATTTCACTGTGGCTCACCAAGCAGCTCACAGCCTAGAG
Source organism: Cebus imitator (assembly GCF_001604975.1). Taxonomy (NCBI): domain Eukaryota; kingdom Metazoa; phylum Chordata; class Mammalia; order Primates; family Cebidae; genus Cebus; species Cebus imitator. The sequence continues at coordinate 1,779,316 of NW_016107624.1, read as the reverse complement.
ATGCAGGCAAGCAGTCAAGCAATGGACTTTACTTGTCAGAGTGCACTGGGTTAGCAGAAAGCCCAGGGAGCCTAGGCAGCCCGAACAAGCTTGTCAGGGAAGGCTTCCTGGAGGAGTTGACCTGAGCTGAGACTTCAGGATGGGCAGGATCTTGGAGAGGTTGTAGGGAAAGCTGAAATGGAAGAGTGTTTCGGGCAGTGGTGACAGCAAGTGCAAAGGTGGTGGAGAGAGAGAGAGGCACATTCAAGACAGAAATTAATTCACAATGGTGGGGGTGGTGAGAATGAGGGCGTGGCTTGGAGATGAGAGCAGAAGTGTATCTGCAGGGTCAGACCATGGATGGCGTTAAGCCCTGTTAATGAGTTTGACTTGATCCTGTGGCAGCGGTGGGCCCTGTGGAGTTTTTTGAATGCCTATGAGTGGCTCCTTCTGGCTGCACATGAAGGGTGAATTGGGGGGACAGGTAGAGACGGGGAGCCCCAGGAGGAGGCAAGGCTGCTGTGCAGGTGTCCGAGGTGGGTCCTGGCCTGAAGTGGGGGCTGGGAGATAGAGTTGGGTGGATCTCTGGACTCTTAGGAGATAGTATGGACCATAAATGGCTCTGGTTTCATCCTCTCTGACCTCCGTCTTCCCATGGTGTAATGGGGAATGGACAGGAGGACCTCGGGAGACCCTTCCCCTGGGGTCTCCCCACACCTTGGCCATTGCTATTTGTTCCAGCCTCCCTGGGCTTCCAGAGGTGACACTCTGGAAGGAATCCCAGCTGGGAGGACCACAGTTCTGGCTTTGGAAGGCTTGGGGTGGGCTCAGTAGCCCAGGGCGTACCCACCCAGCAGAAGGAACGGACTGGGCAGTGGGAGCAGAGGGCTGGACTCTGAATATCCTGCAGCCAGTGCAGGGAGGCCAGTGATGGGAAGCTGGGGACACACAGGGCCTGCGGCGTGGGGATCACTTGCCTCTTTGGAATAGGGAGGGCTGCTGCGGCCATCCGACAATCCGAGCATGAGTCAGGCCCCGTTACTTGAAGGACTGATACTCAAGCAAGTGTCTTTGTTTCTTCTTCTATAAACTGGGAAATGAACAATATGACAAGAAACATTCAGTGGTAGGAAAGCTCCAGGGACCCGGGAGAAGCTACTGACTGACTGAAAGATCTGCGATTCAGCACCAGGTCCCACGGCAGAGGAGCCAGCCAGAGGCAGTGGCTGTCCAGGACCACAGACCAAGGAAGGACCTGTCCTGCTTAGTCCTACCCAAGAGGAGCCCTGCACAGTGGCGGCTGCTGCTGCCCCCATCGCTCTGAGGCTCTGAGAATCAACTGGGCTGGCTCTCGAGTCACACGGAGGCAGAGCAGATAGAAGCCCAGGCCTGGGGTGCTGAGCGCGGTTCAGGAGCGGCTCTCCAGGAGCCTGTGGGAAGTGAAATGTCCACATCCTACCACACAGGCGCTCCCTCCCTGTCCCTGTCCCTCTCTCTGGGGACACCAGCTCCCCTCTCTTGAGCTTTTTCCTGGCTCTTCCCCTCCCAGCTCCAGGCATAGGAGCTTCCTCCTCACCAGCCACCCCCCACTGCAGCCTCAGCCCCTGACCTTGTTATGAGGCCAGCTGCTCAGGCTTGGGTGTCAAAGTGACCGAAGCCCCTCCCGAGCCGGCCATTTTGTTCTTCTTTACTGTCCATTCTTCCTGATTGAGCCTCTTCCCAGAGTCTCAGGGCAAGGGGAGGGGGCGCATGGCTCTACCACTTATCCACCTGCCCAGCTGGGGAAGTTTGGAAGCCCCCTGCATGGCTGGTCAGCAGAACTGAGGCTCCCCTGGGCATGGGAAAGGGCCCTGGACTGGGGACCAGGAGACCCGGGTGGGGGTGGAACCGGACCAGAATGGAGAAAGCGCACAGGAGTCTGGGAGTCCGGCGTTTGAATCACAAGTGTTTCTCACTTGCTGGGGGCAGGCCCCTTCTAAGCCTTGATTGTCTCATCTGTGCTATGGGGTTGTCCCTTCCTCCGTGAAGAGTCAGTGGAGAACATTTAGCAGGGAGCCAGGCACACAGTAAGTGCTCAGTAAAGAGGACCCCAGCTCTGCCTTCTTGGCCTCGTTTTTTTTTACTTGTAAAAAGGCTCCAGGTGTGAATGTGGCTTCTCTTCCTTAATGTTCCTGTGAGGCCCAGGCAGCCTGGTCTAGGAGAGAGTCCTTGGACAAAATGGAAGGAATCCAGATTCTGGCATCCCTTCCCCATTCCGGGCAGGCTGGGTTGGTGTCAGTTTCACAGATGGGGAAACGGAGGCTGGACAAGGGCCCAGGTTTTTGGCTTTGGCCCCTGCTGACTTAGCTGAGTGCAGAGCCAGGAGGAGGCCTCAGAGGAGGGCAGGCCTAAGCAGGGGAAGTGAGATGATGAATGGCCGGCCAGTGGCTGGACACATAGCTGTTATTTTTTATGATGATTATCTATCTGTTACCAGTTGAAGCAAATCCCTCTGCCTCTCAAAGTAAGGCCCAGGAAGTTACGACCTCAGACCCCCTGATGACATCAGGCTATTTTGGCCTCAAATTGTCCTCGCTTTAGCCCAACCCTGTCCCACAGCAGCTTCTGCCGCTCGCCTTGCCCAGCGAGCTGACATGGCTCCTGCCACATCCCTGAGCTGCTTCAGTGAATGCTTCCCGGGAGAGAGGATTTTCCACGGGCACAGGGAGGGACCTCCAGGTGGGAGCTTTGGCACACAGTGGGTGGCTCTCAGGACTGCAGCAAAATAAAGATTTCGGGCTTTGTAACTGGAGTGAGCTGGGTTCGAATCAGTGCACTCACTGTGTGATCAGGGCCAGTCACGTAATCTCCCCGGGCCTCAATTTCCTCATCTGGAAAATGAGGCTAACTGCAACCCACCAGGTGTGTTTCGAGGATTCAGAAGACAATGTAGCCCAGAGGTGGTGGTTCATACCTGTAATCCCAGCACTTTGTGAGGCTGACATGGGCAGATCAGCTGAGGTCAGAAGTTCAAGACCAGCCTGGCCCACATGGTGCAAATTCCTGTCTCTACAGAAATAGAAAAACCAGCCAGTCATGGTGTCTCACGCCTGTAGTCCCAGCTAGCCAGGAAGCTAAGGCAGGAGAATCACTTGAACCCAGGAAGTGGAGGTTGCAGTGAGCCGAGATCATGCCACTGCACTCTAGCCTGGGTGACAGAACGAGACTGTCTCAAACAAACAAACATACAAACAACAACAACAAAAGAAAAAACACTGGACACAGTGGCTCACACCTGTAATCCCAGCACTTTGGGACGTCGAGGTGGGTGGATCACCTGAGGTCAGGAGTTCGAGGCCAGCCTGACCAACATGACGAAACTCCGTTTCTACTAAAAAATTCAACATTAGCTGGGCTTGGTGGCACATGCCTGTAATCCAAGCTACTCAGGGGCTGAGGCAGGAGAATCGCTTGAACCCAGGAGGCGGAGGTTGCGGTGAGCCAAGATCGCACCATTGCACTCCAGCCTGGGTAACAAGAGCAAAACTCCGTCTCAAAAA
>NW_016107624.1:1764492-1775788 GCF_001604975.1 Cebus imitator | reverse complement strand
AAAAAAAAAAAAAAAAAAAGAGTGTAGATAAAGTGCCTTTGGATCCTGATGGAGTCGGTGCTTACTGAATGGTGCTGTTTATTATAGCTATAGCACTTGGAAGTTTACAAACTCACATCCACCTTCTTCTTTGCTGGGGTCTCCCAAGAACCCTGGGGTAGATGCCCATGCTGGTTGTCATCAGGAAGAAATGGAAAGTTCTGAGTTTCTGAGCTGCCTGCTCCACTTCCATGATGTTCAAAGCAACCACCCTCTTCTGGAGGGTTTATCCCATCGGCCAGTCTGAGCCCAACCCTCTCCTGAACGAATCACAGACAACCCCGGGCAAGCGCCCAGCCTTACACTCCAAGACCACCTGGAAAGCAGGCAGGGCAGGGCTGCGTCTGCCCATTTGTCAGATGAGGAAGCTGAAGCTAAGTCAGAGCAGGGACTCAGTCCAGGCCACCCAATAACAGAGAGAGCTGGGATGAGGTGCAGACCTGCTCTCTTGGGGCATGGGGTCCAGCACCCTCAGCTGACCACTAAGGAACCGGAAGTCCAGAGCTGGGGAGGATGCCTGAGGATGCGAAGCAAGTTAAGGGTGCTCTCCAGCTCATGCCACTCATTAATTCACTCACTCTGGCTCACTCGCTCGTTCATTCATCCACTGACTATGTATTGAGCGCCTTCTCAGGGCCAGTGCTGTGTGACACCCTGGGAACCCAGCGGCAGACAAGATACAGCTCCTGCCCTCAAGTGCCTTATAGTCTCACGTGGGAGTCAGGCCGGTGAGCAGGCAAGGAAAACACACCCTGGCGGAGGACGCACCAGGCACTGTCGGCAGGTAGGAGGCGGTACATGTGAAGTGGGAGGAATAGCAGGACTCCAAGAGAACCTGGAGAAAGTACGTTTTTCAGGGCAGGGCTTTTTCTCTGCCCCTCCCTTGGAAATCACGAGGCAGACAGAAAGACGTGCTTCTCTGAGCTGGACTTTTCACACAGCTCCAAGGGGCTGGCACCAGAATGGGGGGCAGCCACATCTTATCTGGCCATCACCCCAATTTACACCTGGGGAAACTAAGGCCAATCGCGAGGGCTCTGCAGGGGTTAGTGCCAAGGTTCCACGCTCTCCTCTTCTCCTCGCCTTTCTGCCTCTGACCGTCCTGTGAAAGAAACCTCTGCGCCCATGTCTGCTCCTCCCTGCTGCCATGGCTGAGCTCTTCTTGGCCTTGCTCTAAGGGGCTCCCACCACCAGACCACCCAGTAGGGCTCTGTGCAGTCCTGCCTGCTAATAGGGTCGGGCCTCCAGAACTTCACCAGTAGCTGCAGATCCCCCACCACACCATGGCCAAACCCTTTCAGCCTCTGAACTCCTGGTGGATGCAATCAAAGCTTGGATCTTCACCAGACAGAAGGGTGCTTTGCTCGGCTTGAAGCAGGGAGAGGTGTCCAGAGCCTCGCCTCCAGCTCTGCAGCTCCCAACCCTTCCCTATCAATGTTCCCGAGCCCCCTAAAGGAGCTCAGCTTGCCAACCCCTGACCAAGACGGTAAGTATCAGAGATTGCTCCAAAGCATCGCCAGTCTCCATGCCTTTGCACCTGCTGTTCCTTCTGCTCTGGAATGCCTTTCCTCGCCTCTTCGCCTGCCCAAACTGCATTCATTCACTCACTCATTCAACAAGCGTTTGTTGGATGCTTACTTCTGACAGGTGGAGAACTGTGCTCTGGGGATCCAGAGAGCTTAGAGACTCGCGGGAGATGCAGGTGAAACACATCAGCATGCAGTAGTGAGTACTGCACATGCGAACAGGTCCATAAGGAAAAGCCAGGCTAAGAGACAGTGGGATCTAATCAGTTCACGACCAGCCTGTCCAACATGGCAAAAACCTGTCTCTACCAAAAATACAAAAAATTAGCTGAGCATGGTGGTGTGCACCTGTAGTCCCAGGTACTTGGGAGGCTGAGATGGAAGGATGGATTGAGCCTGGGAAGTGGAGGTTGCAGTGAGCCGAGACTGCACCACTGCACTCCAGCCTGGGTGACAGAGTAAGACCCCAACTAAAAAGAAAGAGAGAGAGAGAGAGAGAGAGAGAGAGAGAGAGAGAGAGAGGGGCTGACTGTTGTGGCTCATGCCTGTAACCCCAGCACTTGGGACCCTGAGGCATTAGGATCACTTGAGCCCATGAGTTCCAGACCAGCATGGGTAGCAATACCCCATCTCCACAAAAATTGTTTTTAACATTAGCAGGGTGTGGTGGCATACGCTTATAGTCCCAGCTACTTATAGGCTGAGGCAGAAGGATCCCTTGAGCTTAGGAGTTCAAGGCTGCAGTGACCTTTGATTGTATCACGGCAAAATATTATTATTATTTCTGAGACGGAACTCTGTCATCCAGGCTGGAGTGGGTGCGATCTTGGCTCACTGTGGCCTCTGCTTCCCAAATTCAAGCGGTTCTCATGCCTCAGCCTCCCAAGTAGCTGGGATTACAGGCATGTGCCACCACGCCTGGCTAATTTTTTGCATTTTTAGTAGAAACGAGGTTTCACCATGTTGGCCAGGCTGGTCTCAAACTCCCGGCCTCAAGTGATCCACCTGCCTTGGTCTCCCAGAGTGCCGAGATTTCAGGTGTGAACCACTGCGCCCAGCCTTCTGTTTTAATTTCTGTTTCTGAAACCTTTGCTGTGTAAGTCGCCTTGTCTTTGTTATGGCAGCCTGAGCTGACTGATATAGAGGGAATCATTGACTTCTTTAGTGGAGGAGTCACCTCTGCCAGGAGGCCTTTCTGGAATCCAAGTGTGGGGTTAGGGCTTCCACAATACCTTGACTTCCGCCATCAGAGCACCTGCATCTCTCTTAGATTAGCCTAGGAATGTCACAAGGTTTGATTTGCTCTTGAACACCAAAGCCCAGTCCACAATCTGAAGGTCATTGTCCAATGAACGAATGTACAACCAGGGCTCAGACTGGGAAGTGACTCGCTGAGGCCACAATTTTCCTTTGTTGCCCTCACCCAGGATGGCCTCTCCTTCAGCCCTGTACCCCTGAGGCTGGCTGGGTGGAGACCCTGGCTGGGAAAGCCAGACCCCTCTCCAGCTGGGCCTGGGTTTGCTCCCAGAGAGAGCCTGGGCTCCACTCCATGCCTGCCTGTCCCTTTCCTAAGGCCCCCTCTGTGCCTTTCCTCTTCCTCTTGAATCCCTTACCTCCCTGCCTGGCCAGCTTCCAGGAGATCAGCAACCAGCCCCGTGACAGGCCAGGACAAGGGGCTGATTGTGCATGGGGCCTTTCTGTGAGGGTGGAGGCAGCCTCAGTTTCCAGCCTTGCCCAGCCCAGAGGCTGCTGCTAGCAAATCTGGAGGATAGCAAGTGGGGATTGTGGGTTCCTGAGATACCCCTGGCGGGGGCTAGTCCCCCCACTCCCTCACCTGCCTCTTAAAGGTCAGTGCCCTCCCTAAGGGAGCATCCAGACATCCAATGAGCCCATACCCATCCTGATGCCAAGCTTCCGGTGAACAGCTCTGGAGGCAGGCAGGCCTGTCCCACACCCCTAGACTGTCTGCCCGCAGCCTCCCCAAGGACCACATCACTCTGAATTGACTCTGGGATCGTTTGTCCGTCTCCCATTCCAGACTGGGAGCTCTTCCAGGGCAAAGGCTGCTCTATTTTTTGCCCTCTCTCCTCCCCTTCTCTCTCCTTCCATTCATGAAGCATCAACTATTTGTTAGGACGGAGCTCCTTGTGTCGCACCCCTGATCCTGACACGGGGCCTGGTGCATGGAGGTCACTCTGCATGCATCGACTGCCCCCGACTGCCCAAAGATGCCCGGTCTGGGGGCTGGGCCTTGCTAAGCTTCCCTGAGGGCTGCAGCTCCACACGTGGCAAAGGGCCCCTCTCCCTGGAAAGGGCCGAGCTCCTGCAGGAGGAAGGAAATTTGGCCTTGAATCTGTGCCAGGCAGCCAGGCCTGGATGGGGTGGGGGGACATCCAGAGAAACAAGAACTTGGTTTTCTAAGTAGAACTGTGGTCTCAGGAGGACCTGACCCCCGGAAGGCTGACCTGACCCCCGGAAGGCGGACCTGACCCAGGCTGGGATGAGGCCGCCCTGCAATTACCACCTCTTCTGAGGCCAACAGGGCCTTCTCCCTGCTGAGTCCTAAAACCTGCTCCCGCCCGCCCCCACGCCCAGCCTCCATCCCTCGGCCACACTCTTGTGTCCCTCCTTGATTGTCCAGAGACGGCCAGGCTGTGCTGGGCATCCCAGCCAACGGTGAGCTGTCTGGCCAGGCTGAGCAGCGCAGGAGCTGAGGTACTGCATCCCTGGAGCCCCAGGCCTGCAGAAACCGCCTGAAGGAACGCTTCCGAGTCTTATAAATCCCTGTTCCAGACTCTCTGCATGGGCTCTGTCCCAAGCAACTTTTCCCCAACAAAGCATGCAGGGCTTCCAGTGGCCTGGGCAGCTGCACAGGGGCAGCTCCCCGGTGGCAGCCACTGGGGCCCTGTCACACAGGGAGTGCTTTCAGATCGAGCTGTGGCCTTTAATTACAGGGTATGTTCCTGTTGCCTCTTCCATCTATATTTATCTGCAGGATCGCACTAATTGAATTCCCCACTGCACAGGGCAGGCCTGGTGAACAGCGAGGCAGGCAGGCAGGCAGGCAGGGGGCTGCAAAACTTCCTTCCTTTCCTTCTTGGCCAGGAGCAAAACAGAAGCAGCTGAGAAACTCTCTCTCCCTCCCCTCGACCCTGTCAATGCCCGGAGTCTGAGGGGCTTCCCGCTCCAGGGACACTCCAGCCCTGAGCCTCATAACCCAAGGTACCCATGGGTCCCGAGACCAGACAGTGCCCAGATGCCTGAGCCCCTCCCCACTTCACCTCAGATTCCTACAGCAGAGAAAAGTCCTTTGAGCAGTGACGCTGAAACCCCCAGCTCTGCACTTTGCCGGCACCGTCTTACCGTAGGAGTCGTCTTGGTCCAGGAGGGAGTTGGGCTCCATGGCGTGTGGGCCCCCAGCCCCTGGCCCCACCTGATTTATGAACCGAGGCTGTCTCCATGAGCGTCTGGGTTCCTCCTTTTGTATTCCATCTGGCGGCTTTTCCAACTAGATGACTGGGTATTCCTGCAAGCAGGCCCCTTTCCAGCCCTCGCCTTCATACAGTACATTTAAAGTAGCAGTAACCTCTTTTTCCTCCCCCCGCAGCCTGGCTGGAAACATTAGAAGGGACTGAGGCAGCGAGATGTCTAAAATAGGAAGACGCCGGGACGGTTGGCCTGGCTGCCCGCGATGCTGGCTGCGGGGATCTGGCACGGCTGTGCAGATGGAAAAGCTAAGAGGTGAGGCTGTTGCATCCGGAAGCTGGCTCTGGGGCCCAGGGGCTCTGCAGAAAGTGGGGAGCCCAGCCCTCCAAGGGAGGGGTTGGGGGGTCTGCTCTGTTTACCCCCAGAGCACAAACCCCAGGGGCTTCTCCCAGGCCCTGCTGGAACCTCCCACTCAAATCTGTTCTACAGACATTTCCCGCAGTGTGGGGGATGCAGAAATTGACTCATCCATCCATTCAGTTAGTCACTAAATATTTTTTGAGCATCTAGTCCACACCAGACACCGTGCCTGGTGCTGAGTTTACAGCAGGGAGTGAGGCACAGTACCTGGCTTCTTGGAGCTCACAGGAAAACAGGTCATGGCAGTGCAGCTGCAGGAACACAGAGAAGGGGTGCCTCACCTGGATAGAAGAGGTGGTCAGGGAAGGCTTCCTGGAGGAATGGGCACCTAAGCTGGGGCCTAAAGGATGAGCAGGAGTTAGCCAGGTACAGAAGGAGGGAGTGGCCTGATGCAACAGCCTTGAGGTAAAGGGTGCATGGGGCGTTCAGTGCCCCCCCAGATAAGTTCCAGGTGGTTGGGGCAGAGCGAATGAGGTGGGGCTGGTGAGATGGGACAGGGGAGCCAGGAGAGAGGCGGGAGTGGGTCAGTCAGGGCTGTGGGGATGGGCCCAGGCCTGCCCTGAGGAGGGTCCGTGAGAGTGACATGATCCAGATCATCCTTTGGGAAGGCCTCCCTGACTACCTTGTAAAAGAGGGGAGGCCATCAGGCCACCAGGAGAGAGGGAGATGCAGCCTCCACGGCCACAGCTGCGGGAACGCTGGGTGGTATTTATTAAGCAGGCGCCACAGGTGGGCGCCGTTTTGAGTATTTACCCACATTGTCTCATGCACTCCTCACGATGTTCCCTTCCGGAGAAACTCTGATTCTCCCATTTTACAGATAGGGACAATGCAGTTTAGAGAGGTGATGTGACTTGACCAAGGCCACGGTTGTGCGTGACCTCCAAGGCAGGCCTGGACCTCAGAGAGGGCACAGCCTTGGTGCTGGGACTGGGGGAGGACAAAGAGCATCTCAGTCTGTCAGCATTCAATCTGCTTCTCCATGCCAGGCACGGTGGCTCACACCTGTAATCCCAGCACTGTGGGAGGCTGAGGCAGGTGAATCACCTGAGGTCAGGAGTTCGAGACCAGCCTGGTCAACATGGTGAAACCCTGTCTCTACTAAAAATTTTTAAAAATTAGCTAGCTGTGGTGGCGCGCACCTGTAATTCCAGCTACTTGGGAGGCTAAGGCAGGAGAATCACTTGAACTTGGGAGGTGGAGTTTGCAGTGAGCCAAGATCACACCACTGCCTGGGCGACAGAGTGAGACTCCGTTTTAAAAAAAAAAAAAAAAAAAGAAGAATCTGCATCTCGCTCTCCCACAAGCCCACCCAGACCACAGGGTAGTACCATGGGCTTATGGGAGAGACAAAGCTTCATTTGGGCTCAATCAGAGAAGGCTGCCGAGAGGAGGAGGTGTCTGAACTGGGCAGAGAAAGAAGAGCAGGGAAAAGTGAGGGTGTCCCAGTCAGAGGGAATGGCACAAGCAAAGGCGTGGAGGCCGGAAGGTCGCACACAATGGGCTGGACAGGTGACTGGGAGGACGTCAGGGCTGATGAGCAGATTTGGGCTAGATCAAGAAAGGGCCTGGAGTGCCAGCCTGGGAGTGTGGGCGTGTTCCGGAGGGTGACACAGCCCCAGCAGGCATTTGTTCTGGAGAATGACCTCCTTTCCAAGCGCTGCCTGGGAGCTCCTGCAAGCCACTCCCCAAAGCCTTCTTCCCGCTCTGCTCTTAAAGCAGGAGAAATGCCCCGTCCCACAGCATGGCTGGAACACCAGAAGCCAAGCCTAGGTGACCTGGTTTTTGGAGACATGGCTCTGGTGCTGGGGTGGAGGAGGCATTAAGAGAAGGGAGATGCAGGGAGACAAGAAGTCAAGGTGGGAGGCTAACAGGAGGGGCCAGGCTGGGAGTGGCAGGGAGGGAAGACCCCGCCGGGCTTACTCCCAGCCACCTACTGCTGCTCATCGGCTACCACAGCAGCCAGTGGCTGCTGACGTGGTTGGCCTGGTACAGGGAGGCTCCTTCTGTCACTCATCACCCCTCCTCCCCAACCCTGAATGACAGGGATCCCAGCTCCCAACCTTCCGCTGCCTTAATTACAGGGAGACTCGCCCTACCCAGGCTAGCTGCAGGCACCAGGCTCCCTGGCTCTCATCAGTGGGTAGGGCAGACTGGGGGCTGGGGAGGCAGAAGGGGGAAATCAGGTCCTTGGACCACCGGCCAATGGATAGATTCAGGTCCAGCTCTCCCTGTTCCTCCAAGGCCCCAGGGGATCTGCGTGCCCAGTTGTACATACGAACACGAAATCTCTTTTCAGATAGAATGTGGCAGTCAGCAGGATGGGGCTGAAATTGACCACCTGGATTTACATCCAGGCTCTGCTGCCAATGAGCTGGGAGCCACTGGGTGAGTTACTCAACTCTTGTCTCGTGTTGGCAGAATGAGGCTATTCACAGCCCTTACTTCAGAGGGTTATTTTGCAGATGAAATGGGATAATGTGCATCAAAGCCTTAGGGCAGGGCTGGGTGTGTCTGAAGCATTCAGTAAAGGGCAATGCTCATCCTCATACAAACTTGATCATCTCCACAGCCTAGTAAAGGAAGTGTGGGAGAACATGGGCCCATTTTACAGATGAGGAAACTGAGGCTCCAAAAGAGAGGACTTGACTTGAGGGTCTACAGTGAGGCTCAGGATGTACCCTTCACTCAGCTGGTTGTACCCCCAGAACCTGCTGAGAGCAGAAGGAGGTCTCGGTGGCAGGAAGAACTGGACCCCGGCTCTGGCTATGCCTCCAGGCAGGGGTGTGACCTAGGGAGAGGGTCTCGCTTCCCTGTGCTTCACTTTCTTCACCGGTCAAGGTACAGACTTGGATGACCCTGGCAGTTCCCACCTCCCTATCCATTTCCCCCTTGTTATGAATTAGACATATTTAAGTGCAACCAGAGCTCCTACCCTCCAGGGATTAATCGTATTGAACATCGGGCACTAGGCTCCCCTTCCTTCCCTTGGTGAAAGGGCCCGACTCCTATTTAGTGGCTGCATAATATTCCACCCTTTGCTGTGCCACACTTGCTTTGAGCCAATCCCCTATTGATGGACACCTGGGTTGCTGCCAGCTGTCATGATGAAAAGCAACACTGCAAGAAATAACTTTTTTGTTTTCTGAGATAGAGTCTTGCTCTGTTCCCCAGGCGAGAGTGTAGTGGTGTGATCTCGGCTCACTGCCACCACCACCTACCGGGTTCAAGTAATTCTCCTGCTTCAGACTCTGCAGTGGCTGGGACTACAGGCACGTGCCACTACGCCTGGCCAATTTTGTGTTTTTAGTAGAGACAAGGTTTTGCCATGTTGGCCAGGCTGGTCAGGTCCTGACCTCAAGTGATCCGCCCACTTCAGCCTCCCAAAGTGCTGGGATTACAGGTGTGAGCCACTATGCCCAGCTTCAAGGAATACCTTGACTGTACTTCTGTGTCCATCTGTCTACTGATCTCTTTACAGAAAAACCCTAGACGCCAAGTTGCTGAGTCAAAAAGAGCCTGCATTTGCACATTTCCAGCATGGTGGCAAAGAGCAGTCAAGCCCCCTCTGTTCTTTTGTGTGTGTGTGTGTGAGACTGAGTCTCAGTCTGTCACCAGGCTGGAGTGCAGTGGCACAATCTCGGCACACCGCAACCTCCACTGCCTGGGTTTAAGTGATTCTCCTGCCTCAGCCTCCCAAGTAGCTGAGACTACAGGCACGCGCCACCATGCCCAGCTAAATTTTGTATTTTTAGTAGAGATGGGGTTTCACCATGTTGACCAGGATGGTCTTGATCTCCTAACCTTGGGATCTGCCCACCTCAGCCTCCCAGAGTGCTGGCATTACAGGCATAAGCCACTACATAAGCCACTGATTTTCTAGCTAAATCCTGCTGTTCAAGGCCAAATAGAGCCCATAGGGGGCCCATAGTGTCTTACTCTTCCTGAGATGCTGAGCCAGGGTGGAGACTGACCTAAGGCTGGGGCACTTTCCTCGACCCAGCACCACCTGTCTCCAGAACACAGACCCCAGCCATTTAGGCAGACCCATGTGGGCTGAAATCCAGCCTCAGCTCTGGCTTCAGCGCCTCGCGGACAGGTAGCAGAGCTTACTGGTTTGGAACTTGGGATCTGGCATCAGCCTGCCTAGGTCCAAGTCCTAGTTCCCCATTTGCCAGCTGGATGACCCTGGGCAAGTGACTTTACTTCTTAGTGCCTCTGTTTCCTCATCCGTAATCAAGGATAAAAATAGGCCATGCCTGGAGGACCATTTGGAGAACTAATGAGTTAATTCAGATAGAACTTAAAACAGAAATTGGGGCTGGCGCGGTGACTCAAGCCTGTAATCTCAGCACTTTGGGAGGCCGAGGTGGGTGGATCACCTGAGGTCAGGAGTTCGAGACCAGCCTGACTAACATGGAGAAACCCTATCTCTACTAAAAATACAAAATTAGCTGGGCGTGGTGGTGCATGCCTGTAATCCCCGCTACTCGGGAGGCTGAGGCAGGAGAATCGCTTGAACCCAGGAGATGGAGGTTGCAATGAGCTGAGATCACACCATTGCACTCCAGCCTGGGCAACAAGAGTGGAACGCCTTCTCAAAAAAAACAAAAAACAAAAACAAAAACAACAACAACAACAACAACAACAACAAAAAACAGAACAAAAAAACAACAAAAACTTGGATCGGGGAGGTGCTCAGTGAATCTAAAATCCATAGCCCATCGCACAGCCTGCAAAATCTACCCACCACCTCATCTCCCTCCTCCCCTCTCCTTTTCTCCCTCCCTCTCTCCTTTTCCTTTCTCCCTTTCCCTCTCCCTCTCCCCCATCCCCCAACCACACTAGCCTTCTGTTTTTTCTGTGCACTGCTCTGCACATCTCACCTCAGGGCAGGGCTTCCTTATTTCTTCCTCCTCCTCTTCTTCTTCCTCCTCTTCTTCCTCTTTCTCTTCCTCTTCTTCCCCTTCTTCCCCTTCACCTTCCTCCTCTTCCCTTTCCCCTTCTTCTTCTTTTTTTTTTTTTGAGATGGAGGTTGCTCTGTCGCCCAGGTTGAAGTGCAGCGGCACGATTACAACTCACTGTAACCTCTGCCTCCCAGGTTCAAGCAATTCTGCCTCAGCCTCCTGAGTAGCTGGGATTACAGGTGTGCGCCACCACGTCTGGCTAATTTTTGTGTTTTTAGTAGAGACAGGTTTCAGCATACGGGCCAGGCTGCTCTTGAACTCCTGCCCCTCTCATTGCTCTATCTGCCCCTGTCCCGGCTTAGTTTTCTTCCTGGCCCTTCGGATCCCACCTGACATTATTTATATATTTATTTGTGTATCATTCTCCAGCCTCTGCCTTCATGCAAGCTCCAGGCTGTATCCACAGCACCTAGCACAGTGCCAGCACAGTGGACCCCAATAAACATGTATTGAATAAAATATTTGGCTGAGCATGGTGGCTCATGCTGGTAACCCTAACATGTCAGGAGGCTGAGGCGGGTGAATTGCTTGAGCCCAGGAGTTCAAGACCAGCCTGGGCAACATGGCAAAATCCCATCTCTACAAAAAATACAAAAATTTGCCAGGCATGGTGGCACACGCCTCAGGAAGCTGAGGTGGGAGGATCACTTGAGCCTGAGGTGTCGATGTTGCAGTGAGCCATGACCGCACCATTGCACTCCAGCCTGTGTTACAGAGCAAGACCCTGTCTCAAAAAATAAAAGTGTTTGTGGAGTGACTAAGCATTGGCTGTCTTTATTACTTTTTTCCCCACTTCTTGCATGCCTTGTATGCACTCCATTCAGGAGCCCTTATTGAGGTACCGGGTTTCCTCTCAGTCGCCCAGGCTGAAGTGCAGTGGCACAATTTCAGCTCACTGCAACCTCCACCTCCTGGGTT
>NW_016107624.1:1760621-1763502 GCF_001604975.1 Cebus imitator | reverse complement strand
TTTTTTTTTTTTTTAACTTTTATATTAGGTTTAGGTTTACAGGTACAGATTTGTTATATAGGTAAACTCGTGTCTCAGGGGTTTGTTGTACAGAGGCTTTCTTGACTCATCGAAAGGCCTTGAACCAAGGGTTGGCCCCGCCTTACGAGTTCTGAGACAGCCCACAGGATGAGGGTGCATTGCCAGCGGCGGTCCTGCCATCGGCTCCCCCGGGCGAGCAGGGGCCACAGACAGCCCACTGTCCCATGTGCATGCTTGCCTGGGGTCCTGTGAGTTCCCACGTTCTCTCATCCCAACTGTCCTGAGGAAACCCGGGCTCAGAGGAGGAAGTGGCTAATCAACCTCACAGAGGGAGGGTGTGACAGGCACCACGCTTCTGGGGCTGGGTTAGAAATTTGAGTCCTCCGAGGTGGTGCTGCTGCGGAAGTTAAATAACTCGGCACCCCTTCCCCCGTCACACAGCTGACTCCACACCACAATGCCCTGTGGCCTTCCCTTAGTGCCGCACAAATGTGAGATGGAACTATCATACCTCAAACCTTTCCAGGAAAGAAGGCAAGCTATAAATAAATGCCTGGAGTTAGGGGATTTCCAGGGCTGAGTGGACAGAGAGGATGGTCTGGGGTCCTCAAAGTTCCTGGAAATCATCAGTTTCATGATGAACTATGGGGCTGGACTTGCGATGTCCCAGCTGCTGGGTCCCATGGCCCTGCCTGGTGTTCCAGGAAGCTGTGCTCTGGATTCCCGTAGCAGGCACACAATTGTAGGAGGTCAAGGCAGGGATGAGACACAGGCTTGTGTGGATGGAGTGGGATGTTCAGCAGTTTGCAGGAATGGGGCTCTCTGTCCTCTTTCCTAGCCCCTGGAGCTTGGCCTTGGTGAGGCACAAGGGCCTGGTCATCATCAGAGAACTCCAGGCTTCCTGGGCTCTGGGTTGGAAGCAACTGGAGATCTCATCTAGTAAACCCTCCAACAGAGCAGCAATCTCCTCCATGACATCCTTGATCTAAACTCCACTTGCTTACCTCCCAAAATCGGGAACTCCCTACCTCCAGGCAATCCTGGTCCTAGCTTTTTTTTTTTTTTTTTTTTTTTTTTGAGATGGGATCTTGCTCTGTCGCCCAGGCTGGAAGACAGTGGCATGACCTTGGCTCACTTCAACCTCTACCCTGTGGGTTCAAGCGATTCTCCTACTTCAGCCCCCGGAGTAGCTGGTACTACAGGCACATGCCACCCTGCCTGGCTCATTTCTGTATTTTTAGTGGAGACGAGGTTTCACCATGTTGGCCAGGCTGGTCTCGAACTCCTGACATCAAGTGATCCCCCTGCCTCAGCTTCCCAAAGTGCTGGGATTACAGGCGTGAGCCATGGCACCCCCCCACCTCAGCTTTTCTTTTTTGTTTCCATTTGTACAAATATATGAGATACATGTGCAATTTTGTTACACACATGAATTGTGTAGTGGTCAAGTCAGGGATACTTACAGGGTGTCCATCATGTGAATAACATCCACTGAACCTAGTAACTAATCTCTTGTCCTAGTTTTATTCTCTATGGTCACAGGGAGTGATTCTGCCCTGGGGAAGCCCCTGAGGTCATCAGAAATCCCCACATGAACTCAGCTCTCTGCATTCCGCCTGAGCCCCCTCCACAGCCACCCTTCCCCATGCTTCTTGGCTAGTTTTCAGGTTTTGTGGCGAGTCAGGAAAAACCTCAAGAAGCCTGGAAGCATTTCACCAACCCAGCAATGATAGCAGTTCATGCAATTCAGCAAACTTTCACCAGGGACTACGCCAAGTGCTGGAGACAAAGATGAATCACTCAGTTGCTGCCCATGAGGCTCTCCACTCAGATGGGGGTTGGGAGGGTGGGGAGGGACACCTGAGGCATCAGCCAGGAGGGGTAGGATCGGTAAAGTGAGCCCACCTGGTGGAGGGGAGGGTTTAAAAGGGTCCTTTAGGGTGGCTAATTTCCCACTAAGACAGAGAGGGCATTTAGGGTCGGTGGACCCAAGAGAAAAAAAGCCACAGAGCAACTCATTGGCCCCAAGCAAGATATTATATATTGGGATTGGCAAACTTATTCTGTAAAGAGCCAGATAGTATTTTAGGTGCTACAGGCCATACAGTCAGTGATGCAACTACTCAACTCTGCCACGGTAGCTTAACAGCAGCCACAATGTGTACATGAATGAGCATGGCTGTGTACCAATAAAACTTTATTTGTTCACACTGAAATTTAAATGTCCTGTCATTTTCTTGTGTCATAAAACAGTACAGTATTCTTTTCCAACAAGCCATGGGCTGGGTCTGGCCGGTGGGCCATAGTTTGCTGTCCCTGCTATTTGTGTTTGGGGAAACTGGGAGACTGTGCTTGAATGCTGGGAAGAAGAGTATTTTGAATGCCGAGTGAGGCTTTGGGGTTGATTTGATCAGAGCTTGGCAACAGATGCCACATTTACCACCCTGAGTAAAAAAGCAGCCACTGCCCACCAACCCACCCTCCTTCCAACCCAACTGCCAATCAAACCTTTGCTTGCCATTACAAAACTAGAAAAACATGTGTTAGGATCAAGTGCTGACACAGATGCAGGGACTATTTCTTTAAAAGTGTGCATCCAATTACACAGGAATACAAGCTTATTGTTGAAAGCCCTGGCCAATAAAGAAGCATCTGCAGCTGGGTGCGGTGGCTCACGCCTGTAATTCCAGCACTTTGGAGGCTGAGGTGGGTGGATCACCTGAGGTCAGCAGTTCGAGATCAGCCTGGCCAATGTGGTGAAACCTCGTCTCTATGAAAAATACAAACAGCCAGGCGTGGTAGTGCATGCTTGTAATCCCAGCTACTAGGGAAGCTGAGGCAGGAGAATCTCTTGAACCTG
>NW_016107624.1:1745990-1760541 GCF_001604975.1 Cebus imitator | reverse complement strand
AAAAAAAAAAAAAAAAAAAAGAGGTATCTAGGCCAGTGTCCTTTGAAATCCTGCTCCACATCCAGGGGCAACCTGATTAGGAGGTGGGTGACTGTGAGTCTGCCCCCTTTCCAGTGCACACAGACGTGTACACGAGGGCACACTCACACCCACGGGCTACATTAATTAACCACACGTGGCTCATTCCACACAGTGGTTCCGTGATATGCTTCTGTCACTTGGCAACTCCTCCTGCATCTTCCCACCTCAGCACCTGGATCCATCCTCTTTGATCTTTGTATTGGCCACCAAGCACCACGTGGCAGGCTGTGCCACCCTGCACCCAGGTGGTCCCCTACCGTTGGGCATCCAGGCTGCTTCCTTCCCTCGGTGATTACCAGCCACATGGTGACACTCCAACGTGGGGCTCTAGCTCTGTGCACTGGTGCTAGCCTTTTAGTCAAAAAGATTCTCTGAAGCAAAAGTGCTGTGTTAAAGGGCACAAGAACTGAAGTTTTGGATCACTGTGTCATCCTGCAGCAGCTTCATGTCTTGCTGCCAGAAACAAGCACTGCAAACCCTCTGGGACCTGGGGAAGTCCCATGGGGTGATAGGAGCTAGAACCTCAGTGTCTCAGGTGCCTCTAGGAGACTGGGGCTCAGGCTTGCCAGGGTGGACAGAACTGCCTCCTCCTGCAACGTTGGGCTGGGTACCTGTCTGAGTAGCAACCTTTGGGGACAGTTTATCCATCCATCCATCCATGCATCCATCCATCCGTCTATTCATTCATCTATTCATCCATCCATCATCCATCCATCCATCATCCATCCGTCCATTTATCCATCCATCTATCCATCCGTCTATACATCCATCTATTCATCCATCCATCATCCATCTATTCATCCATCTATTCATCCATCCATCATCCATCCATCCATCCATTTATCCATCCATCCATCTATTCATCCATCTATTCATCCATCCATCATCCATCCATCCATCATCCATCCATCCATTTATCCATCCATCTATCCATCCGTCTATACATCCATCTATTCATCCATCCATCATCCATCCATCCATCATCCATCCATCCATCCGTCTATTCATTCATCTATTCATCCATCCATCCATCATCCATCCATTCATCCATTTATCCATCCATCCATCCATCCATCCATCCATCATTCTGTCCATCCAACCATCCATCCATCCATCCGTCTATTCATTCATCTATTCATCCATCCATCATCCATCCATCCATCCATCATCCATCCATTCATCCATTTATCCATCCATCCATCCATCCATCCATCCATCCATCATTCTGTCCATCCAACCATCCATCCATCCATCCATCCATGCATTCAACAAGTATTTCCTGAGCCCTGATTAGGCTCAAGTACTCCGGCTATGGTGGGTGAGTACGAGCACGTGTCTGCCCTTTTAATCTTCACTGTCTGGTGAAGGAGGCATTTGTTCATTCATTCATTTATTTAGCAAATATTTTTCTGGGTCTACTACATGCCAGATACCACTCTAGATACCAAAAATACATCCGAAAACACAGGAGAAAGAAATCCCTGCCCTCACAGACTTACTTCTAGTGGAGGAGACAGATAAGGAACATATAAACATATGTCTAAGATGGGAAGTACTGGAGACCTGATTTGCATGCAGTTGGCCAGAGGAGACCTCCCTGAGTAGAGATCCGAGAGCTAGAGGGAGGGCGCTGTGCCGATATAGTGGGGGGAGTGTCAAGGGGAGAAGGAACAGACAGTGCAAGGCTCTGAGGCCAGCAGTGGTGGGAGAGCAGGCCAGCCCCTGAGGGTCTCATAGGCTGTTACTCCAAGTGAGGTGGATGAATGCGGCCTCACTTCCTGAGGATGAATGCGGCCTCACTTCCAGGCCAGTTGCTGGTTGGGAATAGACTGTAGGGGCCAGGGCCGAAGCAGTGATGGGGCCAGGAGGCCACTGCACTTGCCTTACCAAGAGATCTTGGACCAGGTGGTCCAGGTGAGGTGGTGAGAAGGGGGTGGGATGCTGGTGTATGTTGAAGGTGGTCACTGGCTTTCCTGATGGATTGGATGTAGGGTGAGAAAAAGGTGTGAAAGATGACACCAAGCTTTTCGGCTACCTGAGCAGCAGGATGCGGGTCCCAGAAGAGGAGTCGGTGGAGGAACAGGTTCGAGGGAAGGGATTCCAGCTGAGAGCCTGATGCGGACTTGCTGGGTTGGAGGCGTCCATTAGACAGCGAGTGGAGAGGTAAGGAGCAGCGGGAGGACAGGTTCAGGCGGAAAATAGAATTTGGGGGCTGTCAGCATGCAAATGGGATTGAACCCAGGCGCCTGGAGGCCAGCACGAAGGGAAGGAGAGTAGACAGGAGAGGAGAGGTCCGGGGACCCAGACCGGGAAACACCAGCGTTAGGGGCAGGAGATGAGGAAGAACCGGCC
Source organism: Cebus imitator (assembly GCF_001604975.1). Lineage (NCBI taxonomy): Eukaryota > Metazoa > Chordata > Mammalia > Primates > Cebidae > Cebus > Cebus imitator. Next base: position 1,758,108 of record NW_016107624.1, on the reverse strand, counting down.
AAGAGAACCGAGAAGAAGCAGCCAGCGAACAAGAGACCTCAGAGACAGCAGTGACCTGGAAGTCCGAGAGGAGGGCCTTCAGCAAGGAGGGCATAGCAGGCTAGGTTAAGCCAGGCTGAGCAGCTGTGTGTGTTGAGGAATGAACGCTGACCCCAGATTTGGCAACAAGCAGACAGATGATAAGCAACAGCAACATAGTGTGACCAGGGCGGAGACCAATGAAGGTGACCATGGGAGCCCCAAGGAGGGTCACCCAATCAGGGAGGACTTCCTGGAAGAAGGGATGTCTAAGCAGAAACATGAGGGTCCACACACATTCCCCAGGTAAAAACAGGGAGACCAGGCTGAGGGAACAGCACAGACAGAGGCCAGGAGAAGAGGGCAGGCGCAGCTCATTTGGGGAACTGAAAGTAGATAAGCCTGGCTGTGATATGGGGTTCAGGAGGGCTCGGGGTGGGCGAGGGTGTTGTCCTCCCAGAACCCTGCAGAGTTCAGCAAAGCAGATGGTGGGGTCCTCAATTAGAGACCAGACTTTGGTGATGGGTGGGTGATGGTAGAGGGAGGAAAGTGAGGGTGGTGGCTTCAGAGATGGTGGAGCCATCCCTGAGATGGGGAACCAGGAGGGAAAGTGATTTTTGAGGAAGATGATGAATTCAGATGACTTTCGGAGGCTGGAGAACATTTGAGGCGATGTCTGTCATCAGCTGGGCATGCAGGCTGGGCATTGGGTCTGGGAGGTGACTGCGTGCACAGGGAGGAGGCCAGGCAGGGCTGGGTGAAGGGACCCACATGCCCACCTCTTTCTGGTGCCGCTGTAGGTCAGCCTGTGTCCAGCCACCCGCTGGGTGCTGGGGAGAGGCCTGGCAGCCACCAGTCATTGTGGTTTGTCAAATGGCAGGAGTCCAAGGAAAGCCCAGTGGCTCCTTAGACAGGCTGTTGTAATGTGCCTTGTCCCTGCCACCTCCACCTACCCACAGGCCACAGAGCGGCTTTGCATACCCCTCGAGCGCCCACCACCATGAGATGCATGTTCACAAACATTCACTCACGGCACAACAAGTCATGGAGCACCTGCTGAGTGCTGCACGGTCCTGGCCCTGTGAGAGCCCTAATGACGCAGGCAGACAGACCCCTGCTCTCCTGGGGCCACCGTCCAATGGTGGAGTCAGGCAATAAACCTATCATTAGTGAAGGCTGGGTGTGGTGGCTCATGCCTGTAATCCCAGCACTGTGGGAGGCCAAGGCAGGAGGATCACTTGAGGTCAGGAGTTCAAGACCAGCCTGGCCAACAAGGCAAAACTTCGTCTCTACTAAAAATACAAAAATTAGCCGCTGCGTGCCTGTAATCCCAGCTACTTGGGAGGCCAAGACAGGAGAATCACTTGAACCTGGAAGGCAGAGGTTACACTGAGCAGAGATCACACCACTGCACTCCAGCTTAGGTGACAGAGCCAGGCTCCATGTGATGTTGGTAAAGGGAAGCCTGGGGTACCTTTGGCGTGTGGGGGGGGCAGTTCCAGGAGGAGGCAACATTTAAACTATAGGTCTGAAGGATGAGTCAGAGTTTTTCAAGAAGAAAAAGGAGTGGAAAGGTGTTTGGTGAATGGGAATGGGCTGTGGGAAGCTCAGAGGTAAGAAAGCACCTCACACGTGGAAGGGAATGAAGGAAGTAGGTGAGATGGAGCATTGGGTGTTGGGGGTGGTAAGGAACCTCAGCAGTCAGGCTTAGGGACTTGGACCCTCTCCTGAGGGTGATAGGGAGCCATGGAGTGTCTTAGGCAGGGAGTGGCTTGCTCAGATTTGCATGTGGGAGAATTCAGAGGCAGATCAGAAACACCTAACCTCAGCCCAGAGGGACCCTGGCAAGACCTCGCTCCCTCCTCTAGTTCCCTTGACGGGTGAGGTGGGTCAAACGCGGCTTGCGCTCCGCCGGGACCCGAACCTAACGGCCGCTGGAGGCAGGCCCCTAGCCGGTCCCAACAAGCGCCGGGAGAGCCCTCCAGGCCTGCTCTAGGAACCCAGTCTTGTCGCCGGGAGACGAGAGCCCATTTCACTCCTGGCGGCCAGGTGGGCTGGGCGTAGATAACCGCCCGGCAGTTGGCGCCTTATGCTCCAGAGCTACCCACGGAAGCGACTGACCTGCTGCGAGCGAGCGCCCCGGATGCCACCTGGTAAAGCTGTCGGCGGGACGCAGAAGAAATCCATCGGTTCCCGAACACGCGCCGCCCCCTCCCTGCCGCGACGGCCCCCAGCCCTCGGAGCCCGGGAGAGGCTGGGCCGTCCCCGCAGCGCCACCGTGTGGGCGAGGCGGGTCACGACGGCAGGCTGACCAGGCGATGAGCTGGAGGTGCTGGCGCTGGGGAGAGCGGAGGACACCGCGGGATGGGCAGGCGTTGGGGACCCCCAGGCAGCCATCGATCCTATTCTCATCACATAGTTTCAAATTAATTTTTTCTAAACAGAAACATTTGCGGCCTGTTTGTGACTTGTAATTATTAAGTAATATATACTTACCGAAAACATCAGGCAAATTCCAAAGACTATATAAAAAGGCAGACTGGCGCTGCACAGTGGCTCACGCTTGTAATCCCAGCACTTTGGGAGGCCGAGGCGGGCGGATCTCGAGGTCAGAAGTTCGAGACCAGCCTGGCCAATATATGAAACCCCGTCTCTACTAAAAATACAAAAGTTAGCTGGGTGTGGTGGCAGGCGCCTGTAGTCTTAGCTACTCGGGAGGCTGAGGCAGAAGAATCGCTTGAACCCGGGGGGTGGAGGTTGCAGTGAGCAGAAATTGCACCATGGCACTCTGGCCTGGGAGACAGATTGAGACTGTGTCTCAAAAAGAAAAGTCAGACATAGGCAGTTTTCCTGCAGAATTCCATCCCCACTGAAACCTATGACTGCAGATTATTTTTCTGATTTCTCTTTTTAAAGTCAGGGTCTTGCTCTGTCATCCAGGCTGGAGTACAGTGGAGCGATCACGGCTCACTGCATCCTCCACTTCCCTGGGTCAAGTGATCCTCCCACCTCAGTCTCCCAAGTGACCGGTACTACAGGCACGCATCACCACGTGTAGCTAGTTTTTTTCTTTTTTGTAGAGACAGGGTCCCACTATGTTGTCCAGGCTGGTCTCAACTCCTGAGGTCAAGCAATCCTCCTGCCCCGGCCTCTCAAAGTGCTGGGATTACAGGCGTGAGCCACCACGCCCAGCCCAGATTTTCTTCAACAGAAAACAACTATGTACATAGTATGTATATATATTTATATATTCACACGCACTCAAATGAGTCATATTACATATGCCTAATGTTCTGCCACTTGCTTTGCTTTTTAAACATTTTAATCAACTGTGGAGTACAGATAAAAGATATTTATTGAACACACGTACGGTATATGAATCAGGTTAAAGCGGAACACTGTGTGCCCACCACCCAATTTAAGAACATTTTAATTCCCTTTGAAGTTTCTTGTTAAAATATATTTTCCCTCCTTTCTCACCTTATTGTGGATTGATACGGGTTTTTTTGTTTGGTTGGTTTTGCTTTGGTCTTTTTTGTGTTTGTTTGTTTGAGTCAGAGTCTCGCTCTGTCACCCAGGCTAGAGTGCAGTGGTGCATTCTTGCTCACTGCAACCTCCGTCTCCTGGGTTCAAGTGATTCTCATGCCTCAGCCTCCTAAGTAGCTGGGATTACAGGCGCCCACCACCACGCCCGGCTAATTTTTGTATTTTTAGTAGAGACAGGGTTTCACTATGTTAGCCAATCTGGTCTTGAACTCCTGACCTCAAGTGATCCACTTGTCTTGGCCTCCAAAGTGCTGGGATTACAGGCATGAGCCATTGCACCTGGACTGATAGGTATTTTTAATTAATCCATGCTATTGCTTTATTAATTTTTTGTATTCCTTTCTTTTAGCACGTTATCCTAAAGATTATAATGCATATCCTTGACTTATTAAAGTCTGCTACCGATGAACTCTCACCACTCAGAGGAAAATGCAGGAAGCTTAGACCACTTAAAACTCCATTTACCCCCTCCCGACTTGTATGCTATTTTCATCTGTTAGCATCTGCTATTTGAATCCTGTATATCTATTGCAAACGCCACAAGACCTAATTATTGTTTTATACAGACAATATTTGTTTAGATTAACCAAATATTTTCTCTCTCCATTGGCCTTCATTTCCTCCAACATCTCCAAGTTTCCATCTGGGATCCATTTTCTCCTGCCTGAAAATCACCCTTTGCTAATTTTTTGATGGGGATGTGCTGGTGACAAATTCTTTCCATTTTTATTTGTATGAAATGTCTCGGTTTCACTTGCATTAATTTTTTTTTTTCTGCTTCTTTTTATAAAATCAGATCTTCCAGAAGAGACCACCTCTGTTTTTGAAGAGTATTTTTTGCTGGGTACGTTGGTGTAGGCTGGCAAGAGAAGGCAAGAAAGTAGAGAAAAGTAACAGTATGAGTGGGACAAATAGAAAACAAACAGTAGGACCAGCGACCTAGGCAAGGCGCAGTGGCTCACGCCTGTAATCCCAGCACTTTGGGAGGCTGAGGCAGGCAGATACCTGAGGTCAGGTGTTTGAGACCAGCCTGGGCAACATGATGAAACCCTGTCTCTACTAAAAATATGAAAGTTATACAAGTGTGGTGGCGCACGCCTGTAGTCCCAGCTACTTGGGAGGCTGAGGCAGGAGAAGTGCTTGAACCCGGGAGGCAGAGGTTGCTGTGAGCCCAGATAACGCCACTGCCCTCCAACTTGGGTGACAGAGCAAGACTCCATCTCAAAAACAAACAGGCCAAGAAAGGCACTAACCAGACCTGTCCCCCAAAGTTGCTGGAGGGACAGCATGGGGCCAGGAGTAGGGAAAAGCAGGTAGCCACTGCCACTGGAGCAGAGCGGTGGAGATGGGTGTTGGCCCGTCTGTGACGGGACACTCCCTAGGGTCAGCTCTTCAGAGCCAGGGGCCCGGAGTTGGGGATGGGAGTAGAGAAGGGAGATGGGACAGGGCTGGACTCTGGAGTCTGGCAGCCAGGGGAGCCTCAGCTGCGGAGCTGAAGGAGCCCTAGAAGAGGTCCTTGCAGTCTTCAGGGAGATAAGCAGGGGGTTGCCAAGGAAACCGTCCTACAACAACCCACTCCAATCGGAGCTTACTGAAGTTCCCGAATAAGAACTCCCCTCTCTCAGGATGCGGCTTCCTACCCACATCTGCACTTCTGAGGGGGTATGTGTGTATGTGCTTGCATGTTCGTGTGTTTGCTTTGTGTGAGGGGTTTATGTGTATTTGTGTGTCTATGCGCCACCCTCTCGCTGCATAACCACTTTACCCCATGCCTGGCTCTCTCTGCTCAGGGCCTCGCGCGTGCTCATTCCTCTGCTGGAAAACCCTTTCCCTCCCCTCCCCTTTGCCTGGTGCTCTTCTGCCCATTCATCCAGAGTAGGTGGATCCCGCACCTGTAATCCCAACACTTTAGGAGGCCAAGGCAGGAGGATCCATTGAGCTCAGGAGCTCAAGACCAGCCTGGGCAACATTGTGAGACCCTGTCTCTACAGAAAACAAAATTTTCTCGTTAGCCAGCTTTGGTGGCACTCACCTGTAATCTCAGCTACTCCGGAGGCTGAGCCTGAGCCTGGGAAGTTGAGGATGCAGTGAGCAGTAATTGCTGGGTGACACAGAGAGATCTTTTCTCAAAAATAAAAAGGGAAGTGGAGGAGTCTTCTTCCCCAAAAGCTTTCCCTGATCTCCCCACATGTCTGGTGACGGGCCCCTCTGGTATTCTCACGCCTCTGCCCTGGGCTTCTTTCTCCCCCAGCACTGACCATGTTGGGTGCTAATCTTGGTTCTTGTGTCCATGAGCTCCTCAAGGGCAGGACAGGACCTTGTCCATTTCTGTATCTCTGGCACCAGGCAGGGACCTGGCACAGAGAGAGACTCGGAGAATGCTTGTTGGATGAAGGAGTGAGTTAATGACCACATGAACAGCCACTTTTTTGGAAGGGTCTGGGACACAGGCAGGTTGGAGCTGGCAGCTCCCTTAGAGTTGAATCCAGAGGCCAGGCGAGGTGGCTCATGCCTGTAATTCAGCACTTTGGGAGGCCAAGGTGGGCAGATCACCTGAAGTCAGGAGTTCAAGACAAGCCTGGCCAACAGAGTGAAACCCTGTCTCTACTAAAAATACAAAAATTAGCTGGGCGTGGTGGCCGGCGCCTGTAATCCCAGCTAGTCGGGAGGCTGAGGCGGGAGAATCACTTGAACCCAGAAGGCAGAGGTGGCAGTGAGCCGAGATCGCACCGCTGCACTCCAGCCCGCGCAACAGAGTGAGACTCTATCTAAAAAAGAGAGGGTGAGAGAGAGCTGAATCCAGGATCCAGCAGCATGGACCCCACCTGGGAGCTCCTTAGACATGCGGCTTCCCAGGCCCCACCCCAGGCCCACTGAATCAGAATCTGCCTTTAAAAAGATTTCTAGGCCGGGCGCGGTGGCTCACGCCGATAATCCCAGCACTTTGGGAGGCCGAGGCGGGTGGATCACAAGGTCAAGAGATCGAGACCATCCTGGTCAACAAGGTGAAACCCCGTCTCTACTAAAAATACAAAAATTAGCTGGGCATGATGGTGCGTGCCTGTAGTCCCAGCTACTTGGGAGGCTGAGGCAGGAGAGAATCACTTGAAGCCAGGAGGCGGAGGTTGCGGTGAGCCGAGATCGTGCCATTGCACTCCAGCCTGGGTAACAAGAGCGAAACTCCGTCTCAAAAAAAAAAAAAAAAAAAAGATTTCTAGGTGATTCACATGCCCTTAGGAAGTGAGCAGCTCTGCTCCCCAGGGCCCCACCTCCCATTATATAGACAAGGACACTGGAGCCTGGCGAGGCCAGGGAGGACCAGGACCCCAAGCCGGGCGGCCTCCCTGCAATTCCCGATTCCCGTCCCCACCCCGCGGGTCCACCCCCTGCCCGCCTCGCCTGGCCGGTCCAGACCCTTCGGCGGCCTCCTGAGGTCTTTACAAGGAGCTCGCACGCCCCCTGGCGGGCGTAGGGAGGGACGGCCCGGGCAGAGCGGCCGAGAAGTGGCCTTAGGGCGGGGGCAGGGGCGGAGAGGACGGGCCGGGGGCCAGGCCGTGAGAGGTGGCTGCGTTGGCGCCCCGGCTTTGGAGAGGCTGCCTGAGCTTATCTTGGCCGCGCACCACGCGCCACCTGTGGCGTCCAGGGCCTCGGCTCCCCTCCTGCCAGGGCAGAGAGTAAGAATGGAGGCCCTCGTGAGGATCCCATGAGGGTGCGCCGGGGTGAGGGGCCAGGGCGGTGGGAAAGCCGCCGCCTGCAGACCACCCGGAGCGCCTCCGCCTCCATCCCAGGTGTGGGCGAAGCTGGCCCGGGGCCAGCCCAGCGCTGCACCTCAGCCCCTCACCTCCCACCCCTGGAAGAGGGGGTTTCAAGAGCCCCCAGCGGCCCTCCCCTCACACTGGGGGTCTCAGGCCCACGGAGGCTGTAGAAAAGACCACTCCTCGGCGGTGGTGGAGGACGGGGTGCCCCGTCCCTGAGGCCTCAGGATCCCAGAGCCTGGATTCCGGAGGGGGGTGACTTTGGGGGGGACAGGAAGTCGGAAAAAGCATGTCAGACAAGGTTCAAGTTTGGCTCAGCCACAGACAGGCGATTGACCTCGTGGCTCCTGCCTCAGTTTCCTCTCTTGTGAAGGACCTTCCAGGACTGTTGTGACACTTCTGAGGCCTGTTGAGCACTCTGCAGGGAGACAGAGGTTGCAGTGAGCCGAGATTGCCCATTGCACTCCAGCCTAGGCAACAAGAGCGAAACTCCATCTCAAAAAAATAAATAAATACAAAAATTAGCTGGGCATGGTGGTGTGTGCCTGTAATCCCAGCTACTCGGAAGGCTGAGGCAGGAGAATTGCTTGAACCCAGGAGGCGGAGTTTGTCGTGAACTGAGATAAAAACAAAAAACAAACAAACAAAAAGAGAAAAGCATACAAATGTTTTATGTAAATAGTATGTAATACAGGAGCTTTCATAAAGAAATGAAGACCCAAAGAAGCCATTAAACCTGAATGTCTTTATGCTGGGTTTTTTATTTTTTGTTTTGAGACACAGTCTTGCTCTGCTGTCTGCTGGGGTGCAGTAGCACGCTCATGGTTTACCACAGCCTTGAATTTCTGGGCTCAAGTGATCCTCCCACCTCAGCCTCTGAGTAGCTGGGACTACAGGTATGTGCCACCACACTCAGCTAATTTTTGTGTTTTTGTAGAGATGGGGGATCTCACGGTGTTGCCCAGGCTGGTTTTATGGTAGGTTCGATGAAGAGCAGAAAGTCATGGAAGAATGGGATGGGACAAAGAGCTGAGTGTAATCAGCCGGGGGAAGTTTACCAAGGTCTGTGCATCCAGATTCCTCTTGACAGCCTTTCATCTTCAGAGTTTAGGAGGCTCCCTTTCCTCCAGGTAGAGGGAGAGCACCTCTCACAAGCGGGTTTTATGACCTGATCGGGAAAGGTCAGAAAGTCTTTCCTGCACATGCTATTTCCCAACTTCCTTCAGCTTGAAACAATCAATATACCAAGATGGGCCTGGAGCAGTGGCTTATGCCTGTAATCCCAACACCTTGGGAGGCCAAGGTGGGCGGATCACCTGAGGTCAGGAGTTCAAGACCAACCTGGCCAACATGGTGAAATCCCGTCTCTACTAAAAATACAAAATGTAGCTGGGTGTAGTGACAGGCACCTGAAATCCCAGCTTCTCAGGAGGCTGAGGCAGGAGAATCACTTGAACCCAGGAGGCCGAGGTTACAGTGAGCCAAGATCGTACCATTGCACTCCAGCCTGGGTGACAGAGTGAGATTCTGTCTCAAAAAAAAAAACCAAGATGCCGTGTTGGGAATATCCTGCCCTGAGCCCTGTCAATATTAGCACGTCGTGTTTATCCATCATCTGTTGGTGACCTTGAGTCGTTTCCACCTTCTTGCTGTTGTAACTAATGTTGCTGTGAATGATGGTGTTTTGAGTCCCTGCTTTCAATTATTTTGGGTCAGTAACCAGGAGTGGAATTGCTGGATCATACGGTAATTCTACTTTTCACTTTCTGAGGAGCCGCCAGACCGTTTTCCACAGCAGCTTTTGCTGCGTGTTCCTAATGCCTCGTCTCATGAAGCTGTGGCAGCCACCACCCAGGAGCCAGCTCTGTCCTTGGCCCACTTCACAGGGAAGACAATGAGATTCAGACAGATGAAGTGAAGTGTCCCAAGTCCCTCAGCTAAGAAACATAGAGCCAGGGTTCAAACCTAGATGGACTGACTCCAAGAGCTCGTGTCACCTGGCCCTGGGATGGCTTGGGTCTCCATATCTGCACACTAGGAACTAGGAGGGGAAATAGAAGAGGTCACCAAAGAAAGGAGAGGAAAGACACAGGCGAGAAGCAGAACGCCATAGCCCTGCAGGGCCCACCTCAGCCCCCCTCCAGCTCCCTGGCTCTGGTCTCTGGGAGCCCAGTGGTATGGGGTTTCCTGGATAGAAAGGGTGAATCTGTCTCTGCCTATCAGCCTCTCATCTGCAGGTCTATTTTCCCTAAGGATCTCCTAAAACCTTCGTCTAGGGGATTGAGTTGCCTAGAAGTGGGTAGAGACACAGACCTAGCCAATCGGTGTAATTCTTTCCCCCTGGCTGTGGTGATTGGTTCAGAGAAGGGCTGGGCACCTCATCTGGCTCAGTGAGACTTGGGTCTGGCTGGGACCACGGTAAGAACTGATAGAGGAGAAAAACTGCTCACTGCTAAGAGTGTGGGATTGAGCAGGGAGGAGACAAATGCTGGAAGCAAAATGGAATGCTGGATCCAGCAGCACCTGAAGCCAGCTAAGCCAGTGCCCCCTCTTCCTTCTTTTGCTTGAGGATAGCTTGGGATTTTTCTCATTTCCATCCCAAGGAGCCCTGCTTTGGAGACCTTGGGGAATTGAGAGAATCTCTGCTCCCTGGCTGCCCTACCTGTGTTTGTGCCATCCACTTCCCCTTCTATGAGCTGGTCAGAGCAGTCCTGTTCATTTCAACCACCTCAGCCAGACCAAAACAGAGAGACCTCCCACAGCCTGGAAGGGACCCAGATAGTGACCCAGGGGATATGGAGCTGAGCCCCTCACAGGAGCCTGGCACAGTGTCCTGAGGGCAGGACCACCCAGGCAGGGCTACAGAGGCCTCCTTTCCGGGGAGGATCCCTGGAGCTAGTGATGCTGGAAGACAGATGAAGAGACTACCTTTCCAGACAGTTTGGGGCTTAAGAGAATACTCAGTTCCCAGGCTTCCTCAGGGAGTACCAACTCAAAGGACTCACAGAGCCCCACAAATCAAAAAAATCAAATCCTGTGAAGGGGAACCAACCCTCTTGATAGTTTCGTTGTTGTTGTTATTTGTTTGTTTGTTTGAGACAGCATGGCACTCTGTCACCCAGGCTGGAGTGCAGTGTTGTGATCATGGCTTACTTCAGCCTTAACCTCCCGGGCTGAAGCAATCCTCCCACCTCAGCCTCCCAGTTAGCCGGAACTACAGGTGTGTGCCACCAGCCTGCTAATTATTATTATTATTATCATTATCATTATTATTTTGAGATGGAGTTTTGCTCTTGTTGCCAGGCTGGAGTGCAATGGTGCAATCTCAGCTCACCACAACCTTTGCCTCCCGGGTTCAAGCGATTCTCCTCCCTCAGACCCCGGAGTAGCTGGGATTGCAGGTATGCACCACCATGCCCAGCTAATTTTGTATTTTTAGTAGAGATGGGGTTTCTCCATGTTGGCCAGGCTGGTCTTGAACTCCTGACCTCAAGTGATCCACCCACCTTGGCCTGCCGAAGTGCTGGGATGAGCCAGCATGCCCGGCTGGGTCCTCATCTTTCTAGTACCAGCCAGGAGGTGGCATTAGAGCAGCTCCCAAATGTCATGAAAGGGTCAGAGCCAGGGCAACCTCAGGTATGGATGGGATAGTGGCTGCAGGTGGGCCTTGAGGACTGCGGAGGGAGGAGACCAGGGCAGAAGAGAGCTGAGAAACAGCAGCAATCTGCAGGCTGATGTGATCCTCAGGCCTCGAGGGCGAATTAATGTCAGATAGACATTCTTGGTCAATGTCAGGAACCAATGAGAGAACAGATGGAATGTGCTTAGTGCTGGACATGGAGGTGCTGAGGAAATGTTGGGACGCTCCTTCTCCATGTTGTCCTGGAGGAGTGGATGGCTTTGCCCTTTAAAAGGCCAGTGCCAGGCCGGGTGCGGTGGCTCACACCTATAATCCCAGCACTTTGGGAGGCCGAGGCAGATGGATCATCAGGTCGGGGGTTCAAGCCCAGCCTGAGCAACATGGAGAAACCCTGTCTGTACTAAAAATACAAAATTAGCTGGGCATGGTGGCGGGTGCCTGTAATCCCAGCTACTCGGGAGACTGAAGCAGGAGAATTGCCTAAACCCAGGAGGCAGAGGTTGCAGTGAGCCAAAATCGTGCCGTCGCACTCCAGCCTGGGCAACAAGAGCAAAACTCCATCTCCAAAAAGGCCAGCGCCTGGGGCCCAACCCAGGTACATGCTGTTACCACCACATTTCTCCCTGGCCATCGTGAACCCACCCTCTGCAGGACAGACCCCTGCGAGACGAAGCCAGTCCTTTTCTCCTACAGCTGCTTGTTCGGTGGTGAGATTCAGGGGGTGGGAAGAGGTGGTAGCAATAGCTACAGGCGGCCCCATTTTTCATTGTCCTTCTGGTTTTTCTTCTCCCAGAAGAGGAAGTCAGTGGGAGGGGCTCTTTGCCAGGAGCCCACTTTGTCCCCGGCAGTGAGCCTCCGTGGAAAGAACTGCAGACAGAACCTGAAAACCTTGGTTTATATCTGCTGCTGTGGTTGAGAGCTTGGACTTGGCCGGGTGTGGTGGCTCATGCCTGTAAACCCAGCACTTTGGGAGTCCAAGGAAGAAGGATCACTTGAGTCCAGGGAGTTCAAGAACAGACTGTGGAACATAAGGAGATCTCAACTCAACCAAAATTTTTTTAAATTAGCCAGGCGTGGTGATGCGTGCCTGTACTCCCAGCTGCTTGGGGACAGAGGTAGAAGGATCACTTGGACCCGGGAGGTGCTGGCGGTTGTGAGC
>NW_016107624.1:1736861-1743774 GCF_001604975.1 Cebus imitator | reverse complement strand
TTTAAAAAAAAAAAAACACTAAGGTCAAAGAAACTTTAAAAAGGTGGTTGGAAGCTTGATTCTCATGGTTGGGTTTCACTGAAAGGTGATTGAAAGGTGTACAGACCTATCATCATACCATCAACAGAAAGTACATTCTTTGGGACTTAGTAGCTTAAAAGTCCTCCAATTTCAGGCCGAACGCAGTGGCTCACACCTGTAATCCCAGCACTTTGGGAGGCCAAAGTGGGCAGGTCACCTGAGGTGAGGGGTTTGAGACCAGCCTGACCAACATGGAGAAACCCCTTCTCTACTAAAAATACAAAATTAGCCAGTCATGATGGCACATGCCTGTAATCCCAGCTACTCGGGAGGCTGAGGCAGGAGAATCGCTTGAACCCGGGAGGCGGAGGTTGCAGTGAGCTGAGATCTAGCCATTGCTCTCCAGCCCAGGCAACAAGAGGGAAACTCAGTCTCAAAAAAAAAAAAGAAAAGTCTTCTAATCTCTTGCTTGGGGTAGGGCATAGAGGAGATACCCTTGGCTGCTGGCATTCTAGGAGAAGGCCAAGGAAAAAGGAAAATCCTGCCATTCAGAATGCCAATCTCTAATCTCTGTTTGCAGTCTACCTCTCTGCTGTGCCTGATCTAAACAAGTCTAGGACGTTTTGAGAGTTCAGTTCCTCCAGGAAGAAACTGCTGGGTTTGTTGTTGTTGCTGTTGTTTGTTTGTTTGTTTGTTTGAGACAGAGTTTTGTTCTTCTTGCCCAGGCTGGAGTGCACTGGTGCAATCTCGGCTCACCACAACCTCCGTCTCTGGGTTTCAAGCGATTCTCTTGCCTCAGCCTCCCAAGTAGCTGGGATTACAGACATGCACAACCACGCCTGGCTAATTTTGTATTTTTAGTAGAGATAGAGTTTCTCCACATTGGTCAGGCTAGTCTCAAACTCCGACCTCAGGTGATCCACCCACCTTGGCCTCCCGAAGTGCTGGGACTACAGGCATGAGCCATCGCACCTGGACAAAACTGCTGTTTTTATGCCTGTGGGTTTAGTCATCTGGCTGCATGGGATAGGGAGAAGGCTTGAGAGAACTGCCCCATGTTCAGTCTTCCAGCCGCACCTGTTCTCTCCAAGACCTGGACCTCTCAGGGATGTGTCAGGACAAATTGGCGTTGGTATCTCCTCCATGGGCACTTTAGGTCATAACCAAAAGTGACCTTGGTACTTCTCTGTTAGCATGCCGTCTTACAAAGGTTGGTTGGAATCTTTATTTGGCTGATGCCTCCTTTTCCAGCCTCTTTGTCATTGTAGGTCAGCTTACATTATTCCTTTACTGTCAGATTCATGGTTCTGAGGAGGGAACGGCATGCCTATGGTCAATCCACCATGTTTAAGGGGCTCATGGTCAAAGTAGATTTGTCTCCACTTCCCTGCTCGCCCTTCCTGTCTGGTCTCAGCCCTCACCACTGCACTGAAATCCCCCTCATCAGGTCTCCAGTAGCTGGATCCAATGGACTGTGTTTTTTCTCCATATTATTTGATGTCTTGATAGTACTTGACACCATCAAGCTCACTTTCCTTTCAAAGTTCTCCTGTTCTGTCTCCTAGGGGAATATTTTATCCTGACGGCCCTTCCTGCATTTCTCTACCTCTCTGGTTTCTGCCTCTGCTTTCGATGTGCTGGCTTCTCTTCCTTCTGCTTCCTCAAAACCATGACTATTCTCAGGGGTCTGTTCTGGTTCCCTTCCTTTCTCTCCCTGCACCGTCTCCCTGAGTGTGCTCATCTATTCCCATGGTTTCAATTTCACTCCAAAGTCTGATCTTTTACAAACATCAACCTCCAGCTCCAGCCTCTTGCCTGAATTCCAGATCTACAGCTCTAGCTGTCCCCAGATGTCTCTTTTTGAATGGCCTCAGGCTGCTCAGATCCACATGCTGGAAGCTGGACTCTGCTTCTCCTTCCTCCCAAAACTGCCTCTCTTCCTGTACTTCTAGCTCAGAAGTGGTCACTACCAGCCGAGTGCAGTGGCTCATGCCTGTAATCCCAGCACTTTGGGAGGCCAAGACAAGCGGAGGTCGAGATGGTGAAACTCCATCTCTACTAAAAATACAAAAAACTTAAGCGGGTATCGTGGTACATGCCTATAATCCCAGCTACTTAAGAGGCTGAGGTAGGAGAATCGCTTGAACTCAGGAGGCAGAGTGCAGTGAGCCAAGATCGTGTCACTGCACTCCAGCCTAGGTGACAGAACAAGACTCCATTTCAAAAAAAAAAAAGAATTGGTCACCACCATCTGTCTAGTGGCCCAGAAACTTGGATGTCAAACTTGACTGCTCCATCTTCTATTTCCACACCCAATTAATTGCCAAAGCCCACTGCCTTTATCTCATGCCAATAATTCCAGCACTTTGGGAGGCCGAGGCAGGTGGATCCCCTGAGGTCAGGAGTTCGAGACCAGCCTGGCCAACATGGTGAAATCCCATCTCTACTAAAAATACAAAAATTAGCCAGGCATGGTTGCACATGCATGTAGTCCCAGTGACTCGGGCAGCTGAGGCAGGAGAATCTCTTGAACCCAGGGGGTGGAGGTTGCAGTGAGCCGAGATTGTGCCGCTGCATTCCAGCCTGGGCGACAAAGTGAGACTCCATTTAAAAAAAAAAAAAAAAAAAGTTTTTGCGCCTTGGTGCTTGTAAAAAATAAAATTTTAAAAATTTTAAAAATAAAAAGTATCTGGGCATGGTGACACAAGCCTGTAGTCACAGCTACTCAGGAGGCTGAGGTAGGAGGACCACTTGAGCCCAGGAAGTTGAGGCTGCAGTGATCCAAGATTGTGCCACTGCATGCAGCCTGGGAGACAGAACAAGACCCTGTCTCAAAAAGAAAAGAGAAAAGAAAAGAAAGAAAAGAAAACTCTCCAAATGGGTTAGACATTTCCTCATTGATACGCTCTTCATTCCTGCTGTTCCCTCCACCAGAAAGGCCATTCTCCCTTCTCCCCCAGCCAATCTTTGCTCATCTCTTGGGTGTCAGAACACTGCGGGTCCCTCCTCTGAGATTCCTCTCTGCTCCCTCAAAATGGATCGGCTGCTCTCCTGGGTGACGGGAGGCCCCTGTGTGCCTGGACGGCAGCTCCACCCTCTGGACCACCAGGTCAGCTTACTCATTGTCTCTCTCCCCTGCAGACAATGAGTCGATGAGTCGCCAGCAACTCTTGTGTCCTTCCCGGCCCGCATCTGGCTCAGCCTACAAGGCCCCATCCAGCTGGAAGCTCCCGAGGGCCCTGAGCCTTGGCGAAGTCCCCAGCTTTCTTCTTGCTCTCCTGGCCTGGGTCCCAGTCTGACAGTTCACACTCCCTCCTTGCCTGAGTTCCCACGAAATGTGGCCTCCGCCCCCAGCCCCCTGCCCAGGACCAGATTACAAAATGCTGAGACAATGGAGGCTCCAAGCCAAATTTCCAACGGGCCTGCCATTAAATCACCAACAGACTCTGTGTACATCTGGGACAGATGCCGGAGCTGAGGCCACAGGGCGCAAGGCTTTGTCACACTGGGTCAGGATGACCTTGGTGGGAGTGTTGCGGGGGAGCTCAGACCTCAAGTTAGGACACTTGAATCTGAATCCCAGCCCTTTCTAACTGCCTGGTCCTGGGCAAATGAGCACCCTCCCCTTTGAGCCTCAGTTTTCTTGACTGTAAAATGGGGATAATAATGCTTATCACACAGGGTGTACGATCAAGGGGAGTGATTATTAACACACACAAGGACATCTAGCGGCAAACAGGATACCGGATCGTCACTTACATTTCTTGAGTCTGTTAGTAGCAGGAACTGGGACCAGAAAGAACACTGTTTGTAGGTTTCTTCTCCCAGAATCACCAACTAGGTCCAAGCAACTTTATTCAAAGAGAGGAGGAGAGTCATCCAACCCAGACAGCATCTGCCTGGTGAAAATGGCTTCAACTCAACCACCCAGGTGGATGCAGTAGAGTTGTCAAATCAAGCTAAGGGTGAGAATGACTGAACAGGGATAATATAAAGGCCAGAGGAGCACGCTCTGGCCTGGAAGTTGGAAAGGGTTTCCTGGCTTCTCAGTGTTGGCCCCTCCATCCTTTCTCTCTGCCTGAGCCTCCTGCAGACACCACCGCTAAGCAGTCACTGCTGCGGGCCAAGACCCTCTCTCCGCCTCAAGGTTCCCCTGGAGACGTTCTTGTAGCACCTCCCAGCACCTCTTGCAATTTGTAGCACGCACTTGTAGACAGGATTATCTGTGTACTCTCTGTCTCCCCCTCCAGACTGTAAATGCCTCAAGGGCAGAAACCTCTCTGTTTACAAATAACAGCAACCACACTTTGGGAGGCCAAGGTGGGAGGATCACTTGAGTCCAGGAATTTGAGACCAGCCTGGGCAACATAACAAGATCCTATCTCTACAAAAAATGAAAACATAGTTGGGCGTGGTGGCTGTGGTGGTATGTGGCTGCAGTCCCAGCTGCTTGAGAGCCTGAGGAGGGAGGATTCCTTGAGCCCAGGAGTTTGAGGCTGCAGTGAGCTGTGATTACGCCACAGTACTCCAACCTGGGTGACAGAGTGAGACCTTGGTTTTTAAAAAAGTTATAAATTACTGAAAATGAAAATAATTTATAATAAAATTTCCTGAGGCAGGAAGATCTTTTGAGCCCAGGAGTCCAAGGTTATAGTAAGTTGTGATCATGCCACTTCCCTCCAGCCTGGGTGACAGAATGAAACCTTATATTTAAAAAAAAAAAAAATTATAAATTTTTGAAAAGGAAAATTTAAAAGCATTTTTTTGTATCCAGTCATACCATCCTGAATGTGCCTGATCTCGTCTGATCTTAGAAGCTAAGCAGGGTCAGGCCTGGTTAGTACTTGGATGGGAGACTACCTGGGAATACTAGGTGCTGTAGGCTTTTGTAGGAAAAAAAAAAGCATTTTTTTTTTTTTTTTTGAGATGGACTTTTGCTCTTGTTGCCCAGGCCGGAATGCAGTGGCGTGATCTCAGTTCACTGCAACCTCCGCCTCCCAAGTTCAAACGATTCTCCTGCCTCAGTCTCCTGAGTAGTTGGGATTACAAATGCCCGCCACCACACCCAGTTAATTTTTTATTTTTTATTTTTTGTATTTTTAGTAGAGACAAGGTTTTGCCGTGTTGGTCAGGCTGGTCTCAAACTCCTGATCTCAGCTGATCCACCCATCTCAGCCTCCTAAAGTGCTAGGATTACAGGCATGAGCCACCGCGCCCAGCCAAAAAAAAAAAAATTTTAATTAAAAATAGGCCAGGTGAGGAGGCTCATGCCTGTAATCCCAACACTTTGGGAGGCCCAGGTGGGCAGATCATCTGAGGAAAGGAGTTCGAGGCCAGCCTGGCCAACATGGCGAAACCCGTCTCTACTAAAAATACAAACATTAGCTGGGCATGGTTGGCATGTGCCCACTACTCCTGAGGTTGAGGCAGGAGGATGGTTTAAACCCAGGAGGTGGGGGCTGCAGTGAGCCAAGATCATGCCACTGCACTCAAGCCTGAGCAACAGAGTGAGATTATGACAAAGAAAAAAATAAAAGAAAGATTAAAGAGTAAACTTAACTTTAAAACACTTCTAGCTCTCTCCAGGCACAAATAAACACATACTCATTCAGTTTCAGCTACAACAAGTGAAGAAAGAGCTTGGAAGTCATCATGTCCATCCTCACAGTAAGAAAAAGCTGAACAAACTGAAACTAATGAATTGTCCTAGATCCAGCAGAGAACTAAAGTCACAGGGGAAACCACTGCAGGAAAAAAATGGAGGAATAAGGGAGAATCACAACGAAGACAGCCTCCTGGGAAGCAGAAGCCGCTGGAGCCAGGAACTGGTTGGAACATCTGAAACGGCCATTTCTAGGGCCAGGCACAGTAATCTCAGCACTGTAATCCCAGCACTCTGGGAGGCTAAGGCAGGCAGATCACTTGAGGTCAGCAGTTTGAGACCAGCCTGGCCAACATGGTGAAACCCTGTCTCTACTAAAAATACAAAATTATATGGGTGTGGTGGCAGGCACCTGTAATCCCAGCTACTCAGGAGGCTGAGGCAGGAGAACCTGCCTGGAATCTGGGAGGTGGAGGTTGCAGTGAGCTGAGATTGCATCACTGCACTCCAGCCTGGGTGACAGAGCGAGCAAAGTCTCCATCTTAAAAAAAAAAAAAAACAAGACCAGGTGCAGTGGGCTCACGCCTGTAATCCCAACACTTTGGGAGGCCGAGGTGGTCAGGAGATCAAGACCATCCTGGCTAACAAAGTGAAACCCTGTCTCTTAAAAAAAAAAAAAAAACTAACAAAACATTGAAAAAAATATTGCAAGGAAATAAAAAAACAAAACAAACAAACAAAGACTGTCTCAAATAAAAATAAAATAAAATGGTCATTGCTGGAGGCTCAGTGTGGACTAGGTTGCAAATTGAAAAATCTAGGGGGCCCAGTCTTAGGGAATTCCCCACATTTTTTAGGGTTTTATCTCCAAGAGCCTACCAGGTTCTCACAGTGAAGACTGGAGAAAAGTCCCCTCATGTTTCTGGCAGGGAAAAGGGAAAGTAACCATTCTGAAATACACCCAGATCTTTGTCTGTGACAAAGGCTTGCCTTCAGGGGAAACTACTTTTCCAGAGTCTTGTCTGATCTGGAGGAAAGGTGATGAGATTATCCGGCCTTCTCCAGACTTCCTGACTCACCAAAGAGGAGGGGGAAAACGGAAGCTAAGACATTCTGAAGGTCCCACCTCAGCAACTCAGACCTCCTGAAAGAAAAAAACCAACCAAGTAGGATTGAATCATAAGATAACAGATCAGGCGCCCACCACCACATCAACAGGTACAATAACAGCAGATTGCAATTCAGAGAGCTCCAAGTAAAAGACTCTCTTTTTTTTTTTTTTTTTTTTTT
>NW_016107624.1:1734251-1736621 GCF_001604975.1 Cebus imitator | reverse complement strand
AAAACTTAGCTGGCTGTGGTGGTGCACATCTGTGGTCCCAGCTACTCAGGAGGCTGAGGTGGGAGGATTCTTGTCTGGGTGCAGTGGCTCACGCCTGTAATCCCATTGTTATGGGGTCCTTGGGGTGTTGCTTTGCCAGCTGGAAACCTCTGTAGCCAGTGACACCTTTGCCCAAGTTTTGCACAGGCCTACTGCGCTCATTCTACCCACTTGGCCTGGCAGGCTGCACTTGGCTCACACTGCTAGTCTAGATGCCATGCCTGCCAAGGGTAAGGCAGGCATGGGGCAGTGAGGGATGTGTGAGCTATCATGGGGTCTGGCCACTGTGCATAGCCGGGCATGCCCGCTGCAGTGGGGCATGCAGCTCCAGGTGCTGGCACAGGCAGCAGCTCCCTGTGAGGCTGCAGCTGGACCAGGCATACCACAAACAGATTCTACGGCTGGCACCAGGGAACACAATGGCACCCAGAAGCTTAGAGATGCCGGGAACTGCAGAGCCCCAAACAGGGTGTCACAGCCCTGGCTCAGAGAGCCACTAAGTCTGGCTCCCCCAAGGGCCACAGCTCTTCTCTCCTTCTCTCTTCTCTCTTTCTTGTCACCTGCAACGTTATGAGGAAGAGGCATGCTTCAGCCCTGTTTGTGTTACAACTCTTTTAGCCCTGCCATTTAGTGGGTCCCAAGTTGTTGTCCTGTGTCCAGGAAGAATGAGGCACGTGGACAAGTGGAGAGCGGGCAAAGTGAAGAGGAGCTTTACTGAGGGACAGAGCAGCCTTCAGGAGACCTGAAGTGGGGAGCTCCTTTCCACAGGTAGGTTGTCCCAGTGACTGCTCTGCTTTTAGCAGAGTGGAGACCCTGGAGTGAGTGGTCCCTCTCCATAGCTGGCAGACTGTTGTCTCCTTGAGTCTGGCTGAGTCTGAGGCTTTAATGGGCCTCAGAGGGGAGGAAGTGTGCACCAGTCGGTCCATGGGTGGCCGTGGGTGGGCCCAGAAGAAGTACTACAAATTCCCACTCCTTCCCATGGGACGGGCAGCCCAGCCCCCAGGCTTCAGGCCCTCCCTGGAGGGGAGGTGGGGCTTCACAGGGACCTGCCTCCTTCCGTCCAGGAGCCTGTATGCATTCTGCTGCCATTCATGGCACCCAGGCTGTTCGTGCCAAGGGATGCCTGCAGGCCAATGCCAAGCTGCCCTTAGTCCCCCCTTGGCCTCCCTCCTCTGCTCATTGGTGTTCAAAGTCTGGAGGGGGCTAAGGTGGCAGGGGGCTTGTGTGTCAGCACTGCACCAAGCGTCCCTACACCTGGCCAGGCTGTGACAGCACCTGGGCTCGGCCCCAACCTCACTTCAAGATCGAGGAGAGGCCAGGCAGCGGGAGGAGGAACTTCCAAACCGGCAGGGGAAGGGGCTGCCTTCCCAGCCCCCCGAGAGTGCAGAAATGCCTGGGTCCGAAGCCACGGCTTGCGTGGCTACAGCTGCGCCTGGGAGGGTGGGGCTCCTGCCTGCTCCCAGCCCCCACTGGCTCCATGAAGCCCCGGCCACACCTCACCCACTGCAGCTGGCGTCATGACAGCGGCCACTCTAGACAGGCCACTGCTGCCATCACCAGCACTTTGGGAGGCTGAGGTGGAGGATCATTTGAGCTCAGGAAAATTCCAGACCAGCCTGGGCAACATAGCAAGACCCCATCTCTACAAAATATTAAAAAATTAGCTGGTGCTTACCTGTGGTCCCAGCTACTCAGGAAACTGAGGTGAGGAAATGGCTTGAGCCCAGGAGGTGGAAGTTGCCGTGAGCTGAGATTACACCACTGCACTCCAGCCTGGACAACAGAGGGAGATCCTGTCTTGAAAAAAAAATGTTTACTTTTATTATTTTTCCTTTTTTTTTTTTTAAAGACGGGGTTTCACCATGTTGGTCAGGCTGGTCTTGAACTCCCGACCTCAGGTGATCCGCCCGCCTTGGCCTCCAAAGTGCTTGGATTACAGGTGTGAGCCACCACGCCCAGCCTATTTTTACTCTTTTGAGACAGGGTCTCACTTTGTTGCCCAGGCTGGAGTGCAGTGGTGCAATCTCAGTTCACTGCAACCTCTGCCTCTTGGGTTCAAGTGCTTCTCCTGCCTCCTGAGTAGCTGAGACTGCAGGCCCCCACCACCACACTCAGCTAATTTTGGTATTTTTAGTAGAGATGGGGTTTTACCATGTTGGCCAGCTAGTCTCAAATTCCTGGCTTCAAATGATCTGCCCTCCTTGGCCTCCCAAAGTGCTGGGATTACAGGCGTGAGCCACCGCGCCCAGCCAAAACATTTTTTTTTTTAAACAAAGCCGGGCGCGGTGGCTCACGCCTGTAATCCCAGCACTTTGGGAGGCCGAGGCGGGT
>NW_016107624.1:1731591-1733122 GCF_001604975.1 Cebus imitator | reverse complement strand
AGCCTGGGTAACAAGAGCGAAACTCTGTCTCAAAAAAAAAAAAAAAAAAAAAAAAAAAAAAATTTCAAAAAAAAAAAAAAAAAAAAAAAAAAAAAAAGAGTCCTATCAAAGGCCGGGCACAATGGCTTACACCTGTAATTTCAGCAATTTGGGAGGCCAAGGGAGGTGGATCACTTGAGCTCAGGAGTTCAAGACCAGCCTGGGCAACAGGGTGAAACCTTGTCTCTACAAAAAATACAAAAATTAGCTGAGCATCAGCTGGGTGCCTGTAATCGCAGCACTTTGGGAGGCTGAGGTGTGAGTTTGAGACCAGCCTGGCCAACATGGTGAAACCCCGTCTGTACTAAAAATCCAAAAATAAACTTAGCCAGGCGTGGTGGTGGCTGCAATCCCAGCTACTTGGGAGGCTGAGGCAGGAGAATCGCTTGAACCTGGGAGGTGGAGATTGTGGTGAGCCGAGACCGCGCCATTGCACTCCAGCCTGGGCAACAGGAATGAAACCCACCATCTCAAAAATTAAAAAATAAACATAAAAAAATAGCAGGGTGTGGTGATCCAGATTAGAAAGGACTAAAGAGAAGCAATAACTAACCCAAGGTGTGAATCGGAGAAAACCCATTCCTGGGCCTAGGAAAAATATGATGAGGGGAAGATAACAGAACTGTATCAACATTGATTTCCTGATTTAGTCACTAGCCTGTGGTTATTTTGGGAGGAATACAGACCAAGGCATTTAGAGGTAAAGGAGCATCAAGGTGGGTGAAGGGTGCATGGGGACTCTTTGTATAACGTTTACAGTGTTTTCAGAAGCTTCACACAATTTCAAAATAAAAAGCTAGAAAAGAAAATGGGCATCAACTCTAAAATCAGGAAAAAAAAGTTTTGGGAAGAAAATATGTCTCTGGTCCTAGCCTGTGCTGTGAATACATGCAGTAGATTTCCGCTGTCAGCAAAGTTCCCAACAGCTGGAGAAGAACAAGGAACAAAAGCGGAGCTGCCCTCCTGAGCTGCCAGGGTCCCAGACACAAAGCTGGCCTCTCAGCGTTTTCATGAAAGATAGGTGCTGAGAAGCCCGCAGGTCATCTTCCTCAGATGTGGCCTCCCAGCTCGCTGAGAGGGGCCCACCCTTTCAAAGCTCAGCCAGACATAAACCAGAGCAAAGCGTGTTTCTTTTCAGCCACAAGCTGCACCTGCTGCATCCAACGTGGGTATGAGCCAGCCCTCAGCGGGGTGCCCACCAGAGTGGGGGCCTGCAGACGCCCCTTCCCAGAGAGGCCAGGAGGTCACGGCCCAAGTCTCCTTCAGATTTACAAGGATGGAGATTGAACTTTGGCATTCTGTTTGGATCAGTCCAGAAAAAAAGCAGAACCTCGATATCACTCTTAGAAAAGATAAGCTACAAAAACAACTAATGCCTGTAGTCCCAGCTACTTGTGGTCTAAGCAGGAGGAGTGCCCGAACCTGGGAGGTCGAGGCTACATTGAGCCACTGCACTCCAGCCCAGGTGACAAAGTGAGACCCTCTTAAAAAA
>NW_016107624.1:1723745-1731231 GCF_001604975.1 Cebus imitator | reverse complement strand
ACTCCCAACTTCAGGTGATCCGCTCACCTCAGCCTCCCAAAGTGCTGGGATTACAGGTGTGAGCCACCACACATGGTCCCCCAAAAATGTTTTGTTTTGTTGTTTTTTTTGAGCTGGAGATTTGCTCTTGTTGCCCAGGCTGGAGTGCAATGGCAATATCTCAGCTCACTGCAACCTACACCGCCCAGGTCCAAGTGATTCTTCTGCCTCTGCCTGGGATTACAGGTGTGCATCATCATGCCCGGCTAATTTTTGTATTTTTAGTAGAGATGGGGTTTCACCATATTGGTCAGGCTGGTCTCAAACTCCTGACCTCACTATCTCATAATAGTGAATATGTCTCACGAGATCTAATGGCTTTATAAGATGGAATTTCCCTGTGCAAGCTCTCTCTCTCTGCCTGCTGCCATCCACGTAAGATGTTACTTGTCCCTCCTTGCCTTCCACCTGATTGTGAGGCCTCCCCAGCCATGTGGAACTGTAAGTCCAATCAACATCTTTCTTTTGTAAATTACCCAGTCTTGGGTGTTTCTTTAGCAGCCACATGAAAATGAACTAATAAATTCTCTTATCTCTCTGTCTTTCTGTCTATCTGTCTGTCTATCTGCTTGTCCCTCCATCCATCTATCCTATTGGTTCCATCTCTCCAGGAAACTCTGATTAATACAACAACTAAATACCGTGTGGAATCCTGGAGTGGATCTTGGACTAGAACAGGATATTAGACGAAAAATGTAGATAAATATTGTATTACATCAATGTTCATTTTCTGGCTTTAATCACTGTGCTACAATTATATGTTAACATTAAAGCAAGCTGGGGAAGAGTGTACATATTTTGTAAATTTTCTGTAAGAAATTTTCTGTGGGAAATAAAAAAAAATTTTTAAGGAAACCTTTTTAAGTTTTATTTAAAACATGTGGGGGGATGGCAGGCGCAGTGGCTCATGCCTGTAATCCCAGCACTTTGGGAGGCTGAAGCAGGTGGATCACCTGAGGTCGGGTGTTCAAGACCAGTCTGACCAACATGGAGAAACCCTGTCTCTACTAAAAATACAAAATTAGCTGGGCATGGTGGCATATGCCTTTAATCCCAGCTACTAGGGATGCTGAGGCAAAAGAATCACTTGACCCAGGAGGCAGAGGTTGTGGTGAGCAGAGATAGTGCCACTGCACTCTAGCCTGGGCAACAAGAGCGAAACTCTGTCTCAAAAAAAGAAAAAAGATAATTGGTAAAATGCCATGTTGTCAAAATGTAAACAGGTGTTCTAAATCATATAAGTCAAATACTAGGTTCTCTAACTGTTTCAAGATTGTAAACTGCCTGCTTTACAACTTGGTAAGGCCTGTGGACATACAAAATTAACCACACCCCTAACTATGCTGGAAATAGTCAGACTTTATCTGAACCTAGTACATAACTAAAACAACTTACCAGATTTTACATTAAAGTTAAAAATTGCTAAGAGCTACTATTATAACATGTAAATGAGACTACTGAAAATAGATTTACACACAAGGTATGTAAGAAAGGTAAAATGTGTTTGTGGTGAACAACTGTAAAAAGGTATGAAAATGTAAATCTTGCCTAGGGATAAAGGATTGTTTTGAAACCAATATAAGGCTAAAATTTGGCTTTCTGTCTCTTGTACGAGATTTTCATGTAGTAGTGAAGAATAATGAAAGTTTTTCATTTGCCTTGCAGATAGACCACCAAGGAGAGGAAAGTGGGAAAAGGAGGCAAACTGTTTGAAAAACTAAGTCTTCCCTCTTAATGAGTAAAGGTTTTTGCCTTGTTTTAAATGACAAAAATAAATAATCTATGTTAATCTGGAATTGTATTTTATAATTTCAAGTGTTTTAAACCTCTAACACTTAACGGGCTTTCCTAACTCAAGCTTCAGATTCAAAATTGTCTCTCCTGACCCCTAGTTTTCAGATGCTACAGAGGGCCCCTGAAGCATCCAGAAGGGAGGCAAAAAGGATTATTTGGTATGTTTACATAGGTGGGATTGCCAAAATGATGCTTAATCTTCTTCAGGTTATATTTTAGTGAATAATGTTGATACATGTTCCAAAATTGTGTGGAATTTCTAAAATTCTAATGTCTGAGTATATGCTATTAATCATAGTTAAGGTTATTATGTTAAGTTATTGCCACAGAAATAACCAAATTTCTTTATGAATTGTGTTTTGACATTGTTGTTGTTTGAGACAGAGTCTCACCGTGTCACCCAGGCTGGAGTGCAGTGGCACAATCTTGGCTCACTGCAACTTCTACCTCCTGGTTTCAATCAGTTCTCATGCCTCAGCCTCCCAAGTAGCTGGGACTGCAGGTGTGTGCCAGCATGCCTGGTTAATTTTTTTGCATTTTTAGTAAAGTTGGGGCTTCAACATGTTGGCCAGGCTGGTCTCGAACTCCTGACCTCAAGTGATCCACCTGCCTTGGCCTCCCAAAGTGCTAGGATTACAGGCAGGAGTCCACATGCCTGGCAATCAGGTTCTTGACTGTAACTACCCTAGACATTTTGTCATTCGCAGAGAATTGTTATCTTGTTTTAATCCTCTTTAAAAGATGGTATATAATCAGCTATAGGACTTTGACAGGTGCTCTCCAATGCAAGTTTCTAATAACTTTGGAGATTATGACATTAGAATAAAGGAAAAATGTACAGGACTCATGAAGAGCTGAAATGTTCATAAACATCAAGCAAAACAAGAGTTAACAGAATGGCCTGAACTGACAGAAAACTGAAATAATCTTGTCAACCTTTTTGCTTAAAACATTGCTGATTCTTGGCCAGGTACAGTGGCTAATGCCTATGATCCAGAACTTTGAGAGGCCATGGCAGGTGGATCACTTGAGGCCAGGAGTTTGAGAGCAGCCTGGCCAATATGGTGAACCCCCATCTCTACTAAAAATACAAAAATTAGCCAGTTGTAGTGGCAGGCACTTGTACTGCCAGCTACTCGGGAGGCTGAGGCAGGAAAATTGCTTGAACCTGGGAAGCAGAGGTTGCAGTGAGCTGAGATCATGCCATTGCACTCCAGCCTGGGTGACAGAGCGAGACTCTGTCCTAAAAAAGAAAAAAGAAAAGTTGCTGATTCTTGTTTTGTTTTTCAGAGTCAAGGAAACTTAAGCTATTTACAGCCTTTAATAATTAAGTGATGTATACTCTTGTAAACAAAATTTGGAGCATGTTTCTTTCTCTCTGCCTGGCTTCTCCAGAATTTGGAAACTATTTGTGAGTACTCCTAACTTATGATAATATAGTTGTTTGCATTAGTCCAATAAGAATCCATTTCATTTTGAAACAGGACACGATTGGAGAAATTAGTTGTTTTACTGGCTTTGACTGGAAGGGTATGCTTCCCTTTAAGGAATCAAACTTGACTTACAGAGCCAATAAATGCCCCTTGGGAAACTGGCCTCATACCTTGTCTGCACAGTCCCCAAACAGGGTTCCTAACCTGTGGTGAGTAGAGAATGCCACTTTCTAACAGGCACCTTATATTCTTGGGACTTTAAGAAGAGAGGAATTCACCCAATTCATAGGTATTTGAAGATACAAACCCATGGCTGGGCGTGACTTTAAAATGTCCTATCTGAGATTTCTTATGGAACAGAGTCCTATCAAAGTCAATTTTATTATATTTTGTTTATTTATTATTATTTGAGATGGAGTCTCACTCTGTTGCCCAGGCTGGAGTGCAGTGGCTCGATCTCGGCTCACTGCAACCTCTTACTCCTGGGTTCAAGTGGTTTTCCTGCCTCAGCCTCCCAAGTAGCTGGTACTACAGGTGCATGCCACCACACGTAGCTAATTGTTTGTATTTTTAGTAGAGACTGGGTTTCATCGTGGTAGCCAGAATGGTCTCGATCTCCTGACCTCGTGATTTGTCCACCTCAGCCTCCCAAAGTGCTGGGATTACAGGCGTAAGCCACCTCACCCAGCCGATCCAAAGCCAATTTTAAAAGCCTATATCAAAATGATTATTCTTGCTGCACTTTATCCAAATAATCAGGTCATGTATAAAACTAAAGTTTATTTTGGAAACAGCTCAGTCCTCTCATGATTTGTTTTTAACACAAATGAAGACTAAGAGAGACAAATTATATTTTAAAACTTATCATACACTTGTCATTAAATTCTAATCTCCTTAGCTGTTTTTAAGTTCTTGCATACATTTTAGACTAACCCTGCTTATTCCTGTAAACCGACTAGCAATCTCTGGCTGCAGCTCAGAAAAAAACAAAAAGAAATGGGTAATGTAAAAGTCTGGATCAATATTCTAGTTCTGGACAATTATCCTGTAAATCCTGCCATGTGATGGGAATAAACAGGGCACCCATAAACCAGAGGTTTCTTTGTTTGGTAAAATAGAACCAAAGAAGTTAACCAAAGCCAAACCCCATGCATCCAAATCTTAGCAGGTATAACTATAGCTACCAGTTATCAGGGCATATTGGCAGCCTTGGGATTTTTTAGCTGTCCTTACTTCCACCCCTTTGCTTTGTTTTAATACATGTCCTCTAATAACCCAAGTTGTTTCTTCTCCCCAAAGGCTATCAAGCTCCAAATAGTGATGCAAATGAAACTACACATGGGCATGCCTTTATTCCAAGGACTCTTAGACCTTCCCCAGGAGGAACCCTATCGGTTGTTCCCCACACAGCACCCCTTTCCAGTAGAAAATAGCCCGAAGGATCATCGCCCCACCTCCCTAAATGCAATTAGGGTCTTTACTCCTGAGGAGGGAGAATGAGAGAGGAGAAAGGAAGAAACTGATCAGGTGAGCAGTTAGGGTGGATCCTCAGTTGAATTCTTTCAAACAAAATAACAACCTGAAAAATCAAGCTGCAGGCACAGATAAGGGAACTTGCATAGGGGGCTTGCCTAAGACATGCCCACAGATGCACAGATAAAGAAAGCCTGCACAGGTAACTTGCTTAGACATGTCTGCAGTGAAAAATTCCATCCCCTGACACATGAGCAGTAAGGGAAACAAAGCAATATGGAGTAACTCAAGCTAAGGGCTTGCATGCACATTAGGAGGATGGGGTGGAGCTACTAGAAATTTGCACCTTATGCAAATGAGACACCCAGCCTGACTCATCAGTTTTCTATAAAAGCCTTTGCATTCAACTGTAAAAACAGCAACGCTGTTTTGGGCCCCCTCTCCACAGTGGAGAGCTTTCTTCTCTTGCTTATTGAACTTTCATTTCAACCTCACCCTTGGTGTACACATGCCTTAATTTTCATGGTCATGAGACAAAGAACTCCTGATGATACCTCAAACAATGAGAGATTGCTACATTGTGGTGCATTGGCAGACTATAAAACTAGCTTGAGGAAAACAATACTGTATAAATATCATGCTGATTCAGTGCATATGCAGCCTTCTGGAGAACCTCTCCCCAGTCTTATAAAGTATTGTCACCTATCTGGCACTCTAACTGAGTCTACAAAAGACCATTCTACCTTTCTGTCAAGCCAGATGCTTCAGGATGATGGGGAACATGGTAAAACCAGTGAATTCCATGAACATGGGCTCATTGCTGCATTTTTCTGGCTGTGAAGTGTGTTCCCTCCTCAGAAATAGGCAGGATATTGTGAGTCATGCCTCTAATTACAACATTTTAGGAGGCTGAGGCAGGAGGATTGTTTAAGGCCAAGAGTTGAAGGCTGTAGTAAGCCATGACTGTGCCATTGCACTCCAGACTGGGCAACAGAGTAAGATCCTGTCTAAAAAAAGAAGAAGCAATGCTATGTGGAATGTTATGATTGATGATGGATAAGGCATTTCATAAGTCCAAATCCATATCCAGAGTGACTGTTCCAGTAAGGACAGAATGC
Organism: Cebus imitator; assembly: GCF_001604975.1. Taxonomy (NCBI): domain Eukaryota; kingdom Metazoa; phylum Chordata; class Mammalia; order Primates; family Cebidae; genus Cebus; species Cebus imitator. The sequence goes on along the minus strand of NW_016107624.1, from coordinate 1,725,374 downwards.
TGCCCCTTCCATGATGGGAGAGGACCAATGTAATCAACTGCCACCAGGTAGCTGTCTGATCACCCTGGGGAATGGTGCCATTGCAGGAACTTAGTGTTGTTCTCTGCTGCTGGCAGATTGCACACTCAGAGGTGGCAGTAGCCAGGTCAGCCCTGGTGAGTGATACTCCATGCTGCTGAGCCCATCATAAATCATATGAGTCCATTGGGCGATGACAGGGATGACGGGGGAAAGAGATGGACTGAAATACCTCTAGGTTGAATGGGCCAACCTATCCACTTGAATATTAAAACCCTCCTTCCTGAGGTCACCCTTTGGTGAGCATTCACATGGGACACAAATATCTTCACAACTTTGCCTGCTCAGAGAGGTCCATCCACATAACTCTTCCTCAAATTTGTCACTGATGTTTTTGTTTATTTGTTTTTGTTTTGTTTTTTTTTTTTTAGATGGAGTCTTGGTCTCTGTTGCCCAGGCTGGTGTGCAGTGGCGTAATCTTGGCTCACTGCAACCTCCACCTGCTAGGTTCAAGCAATTCTCCTGTCTCACCCTCCCAAGTAGCTAGGACTACAGGCACACACAACCATGCCTGGCTAATTTTTGTATTTTTAGTAGAGACAGGGTTTCACCATATTGGTCAGGCTGGTCTCGAACCCCTGACCTCAGGTGATCCACCCACTTCGGCTTCCCAAAGTTCTGGGAATATGGGCATGAGCCACCGAACCCGGCCTGTCACTGATGTTTCAACCATGTTTCTTCTAAGTTCCTGACCATCTGCCAAACCGTTGGCTCCAGCTCATGGATTGGTTTACAATTACACATCTGACCATTTCTCCTTTCAAGCAAAGTGCACAACCATGTGCACTTCCCAAAGTCCTGTACACTGAGAGAATTCCCTTCACCACTGTCCTTCAGGGAGTCCCAGAGAAGGGCTACATTTCTGCAGCATCCACTTATGATTGATGCCCCACTATTGGGCCAAACCATCTATAAACCTGGTCCTGCTCTTCTCTTCCTCTGTCAGCTGACCATAGGAAAGTCTCCATGAGCCGTAGGTGCAGGCTGAGGGAGACAAGGAAGGGTAGCAGGAGTGGGGACCGTGGGCATTTGGGCCACTTCCTCATGACTTACTTGTGCCTTTAGGACTTGTTTGAGCCCCATCATGTATCTGTCACTTCCATCTGATGATGGAGTGCCGCTGTGTATGTCCAACTTTACAGCTTAGTGGCTCAGATAATGCTCACTGAGTCACATGATAACTTGGTGGCCCAAGTCAGGTCACACGATAACTTGGTGGCCCATGGCCAAGCATCCAGTTTCTACAAAGTCCAGCCGCAGGCCAAGAGCTGTCTCTCAAAAGGAGAGTAGTTATCTGCAGATGATGGCAAGACCTTGCTCCAAAATCCTAAGGGCCTGTGCTATGATTTGCCTATAGAGGTTGGCCAAAGGCGCCAAACAGCATCCCTCTTGCCACTGACACCTCAAGAACCATTGGATCTGTTGAATCATATGGCCGAAGTGGTAGAGCTGCTTGCACAGAGAAGTGTCACTTTCCCCTTATTTCTTTTACCCTTCCAGCCCTTCTTCCCAGCTGTCCTCACATACCCACCTGTTGCAGAGTCTTCTCCT
>NW_016107624.1:1720024-1722360 GCF_001604975.1 Cebus imitator | reverse complement strand
TCTCTTTTTGACGATCTTGGGCTTCACAAGCGGTCTGAGGGTGGCCATGATGCCGAGGAGGAGATGGCTGTCACCTCTGGAGGCAGCACCAAGGAAGAGAGAAGGGTAAAACTAGCAGCTTTTTAAGTCACTCAATAGGTAGGCCAGAGTAACACACCCAAGTGGGAGATGTGTTGCCTCCAAAATCTGGTACCAGGTCAACTATGTAGATATACTATAATATATAACATACACATGTATTAGTCTGTTCTTGCAATGCTATAAAGAAATAGCTGAATCCGGATAACTAGCTTACTTTTGATTTTGCAGGCTCATAGGTGCAAGCGACTTGCCTTGTCTCAGATGAGACTTTGGACTGTGGACTTTTGAGTTAATGCTAAAATGAGTTAAGACTTTGAGGGAATGTTGGGAAAGTATGAATGGTTTTGAAATGTGAGGACATGAGATTTGGAGGGACCGCGGGCAAAATGATATGGTCTGGCTGTGTCCCCACCCAAATCTCATCTTGAATTGTACTCCCATAATTCCCACATGTTGTAGGAGGGATCCGGTAGGAGATAATTTGAATCATGGGGCAGTTTCCCACATGCTGTTCTCATGGTGGTGAATAAGTCTCACAAAATCTGATGGTTTTATGAGGGGTTTCCACTTTTGCACTTTCCTCATTCTCTCTTACCGCACCTAGTAAAGAAGTGCCTTTCACCTCGCGTGATGATTATGAGAACTTCCCCAGCCACATGGAACTGTAAGTCCAATTAGACCTCCTTCTTTTGTAAATTGCCCAGTCTCCAGTATGTCTCATCAACAGCGTGAAAACAAACTAATACAAGTGGGGGCACAGATCCAAACCATATCAGTATACATATGCATACATGTGCATTTAAAAAAAAGAGAGAAATGTGTGTGTGTGCATTACTCAGAGTTCTCAACAGAAAAAGAACCAGTAGGATGTGTCTATAGAAGGAAAGATATTTATTTTAAGAAATTGGCTCACACGATTATGGAGACTGGCAAGTCTAAAATCTGATAGTAGACTGGCAGGCTAAGACTCAGGGCCTGATGCTGCAGTTCACGTCCAAAGATATCTGCTGCAGAATTTCCTCCTGCTGGTGGGCCATTTTGCTCTGTGCAGGCCTCCAACTGATGGACGAGACCTACTCGCATGATGGAGGCCAATCTGCTTTACTCAAATCCACTAATAAAATTTTTTTTTGAGACAGAGTCTTACTTTGTCGCCCAGGCTATGGTGCAATGGTGTAATCTCAGCTCACTGCAGCCCCCACATCTTGGGTTCAAGTGACTCTCCTGCCTCAGCCTCCTGAGTAGCTGGGACTACAAGTGTGTGCCACCATGCCCAGCTAATTTTTGTATTTTTAGTAGAGTCAGGGTTTCACCATGTTGACCAGGCTGGTCTTGAACTCCTGACCTCAGGTCATCTGCCCTCCTCAACCTCCTAAAGTGCTGGGATTACAGGCGTGAGCCACCGCGCAGAGCCTAATTTAAATGTTAACATCATCCAAAAACACCCTCACAGAAACATCCAGAATAATGTATGACCACATGTCTCTGGCCCAGCCAAGTTAGCACATGAAGGTAACTATCACAATGAGCAAGTGAGCACACATAAACATAGTCCCTAGCGCTGTCTGTGGAGAGGGACTAGAATCCATGACACCCCAATAGCAATGAGGACATTCCGCACCCAGATTTTAGTTTCAAATATTATTCCCTAATAAAAAAATAAGAACTCCATGGAATTTCTCCTCCATTTTCTTGAAGAAATGGCTGATTCCAGGATCGGAATAGAGAAAATATAGATGAAACTAGAAGATGTTATAGCATCAAAAAGTAAGGAACAACTTGGCCACAAGCCGTGGCTCACGGCTGTAATCCCAGCACTTCAGGAGGCCAATGCGGGCAGATCACTCGAGGTCAGGAGCTTGAGACAAGCCTGACCAACATGGTGAAACCTTATCTGTACTAAAAATAGAAAAAAAAAATCAACCAGGCATGATGGCACATGCCTGTAATCCCAGGTGCTTGGGAGGCTGAGGCAGAAGAATTGCTTGAACCTGGGAGGCAGAGGTTGCAGCAAGCTGAGACTGCACAGTGCACTCCAGCCTGGGCGACAGAGCAAAACTCTGTCTCAAAACAAAAAAAAAAAAGTAAAGAATAATTCAAAATCTGAGACAATTTGAGTAAGCATAACGGTGATCAATCATGGCTCACAGGGTAAACTAAGTATTCATAAATTTATATTGATAGAAATGATTGACTAAATAAATACATGAGGGAGAAAAGATGGCTTTTTTTTTTTTTTTTCTGAGATGGAGTCT
>NW_016107624.1:1717503-1718549 GCF_001604975.1 Cebus imitator | reverse complement strand
TTTTACCATGTTGGCCAAGCTGGTCTCAAACTCCTGGCCTCATGCGATCGTCCTGCCTCGGTCTCCCAAAGTGCTGGAATTACAGGCATGAGCCACCACCACCACCACACCCAGCTGCTTTGCTTATTTATTTTTCTTTCTTTTTCCTTTTTTTTTGAAAGAGAGTCTAGCTCTGTTGCCCAGGCTGGAGTGCAGTGGCACGAGATCTCGGCTCACTGCAACTCTGCCTCCTGGGTTCAAGCGATTCTTCTGCCTCAGCCTTCCGAGTAGCTGGGATTACAGACACCTGCCACCAGACCCAGATAATTTTTGTATTTTTAGTAGAGACTGGGTTTCACTGTGTTGTTCAGGCTGGTCTCAAACTACTGACCTCATGATCGGCCCGCCTCTGCCTCCCAAAGTGCTGGGATTGCAAGTGTGAGCCACCGCACCTAGCCCTGCTTTATTTCTAACTTTTTTTCTCCAACAACAAGAAACCTGGCTTTCATTATTTACAATATATTTGCTTAATTGCTCAATCCTAAGATATAGATAAAATAAATTCAAAATTTCTAACCCACATCCCTGTGAAAGTTGAGTCTAACAAAAATACAATATTGTATACACTTTTTTATTTTTACTTTTTTGAGATGGGGTTTTGCTCTGTTGCCCATTCTGAAGTGCAGTGGCACAATCTTGGCTCACTGCAACCTCTGCCTCCCAGGTTCAGGTGATTCTCCTGCTCAGCCTCCCGAGTAGCTGGAATTACAGGTGCCCGCCACCACACCTGGCTAATTTTTCTATTTTTAGTAGAGATGGGGTTTTGCCATGTTGGCCAGGCTGGTCTTGAACTCCTGACCTCAGGTGATCCACACACCTCGGCTTCTTAAAGTGCTGGGATTACAGGGGTGAGCCACTGCGCCCAGCCAAAGTGTATTTTCTTATGTCCCTTTAAAAAATACACTTGTTAGGCCGGGCGCGGTGGCTCAAGCCTGTAATCCCAGCACTTTGGGAGGCCGAGGCGGGTGGATCACGAGGTCAAGAGATCGAGACCATCCTGGTCAACA
>NW_016107624.1:1706278-1715758 GCF_001604975.1 Cebus imitator | reverse complement strand
CAAGTGATTCTCCTGCCTCAGCCTCCGAGTAGCTGAGACTACAGGCGCATGCCACCACACACAGCTAATTTTTGTATTTTTAGTAGAGACGGATTTTCACCATGTTGGCCAGGATGCTCTCGATCTCTTGACCTCGTGATCCGCCCACCTCGGCCTCCCAAAGTGCTGGGATTACAGGCATGAGCCACCGCACCCGGCCATACAAGCCTGCTTCTTAATGAGTTGTTGACCAAATCTCCTATGCTCAGCATTTCCCATGCTGGGTAGATATAAATAGCCACTCTGCTCTAAACAGTCAAAATCTTGGTCCTTCAGGACTTCTCAGCACTTTAGCATCCACTGTGACTCTCTTCAGAGGGTGTTCAGGATGCAGAGTGTCAGAACTTACGTAAGCATGAAATAGTTTTTCTCTTGTGACATTTGTTAACGTCCCAAGTATTATTTCCTCGGGCCATACCTTCACGAATGTCACCCTTGTGAGATCCAAGAGGGTCTTTCTTTGAGGGTGGGGGGTAATGACATTTTCTTCACAGACTTGCAGCCCGGAAAGCATCCACAGGCGAAAGCGGTGACTCTAGCAGTGGTGTTTTCAGGCCCTGGAAGAGCTGGCAGAGCAGATAAGGGCATCAGGGCCCGCCTGGCTCACTGCATGTCAAACTCGTCAGCAGCTGCTTCCTCTGCATCCTGAGGCCAGCTCTAGCGGTACAGAATGCTCCTTCCCCCCTTTTCATGGTGGGGAAGTTTGACCTCAGCTGCGTTTCCTCTGGCTCAAGAGGCTAAATGTGGTTTCACCGTTGTCTGCCATTGAAAATTTTGCCTTCAAGGCTTTCTGGGGCTGGGTGCCGACACGGTAGCTCACTCCTGTAATCCCAGCATTTTGGGAGGCTGAGGCAGGCAGATCACTTGAAGCCAGGAGTGCGAGACCTGCTTGGCCAACATGGCGAAGCATGGTGAAACCCTGCCTCCACCTAAGAATACAAAAATTAGCTGGGCATGGTGGTGGACACCTGTAATCCCAGCTACTCAGAAGGCTGAAGCAGGAGAATTGCTTGAACCCAGTAGGAGGAGGTTGTAGCAGGTCGTGCCATTGCACTCCAGTCTCAGTAACGAGTGAGACTCCATCTCAAAAAAAAAAAAAAAAAAAAAAAAAAAAAAAAAAAAAAAATTTTAAAAAAAAAAAATTTTAAAACAAATTTTTTTTTTTTTTTTTTTTGAGACGGTCTCACTCTGTCGCCAAGGCTGGAATGCAGTGGCACGATCTCAGTTCACTGCAACCTCTGTCTCCCATGTTCAAGTGATTCTCATGCCTCAGCCTCCTGAATAGCTGGAATTACAGGCATGTACCACCATGCTTGGCTAATTTTTGTATTTTAGAAGAGACGGGATTTCACCATGTTGGCCAGGCTGGTCTGGAACTCCTGATCTCAAATGATCCAACCATTTCAGCCTCTCAAAGTGCTGGGATTACAGGAGTGAGCCACCGCACCTGGCCTGCTACCAAACTTCTCAGAGCCTTTAATATACTGAGGACTCCATTCATCGAAGAGAAAGATGGGCTGTGGCATTTCTTAAACTTATGTTGAGGGAAAAGATCCCTCTTTCCTGTCTCTTGTCTCAAAGGAGGAGGAAGCAAAAGTTGAGACATAGCAGCCATGAGGTCAGTGGCAAGGTCGGCTGGCACTGTAGGCCTGGAGGTGAAAGATTAAACTTCCCACCCTTAATTGTACTCCTAGCTACAGATCCCAGGCGTAGTATGGAGAAACACCCTCTGGAAAGCATTGTCCTTGCTCAATCTTGCTCAAACCCCACTTGGTCACGCCTATTTTATCAATCACAACCCTCTCACATGTACTTTCTAGAACTGTAAGCCTTTAAAACGGCTAGGATTTTCTTTGACCAGGAGATTGATTCTTGAGATGCAAGTCTGCCAATGCTCCCGGCCAAACAAAGCCACTACCTTCTTTAAATCTGATGTCCAGGAGGTTTTGTCTGTGGCTTGTTTTTGTGCAATATGACTACAGAACCTCCTTTTCTATTTTTTGGAAACTAATGTTTTGGTACATATACTTAAGGAAACTGGTGTAAAAGAGTGTGTTTTCCCAAAAGGTCAACTTTCCCCCCAGGACATATAGAAAACATCATTACCCCCTCTTCTCCCAATCAACTTGAATCATTGTTCTATCTCTATGACTGTTAGGGCCCGGGGTAGCCCAGCCTCCCACGCTGTGGGCCCTGGAATGAACTGTGGTATTTGTAGAAGTCCCAGGATGTGCGGTTGCTGAGTTGATCTAGTCTGTGTGGCTGGACTGCCTCAGTTTCCCCATCTAGTGCTGCAGTTCCCAACTGGGTTGGGGCCATGGTTTCCAATTTGGCATATTTGGCCAATTTACTCATTGCTAGTTATGACCCCCTGGGACTGGCTGGGGAATCTCTCAGCTGCCTGAAATGCTCTTCTCTGCTGGGCTCTGTCCCTCCCTAACCCCACTACCTCCTGCCACTTTTGCTTAGGCTTTGGCATCAAACAGACGTGGGTTCTCATTCTGACTCTGCCACACTTTCCCGCTATGCAAATCTGGAGGGATGTGACTCCTTCAGGGCTGATTATGCCCACATCATAAGGAAGTTGTAAGACTTGGCATTGATAAAGGAAGTAATGCGTTTAGCTCATTGCTAGGTGTATAGCGGATCTTTGTAAGTCCTCTGTGGTTGAGTGACCCCCAACTGTGCCACTTACAGGAGGCATGTCCTTGTGCAATGCACTTCTTGATCCTGAACTTCAATTTCTAATTCCTAAAGTAAGAATAATTACACATATTTTAGCAAGTCATTGGAAAATTGAATGAGGAAATGCATGAAAATGCTCTTTGGAAGCTATGAAGCACTATCTAGTTATAGTAACCATAGTAACAACAATGCATTAGTGAGATGTATAGTTGTGTACAAAGCACCAGTAACAAATTCTTCATCTCTAGGGATTCTGTGTACTTGGCAGCAATTCCTATGGATTGACAACCATTCATTCCACAAATACATTTCACGGCCAACTCTATCCCAGGCTCCAAGCTTAGGTTGGGGATATTTATAAAGAACTGTGAGGCCGGGCACGGTGGCTCATACCTGTAATCCCAGCACTTTGGAGGCCAAGGCAGGTGGATCATGAGGTCGAGAGATTGAGACCATCCTGGTTTACATGGTGAAAATCCATCTCTACTAAAAATACAAAAATTAGCTGAGCGTGGTGGCAGGCGCCTGTAGTCCCAGCTACTCAGGAAGCTGAGGCAGGAGAATCGCTTGAACCCAGGAGGCAGAGGTTGCAGTGAGCCTAGATCGCACCACTGCATTCTAGGCTGGCAACAGAGTGAGACTCCATCCCTCCAAAGAAGAACCATGTAGAGCATAAGATTTTACCTTATGTGGTAGCCAACTTGAGTACTAACGGAAGACACAAGATTCTTGGGTCAGAGACAAAAGATTTTATTCCTCACAGCAAGAGAAGCAGCATAAGCATCAGCATATTTGCATTAGTTCCTTTTACCCCCAAGTCCCACAGTGGTAGAGTTGCCAGATTTACAAAATAAAAATATAGAGCACCCAGTTGGCTTTGAGTTGTAGATTAACAATGAATACCTTTTTAGTATGTCCCAAATATTGCATGGGATGTACATATTCTAAAAAAGTATTTCTAAAAAAAAATTATTTATCTGAAATTCAAATTGAAGTGGATGTCTTATATTTTAACTGGCAGCTCTACGTGGGTGACATAGATGAGTTCAGCTGTATGAGTTCACCCACATTGGGTTGCAGTATAGGAAACTGACCCTGATTTGAAGAACTCAAATCTTTTATAATGGACAGTAAGTATGCTTGCTGTTTAATTCAGAGAGCCACTGGCTCTGCCTTCCCAGGCTGCTTGCGTGAAAAGGTAGTCTAGAACAAAAGGCAGTCCGTGGCTCTGCTTGTAAGACTTGACAAATCATTGGAAAATTGGCTTTCAGTGCACCCCAGTGAACAGGTGTGGGGAAAGACAGATGGCTGTGGTTTCTGTCCCCAGGAGTCAGTATCTTGAGATAAAGGCTTGTCAGTGGGGCTGGTTTCCATCATATCCCTCCCCTAAATCCCACCCACACTCCAATTTCAGTCTGATTCCTTTGCAGGGGGAGAGGAGGTTGTATGGTCACAGAGGAGTAAGTCTGCCAAAATTAGAGATGGATGAGAATACATACCCTCTCAGTTCCATTTATTCAGCAAATGTCTGGTACCTACCATGGTCCAGGCACTGCACTAGGCTGGGGCTGCAACAGCAGAGGATACTCAGCCAATCCTTGCCCACGTGGGACTTGCAGTCTGGTGGATTTGTGAAGGGACCTGGAAGAAAAGTGACAGCTCCTTTTTGTAATGAAACAGCTCCAGTTGGGAAGCCCCTGCTCACTTCTCTGCTGTGGTGACTTCAGTGGCAGCCCGAATCCACCTGCAACTCTTCAGTCTGCCTCCTGCGTCTCCACTTCCCCGACTTTGTTCCAACTGCAGCTGCTGCCTAGCAAGGCCTCCCCTCTGCCCCACTTTCCTCCTGCTGATATCCTGCTTTTCTTTCTTTTTTTTTTTTTTTTGAGACGGAGTTTCACTCTTGTTACCCAGGCTGGAGTGCAATGGCGCGATCTCGGCTCACCGCAACCTCCGCCTCCTGGGTTCAGGCAATTCACCTGCCTCAGCCTCCTGAGTAGCTGGGATTACAGGCACGCACCACCATGCCCAGCTAATTTTTTGTAGTTTTAGTAGAGACAGGGTTTCACCATGTTGACCAGGATGGTCTCGATCTCTTGACCTCGTGATCCACCCGCCTCGGCCTCCCAAAGTGCTGGGATTACAGGCTTGAGCCACCGCGCCTGGCCAATATCCTGCTTTTCTTTGGAAAATTTCAGCAAATCTCACCCCCGTCCAAGAACCCTTCTTAGGATGATGCTTCCTGTCTTTGTATTTCCACTGTAGATTTCACCCTTACCTTGGGCTTGGATCAGGAGCACCAGGAGAGCCAGGCGTGGAGGCTATTGTCTGTAATCCCAGCACTTAAGTGCAAGGATCGATTGAGATCAGGAGTTTAAGACCACTCTGGGCAGCATAATGAGACACTGTCCCTAAAATAGTAATAACAATGTTGAAGAAGAAGAAAAAGGAAGAGGAGGAGGAGGAGGAAGAAGAAGAAGGAGAAGAAGGAGGAGAAAGAGAAGAAGAAGAAGAAGAAAAGAAGAAGGAGAAACCCAGAGCCTGAAGGCTGGGGTCACACTCCCTGGGTTTCAGGCCAGGCTGTTCCACTTTAAAGCTGAACAATCCTGGGAAAACCAGGAAGAAGACAGATGGGGTTTCACCTTGTTGGCCAAGCTGGTCTCAAACTCCTGACCTCAAGTGATCCTCCCACTTCAGCTTCCCAAAGTACTGGGATTACAGGCATGAGCCAACCAGTGCCCAGGCTTCTCCATTCAGAACTCCGATTGGCTCCCCTAACATCATGGCTTGCTGTTCCTCATCTCCAACGTGGGAAGAAATGGGTTTTCTGCAACATAAACACAATTTGTGGACATTTGAACTTCTGGCTGTCTTGGCAATGTTAAAGGCATTTTGAGCCTTTGCAGAGGTTGGCAGCTCATTTCCTTCTGCTCTTGCTCCGCCTCTCCCTCCCTCCTCCTCCATCAGCCTTGCTCTAGGGCCGGACATGTGTTTTGGGGGCTGAGCCCTGCCCTGAGGCCTCCTGCTTGCCTGGGTCTGGTTTGTTCCTGGAGAGTCAGGTCTCTGAATTTCCCAAGAGGCCTGAGATGCTGAGAGCCAGCTGAAGTGGACAGGACAAAGGTGCTTGGTTCCAATTGGGGAACGTAACCTGCCCCTGATCCCCCAGGTGTCACCAGGGACCCATAGCCCTCTCTTCTAAGTTCTGCTGACAAATACAAATTCTTTCACCCACTCTGACAGCAAATCATACTCCATCTCCATTCTTCAAGTTAAATTAAAAGCAGCCGCACCAGGAAGCGCTGCGTTGTCTGGGACGCTGAGGATGAATGCAGGAATCACAGAGGGAAGCTGCTGTTTATGTTGTCCCTGTCGCCACTGCCATGGTGCTGGCTGCTGAGTGGCACTGCTTGGGTGACAGTCTTCTGTATCTATCCATTGCAGCCGCCTCCTGTCACCTGGTTTCTGGTTCAGGCCACCATGACCCTTCCAAGCATGAGGGAAGCCTCAGGCGGCAATTTCATCTCTCATTGCTGAGCTTAGCCACTGGTGCCCTGAGAGTTTGCAGTGCCCACCCACTGCCCCTTCTCCCTACCCAGGCAGGTAGATCACTTGAGATCAGGAGTTCAAGATGAGCCTGGCCAACATGGTGAAAACCCGTCTCTACTAAAAATACAAAAAATTAGCTGGGCATGGTGGTGCATGCCTCTTGTCCAAGCTACTTGGGAGGCCGAGGCAGGAGAATTGCTTGAACTTAGGAGGTGGAGGTTGCAGTGAGCCGAGATTGCAAATCTGCACTCCAGCCTGGGCAACAGAGCAAGGCTCTGTCTCAGGAAAAAAAAAAAAAAAGAAGAAGAAAAGAAAAGAAAGAAAAGAAAAAGAACGGCTGTTGCTTGCTGAAGGCTTATGAAATACTCCACAAAGGGAACCTGTGTCAGATGGCATTGTCCACTCTGTAGATCTGCTAAAGGGCCCCACCCTGCAGCCCAGCTTTCCACCCTGAATTCATAGTCTCTGGAAGCCCAAGCCCCCACCCCCCACAAGTATATCATTTTGCATAGGCTGGATTTCCTTAACAATGAGACTCAGACTGTAATAGAGGTTTAATTTTCCCTCATGATAAAGTCTAGGGGGTTCCAGCTTGGCGGAGTGGGGGATCTGCCATTATCAACAGGAGTTTTCAGGGCCATCCCAGGAGCAGCGAGGAATGGGGTGGGCGGTCCTCCTGGCCATGCCTGAAAGTGGCACTTATCACCCCCAGGCACTCTTCAGGGCCCCAGCTCTGTCACTTGGCCACACCTCTCTGCAAGGGAGTCTGGGGAGTATTGCCAAGCTGTGAGCCCAGGAAGAGGAACAGAATGGATTTCTATGGGCAGCCAGTAGCATCTGCCAGACCAAGCTTTCTCTAATCCTTGGCACTTTCTTCGGTCTGTGCGGTCTGTTTTATGTTGCCTTGACTCAACAGGAAACACAGCTCTTTTAGAGTTACACGCACACGTGTGCACAGACACACACCACTACTTCTATAAAGCGCTTGGAGGACTGGCAGATGTTACCGATGACTTCGGAGCAGCCAGGGGACAAAGGTGCTGTTACAAGCAGCCTCAAGGGAGAATGGCACTGCATCATCCTTCTAGAACTCTCCTGCAGGCTGGGAGTCCGGCTCGCCCTCCCTCTCCCTGCCTGGGCTCTCTCCATCTTGCTGGCTCTTCTGCCTGCCCCTCCTGTGCCTTTCTCCTGCACAGGGCCCTTCTCTGTGTTGGATCTCACCAAAAGGCTTACCAGGGTGTTTTCCCCAAATGAGGACAAGTCTTAGCTGTTACAGAGAGAGGTGCCAGCCATTAGGAGAGCTTTATTTGTCCCTTTCTTTGTTCACATTCTCAGTAATCCCAGGGGTAGGCATCACTTTACGTATGAGAAAGCTGACCCTACAAGTGACACTGGAGTGAGGCCTCATGGCAGACCCTGTAACCGCCCAAGGGGTTCGCCTTGCCCAATGCCTAGACAGAGCCAATTCATCAAGACAGAGGAAATTGCAATAAAGAAAGAGTAACTCACACAGAGCTGGCTGTGTGGGGACTGGAGTTTTATTTATTCAAATCAGTCTCTCTGAGCATATGGGGAGCAGAGTTTTTCAGTCTAGCAAAAGGCATGGGTAGCTCTTAGGTGATCTGCACAGCCCCAGGGCTTTACATTTCTTTTTGTTGTTTTATATATTTTATTTTATTTTATTTTGTATTTTATTTTATTGAGAGAGAGTCTCGCTCTGTCACCCAGGCTGGAGTGCAGGGGTACAATCTCAGCTCACTGCAACCTCTGCCTCCCTGGTTTAAGCGATTCTCCTGCCTCAGCTTTCCAAGTAGCTGAGATTATAGGCTCTTGCCACCATGCCCAGCTAATTTTTGTAGTTTTAGTAGAGATGGGGTTTCACTGTGATGACCAGGCTCATCTCAAACTCCTGATCTCAGGTGATCTGCCCACCTTGGCCTCCCAAAGTGCTGGGATTACAGGCGTGAGTCACTGTACCCGGCCTGTTGTCTTAATCTGTAAAATACTTGTTACTTTCTTTTTTGAGATGGGGTCTTTCTTTGTCACCCAGGCTGGAGTGCAGTGGTGCAATCATAGCTTATGCAGCCTCAATCTCCTGGGCTCAAGTGAGCCTCCTGCCGCAGCCTCCTCAGTAGCTAGGGCTACAGGCAGCCACCACCATGTCCAGTTGCCTTGCATTTCTTTTTGTTTTACCCTGAGGCTTTCCCCATTTTACAGATAAAGAAAGTGATCAGGCCTGTACTCCCAGAACTTTGGGAGGCCAAGGCCGGTGGCTGGCTTGAGGTGACGAGTTCAATACCAGCCTGGCCAACATGGTGAAACCCTGTCTCTACCAAAAATACAAAAATTAGCAGGGCGTGGTGGCGGGCGCTGTAACTGCCCAAGGCGTTCACCTTGCCTGATACCTAGACAGAGTCGATTCATCAAGATGGGAATTGCAGTAGAGAAAGAGTAATTCTCGCAGGCAGAGCTGGCTGTGCAGGAGACCAGAGTTTTATTTACACAAATCAGTCTCCTCGAGCATTTGGGGAGCAGAGTTTTTCAGGCTAACTTGGTAGGTGGGGGGAAGCCAGTGAGCCAGGAGTGCTGATTAGTCAGAGATGAAATCATAAGGAGTCGAAGCTGTCTTCTTGCACTCACTCAGCTCCTGGGTGGAGGCGCAAGATCAGATGAGCCAGTTTATTGATCTGGTGGGGCCAGCTGATCCACCAAGTGCAGCGTCTGCAAAATATCCCAAGCACTGATCTCAGGAGCAGTTTAGGGAGGATCGGAATCTTGTAGTCTCCAGCTGCATGACTCCTAAACCACAATTTCTAATCTTGTGGCTAATGTTAGTCCTACAAACACCTTTGTGTTTTGTAGGACTAGTCCCACAAAGGCGATCTAGTCCCCAGGCAAGAAAGATATCTACTTTGGAAAAGAGCTATTACTGTCTTTGTTTAAACTATAAACTATAAACTAAGTTTCTCCCAAAGTTAGTTCAGCCTACGCCCAGGAAGAAACAAGGACAGCTTGGAGGTTAGAAGCAAGATGGAATCAGTTAAGTTATATCTCTTTCACTGTCTCTTGTCATAATTTTGCAAAGGTGGTTTCAGCACCTGTAATCCCAGCTACTTGGGAGGCTGAGGCAGAAGAATTGCTTGAACTGGGAGGCAGAGGTTACAGATTGCACTGGTGCACTCCAGCCTGGATGACAGAGTGAGACTCCATCTA
>NW_016107624.1:1702211-1705493 GCF_001604975.1 Cebus imitator | reverse complement strand
GAATCAGATACAGAGAAGTGTCTTCCTTGAAGTTAGCAGTGTGCCCTCTGTACTCTTCCCTGCCCAGGAGTCTCCGACTTGGGAGCAGAAGCCTGGTTTTAGCTTCACTGTATTTCTTGGTTGCTCTGTGACTTGAGCAGGTCCCTTCCCACAGCTGAGCTGATGGGCTTGACTGGGTACTTCTCCCCAGTGCTGACGTTTAGGAGGCTGGGATTCTACTTCCATGGATTCTTCCGATGTTTCTTTAGCAACCTCTGTGGGGCAGGATGCAGAGAAGGCTCCTACCCCAGGCAGGCTCTGTGAATCTCATTTTTGATACCCTCCACCAGCCCAATCCCCAGGCTCATGATGGACTCATTGGGAAAGGCTCATTGGGAAAGGAGGTTGTATTCCCTGCCCACCCCATACCCCACAGCTTCCTTCTAGCACAGCCACATGTGCAGCCAGTAACTGTAGAAACTAAGATTGCCCAAAATTGCTTTCTAAATAACTGAGAGGGCTGAGTTCCTGAGGAAGGAAGACGTTGGATGACAAATGAAGCCAGTTACAAAATGACCTTCTGGTTCTGGTCTTAAGGGAGTAGCCCAGGTTTAATGGCCCTCCCTAGCTTCCCAGCAGCCTCCAGCCTTTGGGTGGTCAGAGTATTTTCAGTCCCAGTCTGGCAAGGACTGTTCCAGTTTTACAACTGAAAATCTCACATTCCAAGAACTCCTTCAGTCCTAGGGAGGACTAAACTCTAATGTTTTGTTTTCTGGTTTTCTTGTTTTGTTTTGTTTTCTTTTCTTTTTTGAGACAGGGTCTCTGTCACCCTGGCTGGAGTGGAGTGGTACGATCTTGGCTCACTGCAACCTCCACCTCCCGGGTTCAAGCGACTCCCCCGCCTCAACCTTCTGAGTACCTGGGAGTACAGGAACATGCCACCACGCCTGGCTAATTTTTGTATTTTTAGTAGAGACAGGGTTTCACTGTGTTGGTCAGGATGGTCTCAACCTCTTGATCTCTTGATCCACCCACCTTGGCCTCCCAAAGTGCTGGGATTACAGGCGTGAGCCACCGTACCTGGCCTGTTTTTAAAAATTTTTAATCAGCCGTCTCTACTAAAAACACAAAAATTAGCCGAGCGTGGTGGTGCACGCTTGTAGTCCCAGCTCTTAGAGAGGTTGAGGCAGGAGAATTGCTTGAACCCAGGAGGTAGAGGTTGCAGTGAGTCGAGACCATGCCACTGCACTTCAGCCTGGTGACAGACCAAGACACCGTCTCAAAAAATCAAAAGAAAAAAATATAAAGAGAGCTGGGAGCAGTGGCTCACTCCTATACTCCCAGCACTTTGGGAGGCTGAGGCTGGTGGATCACTCGAGGTCAGGAGTTTGAGACCAGCCTGGCCAATATGGTGAAACCCCAT
This sequence comes from Cebus imitator, assembly GCF_001604975.1. NCBI lineage: Eukaryota > Metazoa > Chordata > Mammalia > Primates > Cebidae > Cebus > Cebus imitator. Next base: position 1,704,091 of record NW_016107624.1, on the reverse strand, counting down.
CTCTACTAAAAATACAGAAAAAATTAGCTGGGCGTGGTGGCAGACACCTATAATCCAGCTACTTGGGAGGCTGAGGCACGAGAATCTCTTGTACCTGGGAGGTAGAGGTTGCAGTGAGCTGAGATCTTACCATTGCACTCCAGCCTGGGTGACAGAGCAAGAGTCAGTCAAATACAAAAGAGACATGGTCTTGTTATGTTGTCCGGACTCATCTCAAACTCTCGGCCTGAAGCAGTTCTCCCATCTCAGCCTCCCAACATGTTGGGATTACAGGCATGAGCCACTGTACCCGGCCCCTTCATGTCCCTGAAAAATCTACTTATAACTGCAGCTAATAGGAGTTATATATTAAGAGCAATTTGAATCTCTGCTCCTGGGTTGCTATCCTCAGGGTTGGGCCAAATAAATGCTCAACTTATTGTTTGCCTCAGTTTTTTCCTTTAGGTCACTGTTCTAAGGCAGGGGTTTTATTTATTTATTTATTTATTTATTTCCATATATATCCTGCCTGTGTAAGGCAGGGGTTTATTGCGTGTCCTTGATCCCGTGGATGACAGGAAAGACTTAACTCAAGAGCTAGTTGTGCAGAGCTTTGATGGATAAGTAGGAGTCCTTCAGGAGGAGAATGGGGAAACAGGCTAAGGAAGTCTGTGTCTGGCCAAATTTTGCTGAGCTGCAACTGTGTTTCCTGGAATTTCCTTTGGGTTGGGATTGGCCATAAGAAAAATCTGCATGAGATTTGAAAAACGGAAGTACGTAGCCAGCCATATTTTTACCTAGAAATTCAGTTGAGATACTGATGCATCTCACATGTATTGTCATAGATCGGCCCGTTTACTTTTCTTGGCGTGATGTGGCAGCTGGGACCACATCTGTTCCAGCTCCCACGGGATCCTCTCCTTCAGTTCCTTCATCTCTTGGGCAACTTTCTTCTGCTAAGACTCCAGTTCCTCCTGCAGGTCAACCCCATGGTGGAAGCCACAGTTTGGACACGATGAGAGATGACGGAGTTTCAGTTTCTTCTCATGAGTTCCAGCTTGCCTTGGCTCTCCTCTGCTTGTGTCCATTTTCCTTCCCAATTGCCTGCCCTCCTGGCCTCAGACCAAACACTAGATGCAGAAGTCACAGCTGTGCAGAAACTGTTGATGCAGCTGTTTTAAGCTCCTTCAATTGCATAACGTCAACTCCCCGTAACACATCCTGATTCTCTCTCGCTTCTTATGATTTTGCTTCGCTGAATGAAGAGATGTGGCCGGTACTGATACCAAATGAAAATAGAGAGGCGGGGCTGGGCCCTGAGGCTGGCACATTGTGAATGTCTGGCCAAGGGGCTTGCAACTTCTTCCTGCAGGTAAAGAGTAACCATTGAATGTTGCTGAGCAGGGGAAGTGACATGGCCAGTCCCAGATATTCCTTTCCCTCTAATATTCTTGGTTTCTATGATTATGTGTTTATTATGAGCCAAGCACTGGGCTGGGTCCTGGGAGAGATACAGTGAGGTCAGACATAGATACCGTCTCAAGGGACTCATAGGAACGTATGAGTTATGCCTCTTACACAGAAAAGTTCCAAAGCAGAAAGTGATCACAGCCACAGAAGGAGAGCTGACAACTCAGTGCATTTCTGCAGTTTTTTTGTTTGTTTGTTTTTCTGAGATGGAGTTTCGCTCTTGTTACCCAGGCTGGAGTACAATGGCACGGTCTCGGCTCACCGCAACCTCCGCCTCCTGGATTCAAGCAATTGTCCTGCCTCAGCCTCCCGAATAGCTGGGACTACAGGCACACGCCACCATGCCCAGCTAATTTTTGTATTTTTAGTAGAGACGGGGTTTCACCATGTTGACCAGGATGGTCTCGATCTCTTGACCTCATGATCCACCC
>NW_016107624.1:1699079-1700806 GCF_001604975.1 Cebus imitator | reverse complement strand
AAACTTCTCCACGCAGGGCTAAGTAGACAGCTGTGCTCTTGAATGGACTTGAAAATGCTGCATCCCTCTTTATCAGAAGAGGCAAAAACTCTTGGTGCTGATACAAAATAGAGGTTCAAAAATCATCTTTTCATTTATTCATTTACCTAAAATTGTGGGTGCATCTGTGTACTAGCAGGGGATGGGAGCTGGGAGAACACCTATTCCTGTTTCCTGGGGATCTTGGCTGGTCCTAGCTGGGATTCAAACACCTTTGCATGTGTATCCACTTAGGTGACCCTCTCCACTCAGCCCCATGCCATGTGTACCCACTCATTTACACAGGTGTGTTGGCAGAGTGGGGTTCCAGGCCAGCTGGCAAGGCACTTGGGGGCTCCTTGCAGAGAGACAGGAATAGGCATAGGGATGACGGGTGCAGTGGCTCACACCTGTAATCCCAGCACTTTGGGAGGCCAATGCCGGCAATCCCTTGAGGTCAGGAGTTGGAGACCAGTCTGGCCAACATGGTGAAATCCCGTCTACACTAAAAATATAAAAATTAGCCGGGCATGGTGACAGGTACCTGCAATCCCAGCTACTCAGGAGGCTTAGCCAAGGGAATCCCTTGAACCCGGGAGGAGGAGGTTGCAGTGAGCCAAGATCGCACCACTGCACTCCAGCCTGGGCAACAGAGCGAGACTCCATCTCAAAAAAAAGGACTAGGCATAGGGATCTGGTCTGGCAGCGCAGATTCAGCTGCAGGGCAGGAGGGGGACACAGGGAACCGGTGGCTGCTGTTGGAACCTGCCCTCATTCTGTGGCACTTGTGGGAAGTACAGGAGCTGCTTCTCTAATACATAAGGGCCAAAGAACCCTTATCAGAGGCCCAGAGTGAAGGGGCCTTCCTGTCAAGCTGTGGCAGCACTGTGAGTCCTGTGCGTGGAGGTGGCAGTACCACAAGCTGAATTGTGATGGTGGGACCTCAGAGAGGCAGAGGGGGTGGCTGCGTCAGATGACATGTCTCTGGTTCAGCTTGCAGCAGTGCCGGCACCGAGAGCCCCAGCCATGGCCCAAATGTGGAGTGATTGGATCCCACTCCTCAGGACTGGAGTTCCTGTGTGAGCAGGTGGAAGGCACTGAGGGTTAACTGCTAGTGAGGTGTTTTCTATATCCACGGTTGGCAAGACCTGGGAACACGGAGTTATGCCCAAATGAGGGTGGAGCCAGTGAAAGGAGAGCAACGAGCTGGGTGGAGAACTTGAAATCTTGTCTTGCATGGGGGGAGGATGTAGCATCTGGGGAAGCAGAGCTTGGGAAGGGGAAGCAAATATGGGTGTGAGTGAGGATGGGGAAGGGCCTGGCAGTGGTGGGGGTGGGCAGAGCCATGACTCTGTTCTGCAGAGCTGTCACGGGACAGGCATAGTCCACAGCCTCTGGAGGAAGGAATCAGGACCTATGGGAGAAGGACATGAGGAGGCAGCTTCTCCCTCCACCCAAGGAAGAACTTTCTAGGCCAGATGTGGGGGCTTATACTTGAAATCCCAGCACTTTGCGAAGCTGAGGAGGGAGGATCAATTGAGGCCAGGAGTTCAAGACCAGCCTGGGCAACAGAGCAAGACCCCCATCTCTACAAAAAATACAAAAATCAGCTGGGCATGGTGGCACACGCCTGTAGTCACAGCTACTCAGGAGGCTGAGACAGAAGGATTGCTTAGACCCAGGAGTTTGAGGTTATGGTGAGCTATGAT
>NW_016107624.1:1689221-1697587 GCF_001604975.1 Cebus imitator | reverse complement strand
GAAACTCCGTCAAAAAAAAAAAAAAAAAAAAGGCCAGGCCTGGTGGCTCACATGTAATCCAAGCACTTTGGAGGCCAAGGCGGGCGGATCACCTGAGGTCGGGAGTTCAAGACCAGCCTTACCAACATGGTGAAACCCCGCCTTTAAAAAAAAAAGGATGGCTGGTCCCAGTAAGCTAAGCTGCTTTCTTCTTTACCTTGTCAGACTCAGCTCCAACCCAAAGGAATAGTTGAGGAGCAGCTATTAGAGGCTGGCTGCAGTAGGAGGCCTCCAAGGTGGGCTCAGCCATCCCCACCTCTAGTATCCATGCCTTCCTGTAATCCCCTCCTCTGAGTGTCAGCTGGACTTAGTGACTCTCTTCTAATGAGTAGAAGGTGGAAAAAGTGATGGGCCTAGCTTGTGAGATCAGATTTTAAAGACTGTGGCTTGCCCGGGAGTGGTGGTTCTCACATGTAATCCTAGTACTTTGGGAGGCTGAGGCATGTGGATCACAAGTTCAGGAGGTCAAGACCAGCCTGATCAACATGGTGAAACTCCATCTATACTAAAAATATAAAGATCAGCCGGGCATGATGGCAGGTGCCTGCAATCCCAGCTACTCAGGAGGCTGAGGCAGGAGAATTGTCTGAACCCGGGAGGTGGAGGTTGCAGTGAGCTGAGACCATGCCACTGAACTCCAGCCTGGGCAACAGAGCAAGAATAAAATAAAAAATTAAAATTAAAAAAAAAAGACTGTGATTGCATCTTTCTCACCTTCTCATTTGCTTTGTCTGAGAGAAGCTGGTGGCCATGTTCTGGGCTGCTCCACAGAGAGGCCCACGTGGTAAGGAACCAAGGCCTCTGGCCACCAACCCGTGAGGAACTAAGCCCCTCGGTCCCGTAAGCGCGTGAGAAACTGAATCCTACCAATAGCCGGGTGAGTGAGCTTGGAAATGGATCATCCCCAGGGGAGGCTGTAGCTCTAGCCAACACCTCCATCCTACCCTCCTGAGAGACCTGGGCCAGAGGCACCCCGCTAAGCTGAACCTGGGTTTCTGGCCCCCAGAAACTATAAAATAATGAACATCTGTTGTTTTAAGCCCGGAAATTTTGGGGTGATTTGTTGCACAGCGGTAGATAACTAAGCCAGCGCCCTTCCCTTTCCCTCACCAACTTTCATGGCCCCCGAGCATGGGCCTTCCCTCCTGGGCTCCTCTGTTTCCGGCTCTGCTTGAGGTTCATTTTTTTTTTTTTTTTTTTTTTGTTGCATCTCCTTTTTTTTTTTTTTTTTTTTTTGAGTTGGAGTCTCTCTTGCCCAGGCTGGAGTGCAGTGGTACGACCTCAGCTTACCGCAACCTCTGCTACCTGAGTTCAGCAATTCTCCTGCCTCACTCTCTCGAGTAGCTGGGATTACAGGTGCCTGCCCCACACCTGGCTAATTTTTTGTAACTTTAGTAGAGACGGGGTTTCACCACCTTGAGCAGGCTGGTCTTGAACTCCTGACCTTGTGATTCACCTGCCTTGGCCTCCCAAAGTGCTGGGATTACAGGCGTGAGCCCCCGCGCCCAGCTTCTTGTGGTTCTTAGCCCCAGTCCCTCAGTATTCTAGGTTCTTCTGGGGCAGGGGCAGAACCCATCTAACCACAGGGGCTCTGTGAGCTTCTCTCTGTTCCATCCTCTGACTCTAGGGCACCCACCTGGAAGGAGGGTGATTGCCCAGCCTGAACTGGGCCTGGTGGGTACTAATTCTGGAAACTTTTACAGCATTGCTGTGTAGCTCTGGGTGGCCATTTGACCTTCCTCCTGCTCCCTTTCTCTGGGTGGCAAGATTGCTGGGAGTGCCAAGAGCGCTGTAGTGATGGTTGCTACAAACAGAAAGCAGAGGGATTCTACACATTCTCCTCCCTGGAAAGGGGCTTCTGGTTCATTGGTCTCCTGGGCCAGCTGCATCCAACGTTGTCATGGAAAACAAAGATTGTCAAGGGAACCCAGAAAAGCAACTGAGTCATGGGAGATGGTGAGATGGCCGGCCCCACCCTCCCTCCTATGGCCTGCTCACGGCCTCAAAGCCAAGGCTGCTCCTCATCTCCTCGGAAATGCTCCTCTGAAACCCGCCTCACTGAATTTCTCTACCATCCCCTCCACAATGCCTAGCTCAGGGTTTCCCAGAGTGAATGCTCAGAAAGAAAGGACCTTTGGAAAGATGGAGAGAAGACACTGGTAGCAAAGGACCCTGCATTTAGAGTCAAGCCTGGATTCAAATCCCAGCTCCATTATTTTCTGCTACAAGACGTTGGTCAAGTCAGCTAATCTCTTTGGGCGTCAGTTTTCTCATCTGTAAAATGGGGTGAATTCTCTCTGCTTTCGGGTACTTTAAAAAATTGTTTTAGGGTCAGATGTGGTGGCTTACACCTGTAATCCTAGTGGATGGTTTGAGCCCAGGAATTCGAGACCAGCCTAGGCAACATGGAGAAACCCTGTCTCTACAAAAAAAAAAAAAAAAAATGCTGGGCGCTGTGGCTCATGCCTGTAGTCCTAATACTATGAGAGGCTGAGGCTGACACAGTGGATCACCTGAGGTCAGGGGTTCAAGACCAGCCTGGCCAACATGGTGAAGACCCCTCTCTACTAAAAATATAAAAATTAGCCAGACACATGGAGGCAGGCACCTATAATCCCAGCTACTTAGGAGGCTGAGACAGGTGAATTGCTTAAACCTGGGAAGCAGAGGTTGCAATGAATGGAGATCAGACCACTTCACTCCAGCCTGGGCGACAGAGGGAAATTCCGAAAAATTAGCCAGGTGTGGTGGTGGCACACGCCTGTAGTCCCAGCTACTTTGAAGGCTGAGGCAAAAGGATTGCTTGAGCCTGGGAGGCGGAGGTTGCAATGAACTGAGATGACTCCACTGGCACTCCAGCCTGGGTGACAGAGCAAGACCCTGTCTCAAAAAGGAAAAAGAAATTGTTTCATTGTGGTCAGATATGTATAACATAGTATACAACTTTTTAAGTGCACATTTCAGTAGCTTTAAGTACATTCACATTGTTGTGCAACCACTGGCCTCTGTCCATCTCCAGAATATTTCTATCATCCCAAGCTGAAACTGTGTAACCGTCAAACATTAACTTCCTGTTTCCCTTCTCCCCACCCCCCTAGCAACCACTCTGCTACTTTCCATCTCTGCATTTGCCTCTTCTAGATATGCCATGTAAGTGGAATCACATTTTTTTTGAGACGGAATCTCGCTCTGTCACCAGGCTGGAGTGCAGTAGTGCGACCTCAGCTCACTGCAACCTCCGCCTCCCAGGTTCAAGCCATTATCCTGCCTCAGCCTCCAGAGTAGCTGGGTGTACAGGCACCTGCCACCACACCCAGGTAATTTCTTGTATTTTCAGTAGAGACAGGGTTTCACCATATTGGTCAGCCTGGTCTCAAACTCGTGACCTCAGGTGATCCACCCTCCTCGGTCTCCCAAAGTGCTAGGATTATAGGCATGAGCCACCGTGCCTGGCCTGGCTTCTTTCATTTAACTGCTTTAAGGTGTTTTGAGGAATAATTGAAAATGTGTGTGTGACAACTTGGGCTGGGGGCCAGCATGTAGTAAGTGCTTAGAGATGTTTGTGGATGAGTAGCTGGCTGACAGGACAGTCTCATCTGTCTCCTCTGTCCCCAGGTTCAGTGGCTGAAGGGAGAGGACTGAAAGTGGAAGGAATCCGTTTTACATGTGGGGGAATCCAAGCCACACCCTAGGAAGGGAAGTGGCTGCCTGGGTCACAGAGCTGCCCAGTCATAAGGGACTGCACATCATCCCGCCCCAGGCAGGTCCATGTGGTTTATGACAAGCCAGGGAGGCCTCCTGTGCATTCAGCGCAGCGCCATGGCCTGGTATCCTGCCATGAAGATGAAGGCGTCATTTTTCTGGGTCTTTTTTTTTTAAAGATGGGTTTCACCATGTTGGCCAGACTGGTCTTGAACTCCTGACCTCAGGTGATCCACCCACCTCAGCCTTCCAAAGTGCTAGGATTACAGGCATGAACCACTGCACCCGGCTTTTTCTGGGTCTTAATGGTTCTCTTGTGTGTTTTTTGTTTATTTTTGTTTTGAGACAGAGTCTTGCTCTGTCGCCCAGGACAGAGTGCAATGGCACCATCTCAGCTCACTGCAACATCTGCCTCCTGGGCTTAAGTGATCCTCCTGCCTCAGCATCCTGGGTAGCTGGGACCACAGCTGCATGCAATTATATTCAGTCAATTTTTAAATTTTTTATAGAGATGAGAGTCTCACAATGTTGTCCAGACGGGTCTCAAATTACTGGGCTCAAGCGATCCTCCCCGCTCCCCCTGCTTCAGCCTCCAAAAGTGCTGGGATTACAGGTGTGAGCCACCGTGCCCAGTCTTCTTATCCTGCAGGTCTGAGGTAAGAGGTCTGGCACGGGTCTTGCTGGGCTAAAATCAAGATGTTGGCAGGGTTGTGTTTTCTTCTGGAAGCTCTGGGGAAGAATCTATGTCCTCGTTTCTTCCAGCTTCTGGAGGCTGCTGCGTCCCTTGGCTAAGGGTCTCCTTCTATCTTCAAAGCGAGAAATGAGGGCTGCGTCCTGACATCGCACGGCTCCAGCCATTGCTTCCATCTCCAACTCTGACTCTTCTCATGCCTCTGTCTTCCACTTTCAAAGACTCTTGTCTTGGTCTCACCCATTGTCTTATCCATCTGGGCTGCTATCGCAACAAAGTATCATAGACCGGGTGGCTTATCAACAACAGGCATTTATTTCTCTGGTTCCGGAGGCTGGATGTCTGAGATCACAGTGCCTGCACTGCTGGGTGCTGGCCAGGTCTCTCTTCTGGGTTGCAAACTTCCACCTTCCCACTGCATCCTCACATGATGGAAAGAGGGTTAGAGGCCTCTTTGGGGTCCCATTTATTTATTTATTTACTTACTTACTTATTTTGAGATGGAGTCTCACTCTGTTGCCAGGCTGGAGTGCAGTGACATGAACTCTGCTCACTGCAACCTCCAGCTTCCTGGTTCAAGCGATTCTCCTGACTCAGCTTCCTGAGTAGCTGGAATTAACAGGTGCCCATCGCCATGCCCGGCTAATTGTTGTATTTTTAGTAGAGACGGGGTTTCACCATGTTGGCCAGTATCGAACTCCCGACCTCAGGTGATCCTCCCGCCTCGGCCTCCCAAAGTGTTGGGATTACAGGCGTAAGCCACCGCACCCAGCCTATTTATTTATTTTTTAATTTAAAATTTTTTCTTTTTCTCTCATGTTTTGTCTTTTTTTTGTTTGCCTTTTCATGGAGAATGGGATCTCTCTATGTTTCTCAGGCAGGTCTTAAACTCCTGGACTCAAGAGATCCTCCCGCCTCTGCCTCCCTAAAGTGCTGGAATTATTGGTGTGAGCCACCAAACCACCCTGGGGTCCTTTTTTTTCTTTTTGAGATAGAGTCTCACTCTGTTGCCCAGGCTGGAGTGCAGTGGCATGATCTTAGTTTACTACAACCTCCACCTCCCAAGTTCAAGCAATTCTTGTGCTTCAGCCTCCTGAGTAGCTGGGATTACAGGCCCCCACCACCATGCCTGGCTCATTTTTGTATTATTAGTAGAGGTGGGGTTTCACCATGTTGGCGATGGTGGTCTCGAACTCCTGGCCTCAAATGATTCCCCCAGCCCCACCCTGCCGCCTCCCTAAATGCTGTGATTATAGCATGAGCCATGGGCCTGGCCCTGGAGTCCCTTTTATAAGGGTATTAATCTCATCACAATAGCTCCACCCTCATGACCTAACTACCTTCCAAAGGCCTCACCTCCTAATACGATCACATTAGGGCTTAGAGTTTCGTCATATGAATTTTAGAGGAGCACAAACTTTCAGTTCATTATATCTAGATAACCCATAATTTATTTATTTATTTTTATTTTTATTTTTTTGAGTCAGAGCCTTGCTCTGTCATCCAGGCTGGAGTGCAGTAGAGACGGGGTTTCACCGTGTTGGCCAGGCTGGTCCCGAACTCAAACTCAAGTAATCTACCCACCTCAGCCTCCCAAAGTGCTGGATGACAGGCCTGAGCCACTGTGCTCGGCCTATGTTTTTGTTTCATTTTGTTTTGTTTTTGTTTTTGAGACAGGGTCTCACTCTGTTGCCCAGGCTGGAGTGCAGTGGCGCAATCTTGGCTCACTGCAACCTCTACCTCCCAGGTTCAAGCAATTCTCCTGCCTCAGCCTTCCAAGTAGCTGGGATTACAGGCACTTGCCACCACGCTCAGCTAATTTTTGTATTTTTAGTAGAGATGAGATTTCACCATGTTGATCAGGCTGGTCTTGAACTCCTAACCTTGTGATCCTCCCACCTCAGCCTCCCAAAGTGCTGGGATTACTGGCGTGAGCCACCGCGCCCAGCTGGCCTGGTCATCTAATTAAGTCATCTAATTAGCAACCTTAATTTCATCTGCAACCTAAATAAGGTCATCTAATTAGCAACCTTAATTTCATCTACTACCTCAATCCCCCTTTGTCATGTAACATAACATATTCACAGGCTCTGAGCTTTAAGATGTGGAGATGTTTGGGGAGCCATTATTCTTTCATATCTTGTTGCATACAGATTCCCGGGCCATGCTGTGGACACAGGCTGAATCACTATCTGTAGCCCAAGAGTCTGCATTTTCCAAGCTTCTCTGGTGATATTGATGGTTAGGTTAGATCTGATGTGAGAACTACAGTCCTAAACATCTCTCTGTGTGTGTGTGCACATGGCTCGTGTGCTTGTGGCTTGGTCTGAGTGTGAATATCTCTGTCTCTATGTGTGCCTCTGTGGTGTGTGTATAAAGTGTTTGAAGCAGACCTTACAGTCCGCTAAGTTATCACATCTTAGGCATCAGCCAAAACCTCATTGTCCCACAGGTTTAGTTGCAAGGCATGCTGGGAGCTCAGGGGCCCTGGGCAGGAAGTGGGGACAGGGGAGAAGGCAGGGCAGTGGGAGCTGATACGAGATTTTTCCTGGCCAGGCCGCCACAAGACCCATTTGCTTCCAAAGGGCCTCCTTCCCCCAAAGCCTCAGCAGCTGCAATCCCTTCCCCCTGCTCAGAGAAACCAGAAACCCTGGAGCTGGCCCGGGGCAGGCTACACTGGGTGAATTTAAACCCGGGTCTGAAGCAGGAGAAAAGAGGAGGACAGGAAGCCAGAGTGCCCAGGAGGAGAGCCCCAGGCTTCTCAGGTGGGTTCTTTTGACTCTTGGAAATTTTTCTTTCTGTTCCCTGGGCGTGGGCCACCTTGTCACCTTCAGACTGCTGATGAGACCCTGGGCATTCATGCAGTTTGTAGTGGAAACAGTCGCTTCTAGGAGTGTCTTTTTGAGATCCTCAAATTCCTGTGTTCTGAGTCACTTAGGATGGTGAAGAGAACATGTGAGGGGCCTGTTGGGGCACGCAGAAGAATCGCAGTGGCAGAGGGAATGCCACAGCCAGGTGGGGAGGAGCTGTTTTGTCATGAGAAGAGTTGGAAGATGAGGCTCTCACGGTCTGGAATAAGAGCGCCCTGACTGGAACCCACCCTCTCAGGCTCCCAGCCGCTTTTGGTGTAATCGAAGTTTGGGTCCTGCCTTACCCCCGGCCTCTTGCCTGTCTTCTTCTTTTTCTTTTTCTTTTTCTTTCTTTTTTTTTTTTTTTTTTGAGATGGAGTCTTGCGCTGCTGCCCAGGCTGTCGTGCAATGGTGCAATCTCGGCACAGTGCAAATTCCACCTCCTGGGCTCAAGCAATTCTCCTGCCTCAGCCCCCTGAGTCGTTGGGATTACCACCAGAACTGACTAATTTTTGTATATTTAGTATAGAAGGGTTTCACTATGTTGGCCAGGCTGGTCTCGAACTCCTGACCTCAAGAGATCCACCTGACTCGTCCTTCCAAAGTGCTGGGATTACAGGCATGAGCCTCCACGCCTGGCCCTCCTGCCTGTCTTCTGAGCCCTCTCATGGATTTCTGTCCAGTGCCAAACATGTTGCCATTCCCCTTTCCTGCCGGCCACATGCCTTTGCATATGCTGTTCCCTCTTTCCTTCACACACTTCCCTTGCTCAGCTTGTCATTACTCCCTACTCATCCCTCATATACCAGCTCAGCCATCAGGTCCCCTAGAAGGCCTTCCCTGTCCCTGCTAAGCCAGTTGAGATCTCCCCAACCATGAGCCCTTGCAGCACCCTAAGCCTCACTCTCTGAACTCTTCCTTGTTGGGTTTCTTTTTTTTTTTTTTGAGACAGAGTCTTACTCTGTCCTCCAGGCTGAAGGGCAGTGGCATGATCTCAGCTCACTGCAACCTCCACCTCCCTGGTTCTAGCAATTCTCCTGCCTCAGCCTCCCAAGTAGCTGGGATAACAGGTCCCGCCACCACAT
>NW_016107624.1:1673987-1688010 GCF_001604975.1 Cebus imitator | reverse complement strand
CCTGATGATTGGATTCTTAACTCACTCTAAGCACATTATTCTCCATGATTTCATTTGTCCTCCACTAATGTCCATTTTTTCATAAAATGGGGTGATAGTACCTAACTCATACTCCAACTCATAGGGTTGCTGTGTGTATAAAATAAGACGAGGCCACCAAAATTGCTTTCCTGTTGTCTTAGGCTAGGTTGCCTAGAAGCAAAGCTTCAGAGGGGGCTTCTTGTAAAAGTGATTTATTAGGGGTAGGTTCTCTGGACAAGGTGGCTGAGGGATGCAGGCTGGAGCAGGAGCCAGAGCTAAGGCAGGGTCTGGTCTTGGCTGGTATTCGTTTAACCTGACACCACAAGGAGCTCTAGAGTGTGAGCATAACCCGGAGTTGGTTCCATTTTGAGACAAAAAGGGGTTAACTTTCTATAGCCCACAGCAGTCGGAAGTCCCAGTGCCCTGGGAGGGAAGGGGGATCTGGGGGGGCTGGGACGTGACCTTCGTGACTTCCATTTAGCTGACATTTCCATTTAGCTGAGGACATTCCCTAAGGAAGGGGGCAGCTGCGACCTCAGAAAAAATATTGGCTGTGCGGTGGCTCACGCCTGTAATCCCAGCACTTTGGGAGGCCGAGGAGGGCAGATCACAAGGTTAGGAGTTCAAGACCAGTGACCAATATGGTGAAACCCTCCCGTCTCCTGGGAGAATGGGGGTCCCTCCTTGGAGCCAGAGTCCCTCTTTGGAGCCAGACCTTCAGCATCCAGACATGTGGAAAAGTTTCATTTGAGCTCTTGCAAACATGCACTCTCTGGTTCCCACAAAGGAAGCAGAAATAACTGAGTTATTTCTCAGTTATAATAACCGAACCTGCAGGCGGAGGTTGCAGTGAGCCAAGACTGTCCCACTGCACTCCAGCCTGGGCGATAGAGTGAGACTCCATCTCAAAAACAAAGAATGAATGTGTACATGTCCAGGTGTATGGGGTGCTTGGGGGACTCTGAATCTTTATACGTGGCTTCATGTGCATTGTCGTATGTTCACTGGAATATTCCAGCTTGACTGTACTTTGGGGGAGGGGGACATGGACGAATGCATGCATGTTGTGCATGCAATTGAAGTGTGAGTGCATGTTTCAGTGTGTGAACCTGCAGAGCTGGGTGTAAGGAAGTGAGTGCTCACGTGCACTTGGGAGCTTGTCTGCAAGGGCAATAGATGATCATGTTTCCAGGCATGTGGCTGTGTGTGTATATATGTGTGCATGTGTGCTGTGAGGATGTGTGTGGCTGGGGACATACATGTACATGGAGGCAAGTAGACCTGGATTTGTTTTCTCCGCCCCAAGTCAGGAAATGCCTGTGGCTTGTATGATAGGTCAGTTTCCTTTTCACTTTAGTGGGGGCCTTAAGGACCCTTGGTAGCCTCTTTTTTTTTTTTTAAGACGGGGTTTCACCGTGTTGGTCAGGCTGGTCTTGAACTCCCAACCTCAGGTGATCCGCCCACCTTGGCCTCCAAAGTGCTTAGATTACAGGCGTGAGCCACCGCGCCCGGTCCTTGGTGCCTCTTAGCTATTCTTACTCACCGACTCAGCCTCCCAAAGTGCTGGGATTACAGGCGTGGGCCGCCATGCCTGGCCCACATTCATTCAATTGCCAAATACTGAATGAGCGTCTACGATGTGCCTGGCACGGTCCAGGCATGGAGACACATAGACCCACAGAGATACAGAGACACATTCAGATATATCCACACACTCAAGCATACACACACACACACACGCACGCACACACACACACACACACACGCACGCACACACACACACACACACACACACACACACACACACAGAGGTGGACAACAAACAAGTGGGCATGACTGCCCTCCAGGCACACACTTAGTTTGACTTCTCAGTACTACAGAAGTTCCCCTTATCCATAGTTTTGCTTTCTGAGGTTTCAATTATCTGTGGTCAACTGCAGTCCAAAAATATTAAATGGAAAGTTACAGAAATAAACAATCCATGGCCAGGCATGGTGGTTCACACCTGCAATCCCAGAACTTTTGGAGGCCAAGGCGGGTGGATCACCTGAGGCCGGGAGTTGAGACCAGCTTGGCCAACATGGTGAAACCCCGTCTCTAATAAAAATACAAAAATTAGCCAGACGTGGTGGTGCACACCTGTAATCTCAGCTACTTGGGAGGCTGAGGGACAAAAATGTCTTGAACTCAGGATGCAGAGGTTGCAGTGAACCGAGATCATGTCACTGCACTACAGCCTGGGTGACAGAGTGAGACCTTGTCTCAAGAAAAACAACAATAACAACAAACAATTCATGGGTTTTAAGTTGTGCACTGCCCTGAGTAGCGTTGTGAAATCCCATGCTGTCCCACTCCGTCCCTCGGGAGCGGTCTTGAATCATCCCTGTGTCCATGCCCTTTGTGCTGCCTGCCTCAGAGTCAGTTTGTAGCCACCTCGGTTATCATATCAACTGTGGTGGTGTGTGGTGCATGTGTTCAAGTAATCCTTACTTTACTTAATAATGCCCTCCCAAAGCAAGAATAGTGATGCCAACATGCTGTTACAATTGTTATATTTTATTATTCGTTATTGTTGTTAATCTCTTACTATGTCTCATTTATAAATTAAACTTAGTCTAGGTATGTATAGGAAAAACAGTATACATAAGGTTCAGTACGATCTGAGGTTTCAGGCATCCACTGGGGGCCTTGGAATGCATGCCCATGGATAAGGCGGGGAGTGCTGTAAACGAAAATGCCCAAAGGGCATTGTCTCTAGAGAGGTCTTGCCTTGGTGGCCTCTTCCTACAACCCCCTCTCACATCCTTTCTTCCTTCCTAGCTTTCTCCTCCCCTTTCCTCCCTTTCCTTCTCTCCCCTCCCCTCTTCTCCTCCCTTCTCCTGTCTGTCTCCCATCTGTGTCAGAGAATGTTGGCGATAGTGATGTGTTACATCACCAAAAATCCCCGGGCCTGGATTTCTTTTCTGTCTTGCATTGCTCCAACATTTTTCTTTTGTTTAGATTTAGTTGACTGCCTTTGACTGAGGGCAGGTCATTTCTAATGACCTCCTAGAAAAAAAAAATGAGTGAAATCTGGCCCAGAACTCAAAGTTTGAATAATTTGATTGGAAAACTAGAGGCACAAGAAGGTATTATCTGTACCCAAGAAAGGGTCCAACCTCTGGCCACAGGGTATACCCCTTGCCCCAAGTATCAGGCCTGATCCCCTCATCTTAGGAAGAACACATTGAGTACTTGGGAAGAGGTAGAAACTTGCTTGAGCAAGGGTGTGTTCTCAGGTGTCTATCATAGCTGTCCTGTTCTGCACAACTTTCCCCACACCAGCCACATTACCAACAATATAATGGGTCTGGATGATGAGGATGGTGATGGTGATGAGATGGTGGTGGCAGTGATGATAATGGTGACAATAGTGGTGAGAAATGTGATGGTGGTGGTGATGGTGATGGTGGTGGTGGTGATAATGAGATTGTGATGATAATGATGGTGGGGATGGTGATGATGGTGATAGTAACAATGGTGGTGGTGATGGTGATGATGTGATGGTGGTGGTGGTGGTGGTGGTAGTGATGGCGATGAGATGGTGAAGATGATGATGGTGATGGTGGTGGTGATGGTGATGGTGGTGGTAGTGATGGCGATGAGATGGTGATGATGAAGGTGATGGTGGTGGTGTGATGGTGATGACAGTGGTAATGATGGTGATGTGATGGTGATGATGAAGGTGATGGTGGTGGTGATGGTGATGATGGTGGTAATGATGGTGATGAGATGGTGATGATGATGATGGTGATGGTGATGGTGATGATGGTGGTAGTGATGGCGATGAGATAGTGATGATGATGATGGTGATGGTGGTGGTGATGGTGATGATGGTGGTAGTGATGGTGATGAGATGGTGATGATGATGGTGATGGTGATGGTGGTGGTAGTGATGGTGATGAGATGGTGATGATGATGATGGTGATGGTGATGGTGATGGTGGTGGTAGTGATGGTGATGAGATGCTGATGATGATGATGGTGATGGTAGTGGTAGTGATGGTGATGAGATGGTGATGATGATGATGGTGATGGTGGTGGTAGTGATGGTGATGAGATGGTGATGATGATGATGGTGATGGTGATGGTGATGGTAGTGATGGTGATGAGATGGTGATGTTGGTAGTGATGGTGATGATGATGATGATGGTACTAATGATCCTGGTGGTGGTGATCATGATGATGGTGGTGATGGGAATGGTGGCAATGATGATGATTATAGCACTTCACAAGTAGTGCCTACTTTGTGCCAAGTTCTGTTCCAGACTCTAGTAAATTATTACACTCATTTTGCAGCTGAGGCACAGATAGGTGACATTACTTGCTCTAGATCATATAACTGACAGTAGTGCCTGGTAAACTCAGAGAAGGCATTGTGCTGACTCTTAGAAGCCCCATAGGCAGGATGCCAGAGCAGGGAGGACTTTTGGAGACTCTCCCACTCCTCTGGGTCACTGTATGGATGAGACATCTGGGGCACAGGGGAAGGAACTTGCTCAGGTCACATAGCAAGGTGACAGCAATGTCTTCAGGGAAGAGCTGTGAAGCTGAGATTCCAGCCAGGGCCCTCCAGTGGGACTGGGCTGAGGAAGTGGAGTCACTCATGGGACTGACATGAAATGCTACTTGTCAAGTTAGCAGCAAAGCTGCACACCCAGGATGGGCTCAGTCACTGCTGGTCTCCCTCGTGTCCATGAAAAGATACTGGGCCCATGGGCTGCAGATATGGGTCAAAATGCTGTCAACATGCTAATTGCATGCAGGGTTTGTGACCCTGCATCCAAGGCATAGGGGCTGGCATATAGCAGGTGCTCAATAAGTATTTAAAATGACGGTGCCCACTTTACAGAGAAAAAGACATAATTGTTCTTATAATCAACCTTAGGACAGACAAAAGCATTGACATCTTCCAGAAATGATCCTTGGTCAAGGCAGCAGTTCAGTTTTGACCAGTACCCAGCATGTGCAGCGTATGGCATGGGGAGGCGCTGGCCTCCACAGTGAGCCCTCCAAGTATAGACTGTTCCCCGATCATCCTGTGCAAAGAGGGACACAGGACCGGATTCCTGGGTGTAAGAAGTTGGTTGTTGCCTGCAGTTATGGTTTAAGATGGTCCAAGAAGGCTTACCAACCTGCTATATCTTCCCAGTTGCCTGTTCCAATCCTTCCTCCCTCCTTCCCTCCCTCCCTCCCTCTCTCCCTTCCTTCCTTCCTTCCTTCCTGCCTGCCTTCCTTCCTCTTTTGATAAGGTCTTGCTCTGTTGCCCAGGCTGCAGTGCACTGGCGTGATTACAGCTAACAGCAGTCTTGACCTTCCAGGCTCAAGTGATCCTCCCACCTCAGCCTCCCGAGTAGCTGGAATCACAGGTACAAGGCACCACACTCACCTTTTGTAGAGATGGGGTCCCTCTCTGTTGCTCAGGCTGGTCTCAAGCTCCTAGCCTCAAGCAATCCTCCCACCTCAGCTTCTTACAGTGCTGGGATTACTGGTGTGAGCCACTGCGCATGGCCTGTCTCAATTCCTGACATTCCACTATTCTTGGTTCATTCCTCTGTGTCCTGATAATAACCACAGCTCCGAGTGTCTCACACACCTCGTCTCACTGAACCCTGGGAGGCCACATTTCTCATTGTACAAAATAAGGATACGGAGGTTTGGAAGGGACAGCATCTCATTCAAAGCCCACAGCTGGTAAAAATCAAGACAACATGGGAGCCTGGCTTTGTTGGAATCCAGGACTTTCTCCCTTTACTGGGGCTGCCCCAATAACTCTGAGGACTTCCAGGCTGGGACTTTCACCTGCAGAAATGGGGTGGACTCCAGGGAGCCTCATGTGTGAGCCTGGGGGCTCAGTGGATGTTCAGATAGAAGGCCCAGCCCTGGGGGAAACCATGAGGCTGTCTGGTGGGGAGCATTTAGCCACAGAGCCTAAGTAGGGGCCTCTTGACAACCCTATAAAGTTGAAAAACATGCCAGGTCCTCAAGCATGTGGGTTCTTGACAGCGCATAGATCAAAAGCCAGGAGCAACAGAGACTGATTTCAACAGACATTTTTAAAGAAGGTTTTTTTATTCTGTTTTGTTTTGTTTTTAATAAAAAAATTTTAAGAAACATAGGCTTACAACAAGTAGAGAAGTATATAAAGTAGGAAAAAATGTGTATTGCCTGCCAATTCATTTCTAATTTTCTACAAATATCCTTACAGATTTTTTTTTTTCCTGGGCCTGATGCAGTGGCTCACATCTATAATTCCAGCACTGTGGGAGGCTGAGGAGGGTGGATCATGAGGCCAGGAGTTCTAGACCATCCTGGCCAACACAATGAAACCTGCCTCTACTAAAAACATTAAAAAAATTAGCCAGGCATGGTGGCGGGCACCTGTAATCCCAGCTACTCAAGAGGCTGAGGCAGGAGAATCACTTGAATCCAGAAGACGGAGGTTGCATTGAGCTGAGACTGCACCACTGCACTCCAGCCTGGGTGACAGAGTGAGACTCTGTTTCTAAAACCAAAAAAATAAATAAATAAATAAAAGAAAGAAAGAAAGAAAAAGAAATTTAAAAAAAAATTTTAATTATTTTGTTCTTTTTTTTTTTGAGATGGTGTCTCAGTCTGTTACCCAGGCTGGAGTGCAGTGGCACAATCTCTGCTCACTGCAGCCTCCACCTCCTTGGTTCAAACAATTCTCCTGCCTCAGCCTCCAGAGTAGCTGAGATTACAAGCACCTGCCACCATGCCTGGCTAATTTTTTTGTATTTTTAGTAGAGGTGGGTTTCACCGTGTTGGCCAGGCTGGTCTAGAACTCCTGGCCTCATGATCTGCCCACCTTGGCCTCCTACAGTGCTGGAATTACAGGTGTGAGTCACTGTGCCCACACGTTTGTTTGTTTGTGTTTGTTTGTTTGTTTTTAATTATACTTTAAGTTCTGGGATACATGTGCAGAATGTGCAGGTTTGTTACATAGGTATACACATGCCATAGTGGTTTGCTGCACCCATCAACCTGTCATCTACATTAGGTATTTCTCCTAATGCTATCCCTCCCCTAGCCCACCACTCCCCTGTATGCCCCAGTGTGTGGTATTTCCCTCCTTGTGTCCCTGTGTTCTCATTGTTCAACTCCCACTTATGAGTAAGAACATGTAGTATTTGGTTTTCTGTTCCTGTGTTAGTTTGCTGAGAATGATGGTTTTCAGCTTCATCCATGTTCCTGCAAAGACATGAACTCATACTTTTTTCTGACTGCATAGTATTCCATGGTGGGTTTTTTTAAGTAGGTAGCGATGGAGTCTCACTATATTTCCCAGGCTGATCTCAAACTCTTGGATCCAAGTGATCCTCCTACCTCAGCCTCCCAAAGTGCTGGGATTACAGGCATGAGCCCGTGTCTGACCCTCTATGAATATACTTTAAAAATAGGTTTATATTCTACCTCATGCTGTGTCTTTCCTTTTTTCATTTAACAGTGTATCATGAGGCCGGGCGCGGTGGCTCACGCTTGTAATCCCAGCACTTTGGGAGGCCGAGGTGGGTGGATCACGAGGTCAAGAGATCGAGACCATCCTGGTCAACATGGTGAAACCCCGTCTCTACTAAAAATACAAAAATTAGCTGGGCGTGGTGGCACACGCCTGTAGTCCCAGCTACTCGGGAGGCTGAGGCAGGAGAATTGCTTGAACCCAGGAGGCGGAGGTTGCGGTGAGCCGAGATCGCGCCATTGCACTCCAGCCTGGGTAACAAGAGCGAAACTCCGTCTCAAAAAAAAACCAAAAACCAAAAAACAAAAAACAAAACAAAAAAAACAGTGTGTCATGAATAGCTTCCCACTTCAGCCACATAAATCAGACTCATTCTTTTTGCTGATTGTATAATATTCTACTAAATGGATATAGCAGCACTGAGTCAGCTGGTCCCTGACATTCTAAGGGACAGTAGTAAGTGTGTAAACTGTATGTAAGTGGATAGGGGTACTACTTTCTAGCAATCCTATAGAAAGGATTCAAGTACCAGATTGGGAAGAAAATAGATGATAGGTCATGGACACATTAGACCCTGAGATGTGTGATGAGAGTATGACCCAGAATTACTCAGGAAGTTAAACAAATACAAATGCTAGGGCCCCACCCCAGGGGCTCTGGTTTGGTGGAACTGGGGTGGGGCCCAGGTAATACACATCATGGGTAATATCCCTTGGAGAATAACTTGATGGCAGCCAAAGGTCACTATACTGGCCCTTACATTGAGGATGCCTGGCCCCAGGACTGGAGGCCACCACGCTACAATAGAAGGTTCCCCAACATCTGCCTTTGAGCAGCTGGCATCACCCCACCTTGCTGGCTGCCACTCTGCCCAGCCTCCCCACCTTCCAACCAGGGGTATCTCCCAGCTCTCAAGGAGCATGCTGTGATGAAATGTGCTCTGTCTCCCTGGCATCAGGCCAGTGTGTAGGAACACCAGGTCCCACTGCCTGGGACCAGACAGTTCCCATGAGGATCTGGATGGAGGGCCCCCATCAAAACTGTCTCGGAACGTGAGGGGACTGGGCAGGGTGGCCATGGACCCAAGGCCAGCTGCTGCCAGCTTCTTTGTGGCAGCTTGAAGCTGTCCTCTGTGCTGTGGTTTTGGGGTCCTGCAGGCCTGGGCAAAGCCAGCTCTGGCACTTAGGGCTGAAAAACTTTGGAAATCAGTTTTCTTTTCTTCTTCTTCTTCTTCTTTTTTTTTTTTTTTTGACACAGAGTCTCATTCTGTTGCCCAGGCTGGAGTGCAGTGACATGATCTCAGCTCACTGCAACCTCCGCCTCCCAGGTTCAAGCAATCCTCTTGCCTCAGCTCCCCCTAGTAGCTGGGATTACAGGCAAATACCACCATGCCTGGATAATTTTTGTATTTTTGGTAGAGACAGGGTTTCACCATGTTGGCTAGGCTGGTCTCGGGTCTAAAAATACAAAAATTAGCCGGGTATAGTGGCATGTGCCTGTAATCCCAGATACTGGGGAGGCTGGGGCAAGAGAATCGCTTGAACCCAGGAGGCAGAGTTTGCAGTGAGTCAAAATCATACTACTGCACTCCAGCCTGGGTGACAAGATCGAAACTCTGTCTCAAAAAAAAAGTAGCAGACAGTGGAATGGTCACATGATCACAGAGGCTCGGGATGGAGGAATGGGGAGATGATGGTCAGAGTGTACAAAATCTCAGTTACACAAGAGAAGTACATGTATGTTTTTAGTTCTGTTGCACAGCATGGTGAACATAGTTAACAAGAGAGTATTGTACATTTCAAAATTGCTAAGAGAGCCAGGCATGGTGGCTCATGCTGTGATCCCAGCACTTTGGGAGGCTGAGGCAGGCAGAACACTTGAGGTCAGGAGTTCAAGACCAGCCCGGTCAACATGATAAAACCCTGTCTCTACTAAAAAATACAAAAATCAGCTGGGAGAGCGGTATCCACCTGTAATCCCAGTTACTCAGGAGGTTGAGGCAGGAGAATTGCTTGAGCCCAGGAGGTGGAGGTTGCAGTGAGCCGAGATTGTGCCACTGCACTCCAGCTTGGGCGTCAGAGCAAGACTTCATCTCAAAAAAAAAAACAAAAAATAGCTAAGAGAGTACATTTCAAATGTTCTCACCACAAAAATATGTTATATATTTGAGTGATGGATATGTCGACTAGTTTGATTTAATTACTCCATTGTATTTACAAATCCTAACTATCCATGTGCATCACCCATTTTCCAACAGCTGATGGGTAACTCTCAGTTGTTATTGGGCAAAGTTGGGGCAGTGGTTGCTGTGGCTGAGACTGGGAACCCAGCCCTTAGGGACACCAGAAGAGTCCTGCCACCTCCCAGGGCATTGCAATTGAAACAGGGTGCCAGCCTCCACTCCTCCCAGAGCCCCAAACTCTGGTGAGTCTTGGGGAATCTCTTCCATTCCTCCTCTCTGCTCTGTTCTCCTCTCCCCTTGCTTGAGGGTACCAGCTTCTCACCTCCTGGCATAATCATCCTGGGCAAAGTCAGGCTTTGTACAATATTCCTGTCTAATAAAAGCCAGGTGGGGTGCGGGAGGCATGGCATTCAAGCAACTTCTATTATAGCACTGACCTAGGGGTC
This sequence comes from Cebus imitator, assembly GCF_001604975.1. Taxonomy (NCBI): domain Eukaryota; kingdom Metazoa; phylum Chordata; class Mammalia; order Primates; family Cebidae; genus Cebus; species Cebus imitator. The sequence continues at coordinate 1,677,843 of NW_016107624.1, read as the reverse complement.
TTTGAGGGCCCAGCTAACCTCAGAGACAAATGACCTGGAGCCAGCTCCAAGTAAGTGCCCAGATAAAAGAGTTGTTGCCCTTGAGGGAGGCTGGAGTCCTGAGCTGGAGAGGCTGGCCAGGCCAGCATCAGCTGCCACAACCAAAATCCAAGGCTTCCAGACAGGAGCCATACTTCTGTCTAGCACAAAGATGTCTTTTAGGAGTGTGTCAGCTACAGGGAGCCAAAGACGGAACTCAAAATGGCTTGAACTTGTAGGAGTCTAGGCTGGGTGCAGTGGCTGACGTCTGTAACCCCAGCACTTTGGGACGCCAAGGCAGATGAATCACTTGAGGTCAGGAGTTCAAGACCAGCCTCGCCAACATGGTGAAACCCCATCTCTACTAAAAATACAAAATTAGCTCGGTGTGGTGGCTCGCGCCTGTAGCCCCAGCTACTCAGGAGGCTGAGGCAGGGGAATTGCTTGAACCTGGGAGGCAGAGGTTGTAGTGAGCTAAGATTGCACCACTGCATTCCAGCCTGGGCTACAGAGTGAGACTCCATCTTGAAAAATAAAATACAAATACAAAAATTAGCCAAGCATGGTGATGTATCCCTGTAGTCCCAGGCACTCGGTAGGCTGAGTCAGGAGTATCACTTGAATCCGGGAGGTAGAGGTTACAGTGAGCCGAGATGGCACCGCTGCACTTCAGCCTGGGTGACAGAGTGAGACTCCGTCTCAAAATAAAATAACAAAATAAAAACAAAAACCCATGCAGGAGTCAGAGGTGGGCTGCTTCCCGCGGTGGATAATTAGGCGGCTCAATGGCACCAGCCAGGACTGATGGGTTTCCATCCTTCCCCTGTCATCTGCACTGTCACAGGATGGCTACTGCAGCTTCTGGCCTCACATCTTCACTTCATCTGCTCATTAATTCTCTCATTCATTCATAGACTCATAAAAGCACGTAACAGGGAGATGTGACCATGTCAGAAAGATCACCGAAGGCCTGCCTGCATGTGGAAGTGACAGTTCATTCATCCTGTCATGATTTTAACAAATATTTATTAGTACCAGGGAGCTAAGGAGAACAAACAAGAGGAAATCCCTGCCCTCCTGGGAAGACAGATGATAAAGCCGTAAGTCCAGAGCAGAAAGTCAGTGCTCCTAAGCTCTAGAGAGAAACATAAAGCCAGGTAGGCAGAGGGACAAAGAGCGTAACAGAGGAGGACTCACTTAAATGGGGTGGTCGGGGAAGCCACATGCTCCCAAGTGGCCTTTGTGCAAAGAGCTGAATGGTAAGAGAAAGCTCGTGACTGTGGGTGGGAGCAGGGAGGCGGAACACCCACTCCTGCAAGATTTAGTGACTGAAGAATTCAAACATATACTTTATATCCATTTCTATAATTGATGGTGGGAGCGGACATTTATTTGGTGCTTTATTGTATGTAGAGCTTCTTTTGCAAGAACGCACATCTCATTTTTTTATTTTTTACAAATCTCTGAGAGTAGAAATAATTACGCACAGTTTACAGATAAGATAACTGAGCTCAGGGGGATTAAGTGATTTTCCCGCCAAAGGTCACACACTTTGGAATTACAGAAAGAGAAAGTAAAGCCAGGACCCGGTGTGGTGGCTCATGCCTGTAATTCCAGCACTTTGGGATGCTGAGGTGGATGGATCACCTGAGCCCGGGAGTTCAAGACCAGACTGGGGGCCAGGCATGTGGCTCACACCTGTAATCCTAACACTTTGGGAGGCCCAGGTCAGGAGATTAAGACCAGTCTGGCCAATATAGTGAAACCCAAACTCTGCTAAAAATACAAAAATTAGCTGGGTGTGGTGGTGTATGCATGCAATCCCCGCTACTCAGGAGGCTGAGGCAGGAGAATCGCTGGAAACCGGAAGGCAAAGGATGCAGTGATCTGAGATCGTACCATTGCACTCTAGCCTGGGTGACAGAGTGAGACTGTCTCAAAAAAAAAAAAAAAAAAAAGACCAACCTGGGCAACACAGAGAAACCCTGTCTTTTTTTAAAAATTGGCCAGGTGTAATGGCATATACCTGTCCTCTTAATATTCAGGAGGCTGAGGTGGGAGGATAACCTAAGCCTGGGAGGTTGAGGCTGTAATGAGCCAAGATGGCACCATTGCACTCCAGCCTGGACAACAGAGAGAGACCCTGTCTCAAGGGGGAAAAAAAAGGGAATCTGAAGCTGGGTGGATCTCAGCCTTGTTCTACTACAAACACATTTTTTTTCTAATGCCCAGAAGATAACATGCAAACTCTTGAGAAGAACCAGTACATTCGCTTTTTTAGAATTTGTGTTTTTAAATTGTATTTCTGTACTTAATTTAAAAAATAAGACATTCTCAGCAGGGCACGGTGGCTCACGCCTGTAATCCCAGCACTTTGGGAGGCCAAGGTGGGTGGATCACGAGGTTGGGAGATCGAGACCAGCCTGGCCAACATGATGAAACCCCATCTCTATTAAAAATACAAAAAATTAGCCAAGCATGGTGGCAGGCACCTGTAATCCTAGCTACTCGGGAGGTTGAGGCAGGAGACTCCCTTGAACCCAGGAGGCAGAGGTTGCAGTGAGCTGAGACCATGCCACAGCCCTCCAGCCTGGGCAACAGAGCAAGACTCCATCTCAAAAACAAACAAACAAACAAAAAAACAGAAAAGACATTCTCATGAAACAATCTGAAAGTATAAAAAGGTTAACAGAGAAAGCCTCTCTCCACTCCAGAGGATCACTTCTACCATCTGTTTTTAAAGGTTGGGAAGAGCACACTTTTAAAACTAGTGGAATGCCACTTTATAAATTTTGGTTGCAAAGGTAAAATTTTTATTTCAGCTGGTAGAATTCTTTGGCCCCGGGAGTACTGACAGTTTTTAAAACATAAACAAGGCCAACGCAGTGGCTCACGCCTAAAACCCCAGAACTTTGGGAGACCATGGAGGGCGGATCACCTGAGGTTGGAAGTTCGAGGTCAGCCTGACTAACATGAAGAAACCCCGTCTCTACTAAAAATACAAAATTAGCTGAGTGGTGGCGCATGCTTGTAATGCCTCAGCCTCCCACTTACTTGGGAGGCTGAGGCAGGAGAGAATCACTTGAACCCAGGAGGCAGAGGTTGCAGTGAGCTGAGATTATGCCATTGCACTCCAACCTGGGCAGCTCTGTCTCAAAAAACAAAAACAACAACAACAAAAAAAACTCAAAGCATAAAAATTCTTGCCTTTCTCCCTGCTTCTGCCTTTTAAAATTAGATATATGGAAATGCCAGAGGTGAAATTTAATATCCACCTCTAGAAAACAAAGGACTTCCAAGTACATAATCAAGTAAAAAAGATCTTTCCTCCCTTGGAAATAATGATTTTAACAGCGTTTGGTTGAGGTCAATAAATAATGGGCTGGTCAATTCCTACCATTCTGTTTATTGTTAAACCAGAAGGAAAGCAATTATCTGAAGCCAGTCGCAAGTCAGAAAGCCTCTCTCCTTCCCTCCCTCCTTCCTTCTCTCCCTTCCTTCATCCCTTCCTTTTTCCCTTCCTCCCTTCCTTCCTTCTCTGCTTTCTTCCTTCCTTCCTGTCTTCCTTCCTGTCTTGCCCTTTTCTTCCTCCTTCACTCCCTATCTTTCTGTCTCTCTTTCTCTCCTCCCCTCCCTTCCTTATTTCCTTCCCTTGTGACTTCATTTCCCAGCAGTGACTGACGGTAGTGTTGAGAATAACCCTTTCAAACACAACCACCACTAGGTCACCCTCCCTTCCCAGGGATCCTCCAGAGGCTCCTCTTTAGGGAAAGGATGAAATGCAAATCCTGGCCGGGCACTGTGGCTCATGCCTGTAATCCCAGCACTTTGGGAGGCC
>NW_016107624.1:1670862-1673412 GCF_001604975.1 Cebus imitator | reverse complement strand
ATATATATATATATATATATATATATATATATATATGTCCCCTCTAGCCCAATGTCCTCCTGCAGGGACCTCCCTGTCCGTCTCCCGTATCTGGGCACAAGTACTTTTCCCTGCCGCACACCCCTTCCAGGTGCCGTCTGCTCATTCCACTTACTCTCTCTGGATCAACCCTACCACTCCTGGAAACTTCTTTAAAACACCTCCCCCCAGTCCCCCAAGACCGAGTTTCCCCACCTGCTTGGGGCTGAGGAGCCTGTGAGAGAGCTTTGGGAACGAATCCTAGCTCTGCAAATGCCAAGCTTGTGATTGTGAGGAAGTCATTCCCATCTGGATCTCATTTCCTCATGTATAAATTGAGGTCTGGGACTGGCCATCTCTCAGGGTTCCCGGGCTGTGTGCTTTTCTGGTTCTGTGGAAGTTCTGCACTTCCTTTATCTGGTATTTCTGTGAAAAAGCCTCACTGGACTTTGGGGACATCGATTCTCCCCCCTGCCTCCACGCTCACTGTTATTGACATTTCTCTTCCCCACCAAGGCCTCGAGGAGGCCATTTTCCCTGCCAAGAACCTTCTGGAAGTGCATTCCAAACCCTGCCTGCCAGAGACCACCTCACTTCAGTGATTCTGACATGGAGAATCTGAGGAAGAAAGGCGAGGACAGAGGGAGGACAGGGTAAGAGAGACTGGGAAGAGTAAATACAAGAAATGCAAGAGGTGGTTATCCAAGTCACTGGGGAGGGCCTACCAGTAGTAGGCTGCAGGTGGGTTTAACAGAAGTGTTAGGTGGGGCGTGGTGGCTTAAGCCTATAATCCCAGCACTTTGGGAGGTCGAGGTGGGTGGATCACCTGAGTGAGGTCAGGAGTTTGAGACCAGCCTGGTCAACATGGCGGAACCCCGTTTCTACTAAAAATGCAAAAATTAGCTGGGCATAGTGGCGCACACCTGTAATCCCAGCTACTCGGGAGGCTGAGGCAGGAGAATTGCCTGAACCTAAGAGGCAGAGGTTGCAATGAGCCTAGACGGTGCCATTGCACTCCAGCCTGGGCAACAGAGCAAAACTCATCTCAAAAAAAAAAAAATATATATATATATATATGAAGGAAAATGAAAGCATACTCCATAGGGTGGGAGAGGGCCGAGAAAGTGACTCAAAAACTCAGTTACAGAATATTGTGGGGTTTAAACACCCTCTAGAGATTTCCATTGGTTACTTGGACACCTTATGTAAATGAAGAGGCTATTCCTGTCATAGCTGAAGTGTTTCCATTTGATGTTGTTCTGGGAAGTCCTTCGGTTCCCTGCCTCTAGGCCATATTCTCCTGCCTCATTTCCCCCCGAGAGATGTGATTCCCATATATTTTTATGAGAACTGCAGATCCGATGGTCTTTCTTCTGTAACTGCTTCATGCCTGCTTGGGGTGTAGTCCCTACATTTTGGGGACCACGGAACTCTCACTCTGCTCTGTCCAGTGAAGGCAGGCTAGCTCCTTGGTGGCCAGGGACCATCCTTCACCTGGAACTTGCTGGAACCCTTGTTGCATGATCATCTGAAGCCTGATGATCTCTAGGTGAGAGGAAACGAATTTGGTTAAAAGATTCAATGGGATCTTCAGGGAATGGAAAGCTATGCTGTCAGGAATGTTTGTTAAAGAGATTTGCAGGAGAAAAACTGAATCTGGCCGGGCCCAGTGGCTCACACTTGAATCTCAGCACTTTGGGAGGCCCAGGCGGATAGATCACCTGAGGTCCAGAGCTCAAGACCAGTCTGGGCAACATGGTAAAACCCTGTCTCTACTAAAAAATACGAAAATTAGCTGAATGTGGTGGTACGTGCCTGTTATCTCACCTACTGAGGAGGCTGAGGCAGGAGAATTGCTTGAACCTGGGAGGCGGAGGTTGCAATGAGCCGAGATTACACCGCTGCACTCCAGCCTGGGCTACAGAGCTAGATTCCATTTCAAAAAAAAAAGACAAAGAAAAAAGAAAAACTAAATCTGGTCTGTCCTAGGATCTATATGTTTCCTCAAAGTCTTAGCACAAGCGACTCTATTTTGGTTTGGTTTGATCTGTTGGGGCCGGGTGCATGAGCTCAGTTCAAAACAATGGCCTCCCATAATTTTGTTTTAAAAAATTCCCCTCTTTTGATCAGGCTCTTACTTAGGTGAGAGTGTGACCAAAACTTAGGGCCTGAGCGCCACTCAGTTGCCATCATTTTGGGTTTCTGGTTTCAGCCCATTATTCATAGGTGATGGTGTCCTCATGATCGCCCATTTTTTTTCACCTCTTGTCATACATCCCAGCTGAAGAGAGACCATTTGACGTTCTAGAGATGGCTGCATGCAAGCATTTAAAACCTTTGAAAGGGCTGGACACGGTGGCTCATGCTTATAATCCTAGCACTTTGGGAGGCCAAAGCAGGTGGATTACCTGAGGTCAAGAGTTCAAAACCAGCCTGGCCAACATGCTGAAACCCCATCTCTACTAAAAATACAAAAATTAGCCAGGCATGGTGGCGCATGTCTGTAATCCCAGCTACTCAGGATGTGGTGAG
>NW_016107624.1:1659762-1669632 GCF_001604975.1 Cebus imitator | reverse complement strand
CCACCATGCCCAGCTAATTTTTTGTATTTTTAGTAGAGACGGGGTTTCACCATGTTGACCAGGATGGTCTCGACCTCTTGACCTCATGATCCACCCGCCTCGGCCTCCCAAAGTGCGGGGATTACAGGCGTGAGCCACCGCGCCCAGCCTTTTTTTTTTTTTTTTTGTAGAGATGAGGTCTTGCTATGTTTGCTACGTTGTCCAAACTAGTCTTTTTTTGAGACAGTCTTGCTCTGTCACCCAGGCTGGAGTGCAGTGGTGCAATCTTGGCTCACTGCAACCTCCGCCTTCCGAGTTCAATGATTCTCCTACCCCAGCCTCTAAGCTGGGACTACAGGCGCCTGCCACCACGCCTGGCTAATTTTTTTGTATTTTTAGTAGAGATGGGGTTTCACCATGTTGGCTAGGCTGGTCTGGATCTCCCGACTTTAGGTAATCCGCCCACCTTGGCCTCTCAAAGTGTTGGAATTACAGGCATGAGCCACCACACCCAGCCCCCAGGCTGGTCTTGAATTCCTGGCCTCAAGTAATCTTTCTGTCTCTACCTGTCTAAATCCTGGGAATATAGGTGTCAGCCACCATGCCCAGCCTGTATTTTTCTTTCCCTTTCTTTCTTTCTTTCTTTCTTTCTTTCTTTCTTTCTTTCTTTCTTTCTTTCTTTCTTTCTTCTTTCTTCCTTTCTTTTTTGCTTTCTTGCTTTCTTTTATTTATTTATTTTTTTGATACAGAGTCTGGCTCTGTCCCCCAGGCTGGAGTGCAGTGGTGCGATTTCAGCTTACTAAAACCTCTGCCTCCTGGGTTCAAGTGATTCTTCTGCCTCAGCCTCCTGAGAAACTGGGATTACCGGTGCACACCACCATGCCCAGCTAATTTTTGTATTTTTAGTAGAGACGGGGTTTCACCATGTTGGCCAGGATGGTCTTGATCTTTTGACCTCATGAACTGCCCACCTCAGCCTCCCAAAGTGCTGGGATTACAGGCGTGAGCCACCGCGCCTGGCCAAAACTTTTAAAATTTCTCTTTCCCTTAGGTCTTTTGTCTATCTATTATACGGGTATGTATGTTTGTGTGTGTGTGTGTTAGGGATATAATTTTATTTTATATTTTTAACAAATAGGGAATTGCCCAGCAACACTTTAAAATTCATATAAAATCAAAGTCACATTTCAAATGGTTAAGCCATTTTAAAGTGTGCAATTCAGTGGCATTTAGAACATTCACAAAATTATGTAAGTATTGCCGAGATCTGGTTCCAAATTGCTATGTATCACCTCGAAAGGAAACTCTGTGCCCATTAAGCAGTCTCTCCTCATTCCCCTCCTCCTAGCCCCTGGCATTCACTTATCTGCTTTCTGTCTATAAGTTTAGCTATCGGATATTTTATGTAAATAAAATTATACAATATGTGGTCTTTTGTGCCTGGCTTCTTTCATTTAGCACAACGTTTTCAAGGTTCATCTATGTTGAGGTATGAATTGGTACTTCATTCCTTTTGATGCCGAGTAATTTTTCACTGTATAAATATACCACATTCTGTTTATCTTTTCTTTTTTTGAGACAGAGCCTCACTCCATCACCCAGGCTGGAGTGCAGTGGCACGATCTTGACTCACTACAACCTTCACCTACCGGGTTCAAGTGATTCTTGTACCTCAACCTCCTGTAATTCGCTGGAATTACAGGCGCTCACCACCATGCCTGGCTAATTTTTGTTATTTTTAGAGACAGGGTTTCACCATGTTGGCCAGGCTGGTCTCAAACTCCTGGCTTCAAGCAATCTGCCTGCCTGGGCCTCCCAAAGTGCTGGGATTACAGACTTGAGCCACCACGCTAGGCCTGTTTATCATTCTTCAGTTGGTAGACAGTTGCGTTGTTTCCATTTGTCGGCTATTGTGGATAGCAATGCCATAAGCTTTCCTGTCTAAGCTTTTGTTTGCCCACTTGCTTTCAATTCTTTGAGATCTGGCAACATTTTTTGAAGAGTCTGCTTTTTCTCCCACTGATCTGGTGTTCCTCTGTCACACACATGTGTGGGTCTCTTTCTAGGCTCCTTATTCCGACCCATTGGTGAGAACCCATCCTGGTACCAATACTGTAGTCCCTTGCTATAGCCTCTCAGTACATCTTGACATCTGGTTAAATTTGGCCCTTTGCTCTTTCTATGAAGTTTAGGAGCAGCCATCAAGTTCCAGAAAAACTCCATTGGAGTTTGTTTGCAGTTGATTTGAGAATTGCCATATTTGTTTATTTCTTTTGAAATATTTTTTCCTTTTTTTAAAAAAATTGAGATGGAGTCTTGCTATGCTGCTCTCAGGCTGGTCTCAAACTCCTGGCCTCAAGGAGTCCTTCCACTTCACCTTCCCGAAGTGTTGATATTACAGGCCTGAGCCACCACACCTGGAGCATTATGTATTTGTGATGTTGACACATTCCAGCACACTCGGGGTCCTAGCCCTCTCTCCTCAGCACTTTTGCCTGTGATTCCCTTGAAACACCCTCTTTCATCTCTCCACTTAGTCAACTCCCTCTTCTGTCTGAGTTTTCCCCTGTATGCACCATTATCTTCCTCCTCCTAGTCTGAAAACTCCTCTAGGCTATGGTTGGTCTAACTTGTTTATGTTGGTGCTCTTAGCAAGTAGGACAGATAATTAGGTCCCATAAATATTTCTTGCAAGAAAGTAGCAGATACAAGAGGAAGGTCTTTAGGCCCTGGGGCATTTGGCCCTATCCAGAGGAATGGCAAACAAAGTTACTTAATTTCCTTTTGCCTCTACTTTCTCTCCTGGGAAAAGGCCATGTGATTAGTATGCCTTCCCAAGGTGGGTCAGAGATTTAAGTAAGTTTGTGTAACATGTAAAGCCCTTGGACCTCCTCATTCTTGAGCTGTTGTGTGGAGCTGATGACTCTTGTCTGGTGGTCAGAGCTACATAAGGGGTTCCGTGACCTACCCTTCCTCTTCGAGAATCTTTTGGCCTCATATTTCTGGGATGCTCTGGTGGCCTCAAAGCTCTTTCCAGAAGTCATTTCATTTTGCTTTTACTTCTCCTAAGAACTAGTCATCTTACCCCCATTTTACATATGAGACAAATGAGGGGAAGGATGAGTCATCTAAGACCTTAAACCTACAACTCCTGATCCCAAACCCAAGGAGGCAAAAGGTGTTTTCCAGCTCAGACATTCAGTCAGCAGAATTGCTAGTTTGACTTTCAGAACCATATGACTCTCAAAGGTGGGGGGGAGGGGGCGGTATCTAACAGGCCCACGAGGTCAGCTTACATTCCTTTTACTTTTTTGGAACAGGTGTAAACCTAAAATTAAGCATGAACTTCTCATGCTCAAAGATCTATAAACCAACCACAAAACCAAAACAAATCTTCAAAGTAAAAACAAACCACAAAATCAATTTTAAAAATTCAAGTTAACAACATTAAATCAAGTGACTGATTAAACTGCTGACCCTGGGTGTACCAGTAACAGAGTAGTGGTTTGGGGTGTTTCATTTCCTGTGTTACATCTTTGGACTTTGATCATGATGGGTCATCATTTGTGCCCTTGTCATGTTCACTATCATTGTGTTCTTAAAAAGAGGGGAAGAGTTCATAATCCAGTTCGATGGGCCGAGCAGTTTAAACAATGCATTCTCAAATGCAATAATGAAAAGTGGAAAATAATACACTTAGTATAACATCACTCATTGTACATTTGCTGTGATACTCACAACTAATGAACTATTTCAAGTGTATTCACATAAGACAATAATGGCCCAATTTATCCTCTAGCAAAGGGCCCATTGTGCTGGCTGTCCTGGAGCTCCTCATTCCTGAGCTGTTGTGTGGAGCTGATGGCTCCATCCTCCCACCACTTCACTCCATTGAACCCAACAGGAAATTCCACTCTCCCAAATTCTGTGACATCACCTCGCCGGTCAGGCCACTGTCCCTTTTTTTTTTTTCACCTGGGTGCCGGTGGGCTGAGGCCAGAAAGGGCGTCAGCCCTGCTGTCCCTTTCCCATTAGTAAGAGACATTTAAAATTATACATCATGCCAGTGCTCTGTGCTATTTCTGTAATGGTGTCAAATTACAGTTCCAATGTATTCAATAATTTAAAAAGCAAATTTCTTTTTTGTTGCTGTTTGTTTGTTTGTTGTTGTTGCTGTTTTGAGTCGGAGGCTCACTCTGTCACCCAGGCTGGAGTGCAGTGGTGAGATCTCAGCTCACTGCCACCTCCGCCTCCCAGGTTCAAGAGATTCTCGGGTGTCAGCTTCCCAAGTAGCTGGGATTACAGGAGTATGCCACCATGCCTGGCGAATTTTTGTATAGTTTGTAGAGACAGGTTTCGCTATGTTGCCCAAGCTGGTCTCCAACTCCTGAGCTCAAGCAATCCGCCGACCTCGGCCTCCCAAAGTGTTGGGATTACAGGCCTGGCTGAATTATTTAAGACGGGAATTTCTTAGTCTATGAAAATGCCGTTCAAAGGCAAATGGCAAAATGAAGTTCTGACTTTTCCACCTGTAAAGTAGATTGATATGAGAGGGAATCAGATGACCCCAGTGGCTATCACTATAAGACAAAGAGAACTTAGGGCAGCCAGGTGTGTCCATAGCAACTCTCACAAAGAGTGAATCATTGCCACACTGGGCACAGAAGCACATACTCTGAAATAGAATGTTTTGGATTCCTTTCTACATAATTCTGGTAAAGAGTTATTCCACAGCCTAGGGGCTGCCTTAGAGCCCTATTTGAGAAACTCCGGGCTCAAAGATCAGAAAGTCAGTAGGCAAACGCAGGCAGGCCCTGCACCAGGTGTCCAGCGCCCAGCCCTCACTTCCAGAGCTCAGGATTCCTGCAAGAGCGACTCCAGCCCCTGGCCTGCCGCTGCCTACATTCGCGCTCTTCCTTCCTCGGGAAACAGACAGTGATCAGACCTCCCAGGCTCTGGGTTCCCCAGCGTTTGGCGGTGCGCCAGGGCAGCGCAGCCCCACCCCGCAGCACAGGGTGACAGACCCCACCCCATCTTCCAACGCCCCCGGTTCCCGCTCAGTCACAGACACCACCATCACCACGTGCAGGCCCGAGAAGGCAAAAGAGGCCCAGCCACCCTCACCGGGGATTTTATTTTGTTTTTTGCTGGTTTCAGGCTTTTTTCTGCTTGAGTGAAAATGAAACAAACACACCCGCCTCCCCCTCGGCACACACACACGCACACTCACTCACGCACTCGCGCGCCGGCCTCCCAGCTGTCTGTGTCCGGGGCGGGGACCGGCTTGGAACCGATCGCCGCGGGCCGGGCAGAGCGCGCCGCCCGCTGTCAGCGCTCGCCTGCTCCTCGTGCCCCTGCCCGCTGTGCGCTGCCCGGAGCAGACGCCTGGCCGGCCGGCCCACGAGCAAGAGGACGGGCGAGTACACCCAACCCTGGCACGCCCGGCCCGGGCTCGGGCAGAGGCGGCGCTGTGGCTGATTCGAGCGTGGAGGGCGCCGCCGGGGCCAGGAGCTAGGCGCGGTCCTGCCCAGCCCCGATCGCCGCGCGCCGGCCCTCGGCGCCCGGGTTCTGCGGATCAGGTGGGTCCCGCGGGGCGCCGCCCAAGTCCCCGGAGGCCGCGAGCAGGGCCCGGACTGGGGGCTCTGCGCGTGGGCGAGGGTGGTGGGGGGAGTGGGGAGGGCCCGGTTTCTGCCCTGCCTGTGTCCCTCCCTGCTTTTGTTCTTGTCGCTACCTCGGTGCCAAATCGGACCCAGTTTCTGTCCCTCTGTCCCCACCATATACCCGTCCCTGCCTCTGTCCAGCCGTCCAAGATTGGAGCCTGAGGGGCTGCGGGCTGAGGTTCCCCCATGGGTCCTCGGGGTGGGGGTGGGGAAGAGAGAGGAGACTTAGGGGGCACAGGATGCGACCGAGTAAGTCGCAGCGAGTGAGGGGTCTGTCCTTGCCTGTGGGGCAGGACAGAGGAGTGGCTCTTGCCCAGGAGAAGATAGGAAGGAGGTGCCTCTGGGAAGGGGAATTTGGGAGTGGGGGAATAAAGTGAGGGTCGCAGGAACCCCAAGGGGCAAGGGAATCGAGAGGAAGATGTCAGAGAGCTTTGGAGAGCCGAGGACTCAGCCAGACGCCCCGCATGGGGAAAGTTTCCGACACTAACTTTGGCAGCTGGGGTGCAAGCTGCGCTGGGGCGATGGGAGGCGGAAGGTCCCTCCAACTCTTCAAACCACCTCGCTCCTACTCAAAAGGGACACCACCCCGCGTTTGGAAATGGCAGGAAAACAGCTAAACACAATGATTGCACAAACTCTTGAAGAGCGTCCAAAAAACAGTAAAAAGAAGAAAAAAAGAAAAATGTCAGCGCGCAAAGAGCCAGAGAAGCAGAGGGATTTGAGATTCCCCGATCTTCCCACTGTGGCGGCTGGGAGGGAGGGGGGGCGTGGAGGGTGTGAGCGCAGCTCCTCCCCCAGGAAGGAACCGAGACCCGCCGCAACTGTTTTGTGGCTTAGCTCGTCGTTTGCGCTCCTTGGGCTCCTGAGCAGGCCTCAGTGCCTCCTTTCTTTACCTGGAAATAGGCGTGTCTCAGGAGACAGGAGATGTAGGGTGGAGCCCTGGCCTGGCCGCTTGCCAGTAAGGAGCCACCCTCCCAGACAGAGCCTCAGTGTCCCCGATTGTGAAACAAGGATACCGCTGCAGACCTCCCTTCCAGTCTCTGAGTAAGGAAATGCAAAGTGCATGGGAAAGAGGGCTCTGAGGGTGGGAGGGGTGGAGGACAGGGTTATTCTGTGGCATTTTTGTGCTTCTTTGACTACACCCCGACCTTTCTACCTCCTTTGGAGTTACTTCTAGACGTATTTTGCCTCCTCTACCAGATGGGGGGCAGCCTGCAGATCTAAGTTACTTCATTTACATGTAACAGGTGCTCAACGACTGAATAAGGCAGAGCTGAAAGTGTCCTTGTGGATTGCCCAATACCTTAGATTTGAACTCTCTCTGTCCTGTGAGACCCGGCATCTTGCCTCAAGGGCCACCATGGTGGGGGAGGGGAACCTAGAGGACAGGGCTCTGGACCCTTCCCTATCTTATTTCAGACAAGACCGGTTCCATTTTTCTTTTATCTCCTCTATGTATTGGGAAATTCCTGAGGCTGTTTTTGATGTCAGATTGCTCAGATCCAACCTGATCCAGTTGTTTCCGGTGGGGTAGCTGAGGTCCAGAAGTGTGCAAAACGATTTGGGCAAGCTTCTCTAGTGGCCAGACTTACCCAGGACACCTGTCCCCTAAATCAGAAGCTAGGAGCTGCCTTTCTCTGGCCACGTGGGCTCTGAGCAGCCATTTCACCAGCTGTCAGCACCACCTCTCCTACACTCTAACCAGGGTCCCGGGGCTGCCTTCTGGCCCTTCTGGGAGAAGTCTGTGAATCTCATCCTCTGAGCACTTTCCAGGCCTATAGTGGGACCATTTATGTGAATGATCTTGCAAGTTGATGTCAAAAAGAATGAGGGTCCCTAGCCCAACTGAGTAGACTAGGTACTTACCTGCCTGTGTCCCTACTTTTGTTCTTGTTGCTACTTCTGTGGCAAAACTGACCCAGTCTCTGTCCCCATTCTGAGCCCCATCCCTGTCTCCATCCAGCCTTCTAAGATTGGAGTCTGAGGGGCTGTGGGCTGAGCAGCCCCTCAGGCTAACCCATTTTCTAGTTGAGAAAATGAAGGCTCAGAGAGACCAGGGAACATATGGGCACTCAGCAACTAAGTGGCAGCTAGGATTTGAATGCAGTTCTGGCTCTAAGGTTGCTGCATTTTCCATTACATCACCTCTCATGATGGCTAAAAAATGGCTAATGGACAAATGTCATGGAGACGTGGGCAGGGGTGAGGGGAGAATGACAGAAGGAGGGGGCAGCTTTCAGTAGGGGACTGGACATTAATAGAGGTATAAATTCATAATATAATTTTAACTGAAATGAATGTACTCTTTGCCCTGCACTTTCCTTTTATTTTAGATTGAATATGTAATTTTTTTCTTTTTTCTTTTCTTTTTTTTTTTTTTGAGATAGTCTCCCTCTGTCACCCAGGTTGGAGGGCAGTGACACTATCTTGACTCACTGCAGCCTCCACCTCCTGGATTATAGCAATTCTCCCATCTCAGCCTCCTGAGTAGCTGGGATTATAGGCATGCATCACAAGCTAATTTTTGTATTTTTAGTAGAGATGGGGGTTTCATCATGTTGGCCAGGCTGGTCTCCAACTCCTGACCTCAGGTGATCCACCCACTTCCACCTCCACCTCTCAAAGTGGGAGGATTACAGGCATGAGTCACCATGCCCAGTTGTAAAATCTACAAATCTTTTAAGTGTTTGATTCGACTACTTTCTCTTTTTTCTTTTTCTTTTTTTTTTTGAGGCAGAGTCTCTATCTGTCACCCAAGCAGGAATGCAGTGTTGGGATCTCAAATCACTGCAACCTCTGCTCTCCCACGTTCAAGCAATTCTCTTTTTCTTTTTCTTTCTTTCTTTTTTCTTTTGAGATGGAGTCTTGCTCTGTCACCCAGGCTGGAGTGCAATGGCTCTGTCTTGGCTCACTGCAACCTCTACCTTCCAGGTTCAAGCCATTCTCCTGCCTCAGCCTCCTGAGTAGCTGGTATTACAGGTGCCCGCCACCACACCTGGCTAATTTTTTTGGATTTTTAGTAGAGATGGGGTTTCACCATGTTGGCTGGTCTGGAACTCCTGACCTCGTGATCTGCCCACCTCAATCTCCCCAAGTGCTGGGATTACAGGCCTGAGCCACTGCACCCGGCCCAAGCCATTCTCTTGCCTCAGCCTCCCGAGTAGCTGAGACAGGTTTCATCATATTGGCCTTGAATTCTGGACCTCAAATGATCCACCCACCTTGGCGTCCCAAAGTGCTGGGATTACAGGCGTGAGACAACACAGCCGGGTGTGGTTTGACAACTCTTCGCAATTGTTGATACCTTTGTAACCAACATGAAGGCTACCATTGCATCAGCCCCGAAAGTTCTCATTTCCAATTAATTTTCCTTCCGATCTTCTAGGCAACCATTTTCTAGTTTTATCATTACTGGTTAATTTGGCATGTTCCTGGACAAACTGAAATTATATGTACTCTCTCATGTATGACTTCTTTTTTTTTTTTTTTGAGACGGAGTTTTGCTCTTGTCACCCAGGCTGGAGTGCAATGGCACGATCTCAGATTCAAGCAATTCTCCTGCCTCACCCTCCCAAGTAGCTGGGATTATAGGTACCCACCACCACACCCAGCTAATTTTTGTATTTTTAGTAGAGACAGTGTTTCAATATGTTGGCTAGGCTGGTCTTGAGCTCCTGACCTCAGATGATCCACCCTCCTTGGCCTCTCGAATGGCTTATTTTACTGGACATATATCTTTAGATTCATCTGTGTTATTAAACAGATGTGTTATGAGTATCTGGTTCTTTGTCATTGCTGAGTCATATTCCATTATATGGATATACCACGATATGTTTATCTCTTCTCCAATTGATAAACATTTAAGACCTTTCCAGTTGTGGGCTCCTATGTGAACATTCTTGTACAAGTCTTTTGTGAACATTTGTATTTACCTAGAGGTAAAACTGCTGGGTTATGAACTGTATTCTTTTACATTCCTGTAGCCATGTATGAGAGTTAGAATTATTCCACATCCTTGACAGTAGTCGGTACTGTCAGTCTTTTTGATCTTTGCTATTTCCATGACTGAGTAGTGGTGTCTTATTGTGATTTTTATCTTCTATTTTGTTTTGTTTTTTGTTTTTTTGAGACAGAGTTTCATTCTGTCACCCAGGCTGGAGTGCAGTGGTTCGATCTCGGCTCACTGCAACCTCTACCCCCTAGGTTCAAGCGATTCTCCTGCCTCAGCCTC
>NW_016107624.1:1656495-1659652 GCF_001604975.1 Cebus imitator | reverse complement strand
TGTTGGCCAGGCTAGTCTCAAACTCCTGACCTCAGGTGATCCGCCCATCTAGGCCTCCCAAAGTGCTGGTATTACAGGCTCCAGCCACCACACCCAGGCTACCTTTTTTAAGATTGAATTTTAAGAGTTTTTGGAGAAGACAACATGATTCAGGGCAGAATATGAAATACGATGACAATATGGAGACCATTATGGGCCAGGACTTGGGAAGGAAAGAACCAAATGGTGGTTGGAATAATGACCTCAGGAATAGGGATTTCTGGGCACTAACATGTTATGTGAGCAATAAATAGACCTTTGTGGCCAAAAGCTAAGATCTGAGGGTTGTTTGTTAAGCAGCAGGGCTTCAGCAAAAGCTAACTGATACACATTATATACATACAATAAGTGCAGATTGTGATAAACTTTTCATGCCATGATAGGAGTTGTGAACAATGGGGAATCAACAGAGAAGTAAGGAAAATCCCATAACATGTTAGTCTCTATGGGTCAACTGGGATTTAAAGACCTAGTACTTGTACTCTTGAGAACTGGGCAAATTCATTCATGTTCATGGCTTTAAATGCTACTTCTGTAGCATTCGTATTATCTCCAATCCGCATGTTTAGATGGGCATCTTTTTTTTGAATGTCTCAAAGGTGCTGCAAACTTAATAAGTCCAAGCTAAAATTATCCTATGGTGGCTGTATAATGATAGTGCCACTAGCTGAGAGAGTAAAGGAGAATGAATGTTTGGGGACAATAATGAGTTTAGTTCCATGCCAAATGGTTCAGAGCATTCCAGGAAGATAAGGATTGCCCTGGGCAGTTAAGAGATTACTGAAACATACTGAGAGCTGAGAGCGGTTTTTGTGGAGTAGAAGGTATGCAAGCTAGATTGCTGATAGGTGAGGAGGATATAATGAAAGCAATGAGGATGGTCAACTCTTTCTCTTTTTTTATTTGAGATGGAGTTTTGCTCTTGTTGCCCAGGCTGGAGTGCAGTGGTGTGATCTCAGCTCACTGCAATCTCCACCTCCCAGGTTCAAGAGATTCTCCTGCCTCAGGTTCCCGAGTAGTTGGGATTACAGGCATGTGCCACCATACCTGGCAAATTTTTTGTATTTTTAATAGAGATGGGGTTTCACCATGTTGTCCAGGCTGGTCTCGAACTCCTGACCTCAGGTGAATCTACCTGCCTTAGCCTCCCAAAATGCTTGGATTATAGGCATGAACCACCACAGCCAGACCAGCCAGTATAGTCAACTTTTTCAAGAAGTTTATTTTTATTTATTTACTTATTTATTTTTGAGACGGAGTCTCACTCTGTCACCCAGGCTGGAGTGCAGTGGCTCCATCTCGGCTCACTGCAGTCTCCACCTTCCAAGTTCAAGCGATTCTCCTGCCTAGCCTCCCGAGTAGCTGGGATTATAGGCACATGACACTACGCCCAGCTTCTTTCAAGAAGTCTATTTGAGGTCAGGAGAGGTCAGGCTTGGTGGCTCACACCTGTAAACCCAGCACTTGGAGAGGCCAAGGTGGGCGAATCACCTGAGGTCGGGAGTTTGAGACCAGGTTGGCCAAGAAAGTAAAACTCCATCTCTACTAAAAATACAAAAGTTAGCTGGGCATAGTGGCGGGTACCTGTAATCCCAGCTGGTTGGGAGGCCGAGGCACGACAATCGCTTGAACCTGGGAGGTGGAAGTTGCAGTAAGCTGAGATGGCACCACTGCACTCCAACCTGGACAACAGAGCAAGACTCCGTCTCAAAAAAAAAAAAAAAAAAATGATGTAGATTTGGTCCATTGGCTGAAGGTAAAGGGGTCATCATGCAGTATGCTCAACCCAGGTTTCCTTCTTTTCTTTCTTTCTTCCTTTATTTGTAAAAGATGGGGTCTTGCTATGTTGCCTAGGCTGGGGTACAGTGGCTATTCACAGATGTGATCTCATTACCACTATCTTATTGTGGCTTTCCATCACGGGCCACTGTATGAATGATGCTGCCACTGGCTGAGAGAGTAAGGGAGAATGAATGTTTGGGGAGGGGAGCAATAATGAGTTTAGTTCCATGCTAAATGGTTCAGAGCAGTCCAGGAAGATAAAGATTGCAACGGGCAGTTAGGAGATTGCTGAAGCATACTGAGAGCAGGACGAAACTCCTATGCTGATCAAAACTCCTACGATCAGCATAGGAGTTTTGTCCTGCTCCCTTTCCAACCTAAGTCAGTTTACCCCTCCTTAGGCAACCTGGTGGTCCCCCACTCCCAGAATATCACCATATTGATGCCAGACTTCGTGCAGACACCTGATCTATCTGCATAGTACACTGCAACCCAGAACTCTTGGGCTCAAGCGATCCTCCCACCTCAGCCCCCTGAGTAGCTGGGACGGTAGGTGTGAGCCACCATGCCCGGCAATCCAGAATTATTTCTAAAAGTCCTTTCAGTTCTAAAAAGAAGAAGTGAATATCTGTTGTCTAAATCTCCAGCCAGCTCAGCTGGCTCAGCTTGTCCAAATGTGGTGAGGAGGTCACAGACCTCCATCACACGCAGTCAGACGCAGCCATGAGAGTTTCCAATGCTTGGGCTTCAGCAGCCATTATGCTAATTTTCTTTTTTTTCTTCTTCTTTTCTTACAATGATGCAGGTTCATTACGCTAATTTTCTTTGCCAAGCAGAGTCTCATGAAGTAGATACGGTGATGGCAGTGGGGTGGAGACCCAATGCCTTGTGTTCAAATTTTGTGCTGCAGGGCAACCCCACACAGACATCCGCAAGGGACTTTGGGGGTGCACATGTACTTCCTGGGGTTTCTCTCTGAAGCCCCGTGTGGTTAACAGGTGTGAATGGCAGGGAAAAGCATGGGTCTAACTCAGAGAGTGAGTGGTCTGAGATGGTGGAGAAATTCCAGAGAGGGTGAGTCTAGTGGCCGGGTGCGGTGGTTCATTACTGTAATCCCAGTGCTTTGGGAGGCCAAGGCGGGAGGATCACCTGAAGTCAGGAGTTCAAGACCAGCCTGGTCAACATGGCGAAACTTCGTCTCTACTAAAAAATACAAAAATTATCTGGGCATGATTGTATGAACTTGTAATCCCAGCTACTCGGGAGGCTGAGGCAGGAGAATCATTTGAACCCAGGAGGTGAAGGTTGCAGTGAGCTGAGATCGCACCACTGCACT
>NW_016107624.1:1653605-1656408 GCF_001604975.1 Cebus imitator | reverse complement strand
GAGTGAACCTAGGAAGCTGAAGCAGGAGGGAGTTTCCAGGAGGATGTGGTCAAGAGGGTTGAATATGGAGAGGTTGGGTAGAAAAACTGGATCCTGGAAGAGAGCTGCTGACAGAAATCAGCGTGGGTTGATAGCAAGACCCCAAGAGAAACAAAAATAATTATAAAACTATGATGATTAGAGTTCTTTACCCTGGTGCACAGTTTCAGAAGAAGTAAGACCATGTACTCATCTCATGTGAGCTTCACGAAAGCCCTGTGAAGTTGGCAGAACAGAAATGATTTCCTCCATTTTGCATGTGGGGAAACTGAGGCTTAGAGTTTTAACGTCTTGGCCAAAACACCTCAAAAATTAAGTAGCAGAACTGAGGCATGAAAGCCAGATCCTGACTCCAAACCTAGGGTGGCTCGGAGCCCTCAGTGGGCACAGGTGGGGAGGTGCTTCTGGAGGTGGCAGCTGCAGTGACCTTCACTGGGGCACAGCAGGGCTCATTCCTGGCATTACTCAGGCTGAAATCAGCCAAAGAGAGTGAAAAGGAGCAAATGGAGAGAGGCCAGATCCTGTCCTGTAATCAGTTCTTTTTTTTTGTTTTTTTTTTTAATGGAGACAGAGTCTCCGCTCTGTCACGCAGGATGGAGTGCAGTGAGGTGATGTTGGCTTACTGCAACCTCCGCCTCCCAGGTTCAAGCGAGTCTCCTACCTCAGCCTCCCAAGTATAGGTGGCTGCCACCACACCTGGCTGATTTTGTTTTTTAGTAGGGACAGGGCTTCCCCTTGTTGGCCAGGCTGATCTTGCACTCTTAGCTTCAGGTGATTCACCTGCCTCGGCCTTCCAAAATGCTGGGGTTACAGGTGGGAGCCACCACACTCAACAGCCTCACAAGTGGTTCTTTTTTTTTTTTTTAAACAGAGTCTCGTCTCACACTGTCGCCTAGGCTGTAGTGCAATGGTGTGATCTTGGCTCACTGCAACCTCCACCTCCTGGATTCATACGATTCACCTGCCTCAGCCTCCCGAGTAGCTGGGATTACAGGTGCACACAATCACACCTAGCTAATTTTTCATATTTTTAGTTGAGACGGAGTTTCAGTATGTTAGCCAGACTGGTTTCAAACTCCTGACCTCACAATTCTCCTGCCTTGGCCTCCCAAAGTGCTAGGATTACAGGTGTGAGCCACCATGCTCCGCATGATTAGTTCTTAATAAGAATATTTCAATCCACCTCTGTCTCAGTGCTCTCATCTTCAGGAGGGCTTGCTTTAAAAGCTCTGAACTCAGGTCCCCTTAGGGGCGAGGCACTGAAAAGAGCTCTGAGCTGAAAGTAAGGTGGTGACGTCCCACCCCGTGCTGGTGCTGCCAGCTATGGGTGCTGTGGGACAGTTTCCCCGTCAGCCAAATGGCACAAGGCCCAAATCTAGCCAACTTCTCTCTGAGCAACACCTGCTGTTAAACAAAAAGCAGGAAAAAACATCTTCAAACCCACAGGAAATGGATACTCCAACCAAAAATCTGCAAGGGAAATGCCACTGTTGTTCGCAAAGAAATCCCAACTTGTGGACTCCTCTTGCCAACCTGGACACCAGGAACTGAGGTTCTAGAAGAGGTGCCTGTTCCAGAGACTCATGTTGTGAATCAGATATTCAATCAGCATTCACGAAGCTACCACAGATTCATTCATTCCTTCATTCATTCACCCAGAATTTACTGAGCACCTACCAGGTCTGGGTGTAGATACCTGAGACGTCACCATGAACAAGATAGACAATCCCTGCCCACGCGGAGGCCATAGCTTAGCTTGGGAGACAATTGCACATGGCTGAGCATGGTGGCTCACACCTGTAATCTTACTTAACAAAGGCCGGGGCAGGCAGATCACTTGAGGTCAGGGGTTCGAGACCAACCTGGCCAAAATGGTGAAACCCCCGTCTCTACTAAAACTACAAAAATTAGCTGGGCTTGATGGTGGGTACCTGTAATCTCAGCTACTTGGGAGGCTGAGGAGAAGAATCACTTGAACCTGAGAGGCAGAGGTTGCAGTGAGCTAAGATGGCATCACTGCACTCCAGCCCAGGCAACAGAGCTAGATTCTGTCTCAAAAAAAAAGAAAAGAAAAAAAACATAATCCCAGCACTTTCGGAGGCCAAGGTGGGGTGGATTATCTAAGGTCAGAGTTCAAGACCAGCCTGGCCAACATGGTGAAACCCCATCTGTAAAAAAAAAGAAAAGAAACAACTAATTGCACAGTGTCAGCCACAGAGAAGTGCAGGGTGTGTATAACAGGGGCCTGATCCTGTCCAGGAAGGCTTCCCTGCGGAAATGACCTTTACACTGAGCCCCGCTGGACAATCTCAGCTCACTGCAACCTCTGCCTCCCAGGTTCAAGTGATTCCCCTGCCTCAGCCTCCTGAGTAGCTGGGACTATAGAGGCCTGCCACCATATGCCCAGCTAATTTTTTTTTTTTAACGGAGATGGCGTTTCACCATGTTGGCCAGGATGGTCTCGAACTCCTGACCTCGTGATCCACCCACCTCGGCCTCCCAAAGTGCTGGGATTACAGGTGGGAGCCACCCCACCCAGCCTAGCCAAGACACTTTCAAAATCGGCGGTGGGGTTGACTCCCTAACAGCAGGGACGGCCTGGGTTTGCTTGTGGTTGCCTACATCTCTGGTTGTTTCTAGGTTGGTGTTTAATGTAGCAGACTCTATCTGCATATATTCACCAGCTCCATGCAAAGAAAGGGAGGATTGTTATTTCTTTTTTTTAATTTTTACATTAGTCACATGATTTTTTTTTTTTTTTTTT
>NW_016107624.1:1649841-1653530 GCF_001604975.1 Cebus imitator | reverse complement strand
CTGGGTTCAAGCGATTCTCCTGCCTCAGCCTCCTGAGTAGCTGGGACTACAGGTGCCCGCCACCATGCCAAGCTAATTTTTGTATTTTTAGCAGAGACGGGGTTTCATCATATTGGCTAGCCTGGTCTCAAACTCCTGACCTCAAGCAATCCACCCGCCTAGACCTCCCAAAATGCTGGAATTACAGGAGTGAGCCATTGCAACATTTCTGTGTGTATGTTTAATCAAGTGCTTAGGAATTTATTCCAGGACATGAAAATTCAGCATGAGAAGTGCTCAGAAAATGTTTGGGGCAGCTACGTTGAGCAGCAAATGAGAAGGTATATGGGTCAGAGATCACAGCTGTAAGCAACAGAGGGGAGATCCCAGCTCACTGATACAGAAGAGGCATGCCTTGGAAGATGTTTTGTTGTTGACAACATCCTTGAGAAGGCTGGAAAAACAAGCTGGCCAGAACCAGTAAAGGCCGGGCAATAAACACAAGATCTCGTATAGGAGCTAATTCTAATTCTTGCTCATTTTTTTTTTGAGATGAAGTCTCGCTCTGTCGCCCAGGCTGGAGTGCAATGGCGTGATCTCAGCTCACTGCAACCTCTGCCTCCTGGGTTCAAGTGATTCTCCGCCTCAGCCTCCCGAGTAGCTGGGATTATAGGCACACGCCACCACGCCCAGCTAATTTTTATATTTTTAGTAGAGACAGAGTTTCACCATGTTGGCCAGGATGATCTCCACCTTGTCCTCCCAAAGTGCTGGGATTACAGGCGTGAGCCACTGCACCTGGCCAATTCTAGCTCTTGCTGCTATGAGTAACATTTCTCTAGCAACCACCTCCATGCGGCTTCCTCAGGTTGCAGAGCCAATAACTGACCAGGCCTGGGTCACTCCTGCATTCCAGGTGTAAGTGAATGGACTTGGGGAGGATATGACCTATTTGTCGTGCTATGGTGGCAGCAGTGGCGTTGTTGATACTAAACTGGGCAGCCACAAGACCACTGATGCCACCAGAGATGGGGAAGCTTGTAATGCCACAGAATTCTACTGGCCTAAGGAGGGTCACAGGGCCACAGCTGAGGGAGGGCAAAAGCCTTCTGGGGAGTTTTCAGATGAGATCGGGCGCTTTCAGGGTGGTATGGCCGTAGACTTTCTGGGGAGCTTTGAGAAGAGCAGCCTGATATTGAGTACCTCAGTGAACCTCAAAATCCGCCTGTGTAAATGGGTTGGATTTTAGAACTAAGTGTCTACTGCCTGGCATGTGGTGCTATCGAATGTCTGTGCCATTATTATTGGCAGAAGTAATAGTAACTTGACCCAGCTGTTACCACGGCAGTTATGTCCTCAAGGGAAAGAGACCCAACATATGAAAATCTAGAGAAATTCAAAAGCAACCACACATATTTGTACAAAGAATTTCTTCACAAGTTTCTTTAAATGTTTGTCTCTCCAGTATACTGAAATGGGGATTTAATTTACCAAAAGTAATCAAATGAATGAATGAGTCACCATCTTACAGATCCTCTGTTGAAGGAAGTAGATCTTTTGCAGGAGCAGACAGATCTTAGCGATCCTTTACTTGCCTCGCTGAGAAAGCCTTAACAAAGGAAGAAGAAAGTTCACATCCTTGTGACTCGGGGCAACCCCACCCCACCCGCAACACACACACACACACACACACACACACACACACACACACACACCCAGGAGAGTTCGGCTTCACCACCATAGTCTCCCCTCCCAGCAGAAGAATGTAGCTTCCCACAAACACAGAAGGCCTGCCAGCAGGGTTGTGCCAGGAAGTGTTTCATGAGCAGCTCTCTGAAAAATGAAAGCTCTTGTATGTGGTCTTTGCCAGTTTCTATAGTGTAAATATTCCCACCAAAATCAATTTCATCTTACCACCACTTAAGGAGCTGGGAGTAGGTGCACAGTAGCACATTGATATATAGTATTTTCCACTATGGCTAGGTACAATAGATGTAAGTAACTTCGGTAGTATAAAATAAGGCTGGCCATGGTGGCTCATGCCTGTAATCCCAGCACTTTGGGATGCCAAGGCAGGGGATGGTTTGTGTACCAGAGTTTGAGACCAGCTGGGCAACATAGTAAGACCTCATCTCTAAAAAAAAAAAGATTAGCTGGGCATGGTGATGTGCGCCTGTAGTCCCAGCTACTGGGGAGGCTAGGGTGGGAGGATCGCTTGAGCTCAGGAGATACAGGCTTCGGTGAGCAGTGACCATGCCACTGTCGTCAGCCTAGGCAACAGTGAGACCCTATCTCAAAAAAAAGTATAAAGTATAATAAAATAATTATTAAGTGATGAGTTTTTAATGAATGCCCTTGTTCCTAATACAGTGCATTTAATTGTGTTTATATAAATTAATTTTTTAATAAGGGCTATGTTTAACAACTGAATCATCAAGTTCTTGAAAATTCAACAGGCGAGCCAGCATGAACCGACTCCCGCACACAGTTGGTTTTGGGGATCCCAGAGAGAGGTCAGCACAAAGAGGCCATCCCTAAATAGTGACCCCTACCCCTCCTTGTCACTTTCCAAGATGTCAGCATCCTTGTTTTGTTTTGTTTTGAGAGAGTCTCGCTCTATTGCCCAGGCTGGAGTGCAGTGGTGTGATCTCGGCTCACTGCAACCTCCCCCTCACCCGGGTTCAAGCGATTCTCCTGCCTCAGCTTCCCCAGTAGCTGGGATTACAGGCATGCGCCACCATGTCCAGCTATTTTTTTTTTTTTTTTTTGAGATCGAGGTTTACTGTTGTTGCTCAGACTGGAGTGCAATAGTGAGATCTCGGCTCACTGCAGCCTCTGCCTCCCAGGTTTAAGTGATTCTCCTGCCTCAGCCTCCCAAATAGCTGGGACTATAGGTGTTCACCACCACACCCAGCTAATTTTGGTATTTTTAGCAGAGATGGAGTTTCACCATGTTGGCCAGGCTGGTCTCGGACTCCTGACCTCTGGTGATCCACCCACCTCAGCCTCCCAAAGTGTTGGGATTACAGGCATGAGCCACTGCGCCCTGCCCCAACATCCTTTATTTGCCTTGCAACCCTTGTGTTTGGTTCAGAGCTGAATCCTCAGGGCTTAGATTGGTGCTGGCCTGCACGTAGTAGGCCCTCAATGAACATGAATTGATTGAATAAAGAGAGGCAGGACATGAAGCTTTTAAGAGTTCATATCTTAACAGGCTGAGGTGGGCAGATCACTTGAGGCCAGGAGTTTGAGGTTACGGTGTGCTATGGTCATGTCTGTGAATAGCCACTGTACTTCAACCTGAGCAACATAGTGAGACCTTGTCTCTAAAAGAAACTTTAAACACACACACACACACACACACACACACACACACACACACACCCACCCACCTCTGGTTAAGCCTGTTTCTGCATCTGTAAAATTAGGTTCCTTTCAGCCATAAAGTCTATACCTGGTAAGCCTGGCACGGTGGCTCACACCTGTAATCTTAGCACTTTGAGAGGCTAAGGCAAGCGGATCACCTGAGGTCAGGAGTTTGAAACCAGCCTGGCCAACGTGGTGAAACATCGTCTCTGCTAAGAATATAAAAATTAGCCGGGCGCGGTGGCTCAAGCCTGTAATCCCAGCACTTTGGGAGGCCGAGGCGGGTGGATCACGAGGTCAAGAGATCGAGACCATCCTGGTCAACACGGTGAAACCCCGTCTCT
>NW_016107624.1:1571788-1649651 GCF_001604975.1 Cebus imitator | reverse complement strand
AATATAAAAATTAGCCGGGCGTGGTGGCGGGCGCCTGTAATCCTGCTACTCAGAAGGCTGAGGCAGGAGAATCGCTTGAGGGTTGCAGTGAGCTGAGATGGCGCCACTGCACTCCAGCCTGGGTGACAGAATGAGACTCTGCCTTAAAAAAAAAGTCTATACCTGGTAAAGACATCCTTTCTGCACAGCGTGGCCAGAGTGCTGAGAGGGGGACTGCCGTCTTACAATGTGAAAAGGCCCTGCTTCTCAGTGCTAGCAGATATTGCAAGACCCACGTCCTTTACTGTGGGGTGAAATGTTCTAGGGTCAAGGAGGAAAGTGTGCCTGGGTGGCTCATTCCAGCAAGACAGAGACCTACACTCCATCTCGAACACGGAGCCCTCTGCAGCACAATGGGCGCTCCTAGGAGGCAGACACGTGGCCCTGGTCCTCTGCCTCTCTTTGCGTCATGCCTTCAGACTTAGCCTTTATTTCTCATCTTCCATGGACTCACACTTCAGTAAAACACAGTAATACTGAATTACTCTCAATTCTTTGCCTCCATATAGAGGAACAGGTAGTATCTGTCTGCAGCCCTCACTTCAAGAGGCACTGCTCTGGGGGGTGTTGCCAACTGCCCTTAGCTGACTTTCATCCTCCCAGGGATCAGCAAAGCAGGTATTTGAGGATCTTCAGTCTGCAGGTGAGAACACAGGCCCAGGCAGAGTTTCCGACACTCCCTTTGAGGAGCAGAGGGAGGCGGCATGACCCACACCTCCATGCCTCAGAGGTATGAGACTCACACCCTGCCAGACTGACTCATCTCTGCTCAGAGCTGAGATGATAGAGCCTTGTCTTTAACTCATGAGGTTCAGGGGCAGAGGCGGGAACAGAGATCAACCCAGGACCAACATCTCCTCTGCATCTCACTGTCCTCTGAAAAGTTGTCCCCTTCAGGGCAATCTGGGAATGGGCGAGGACTCTTCCTTTGCTAGTGAATCTGGGTGCAGCTGCGACCTTCTCTGGTGCGTGACAACCCGGGGCAGAAGCCAACCCCCAAATCCATCTGCTTTGGGGCACCATCAGAGGATTTCCTGTCTTTTCCCCCAGAGTCTTCTTTCCCAGCTGTGGGTGGCTTGGGTTGGTCTTTCTCAGATTCGCTTTCTGAGTGGTGCAGCATGGACCCGGTCATAGAGCAAATAGGGGTACCTGGGTTCCGCTCACCCCTTCTGCAGATGGGCAAACTGGGAAAGGGAAGTCATCCAGACACCAGATTAAACAAATAATGAGACAATTATAGCTCATGTGTGCTGGGCATTTTTTTTACTCACACTGGACATATTCTAGCCACTTTATAAAAACCCTGCCTTTTAGGCAGCCAGAAACACCAGGTGGTAGGGATTGTTATTATTCTAGTTTCACAAGGGAGGAAACTGAGGCATGAAAATATTAAGACGTTTCTTTTTTTTTATTTTTATTTTTTTTAAGGCGAGGTTTTACCATGTTGGTCAGGCTGGTCTCGAACTCCCAACATCAGGTGATCCACCCGCCTTGGTCTCCAAAGTGCTTGGATTACAGGCGTGAGCCATCACGCCCGGCCTTATTAAGACATTTCTAGGGCCACATGGTATGGAAGAGACATGGGACTGAGACACGGACAATGAGTTGGTGCCTGCATCAGAGCAGCCTGCCACCCGCACAAACAAACCGCTCAGTGAGCAGGGAGCCAGCCAGCCCCATGTGCAGCCCCCTTAACCAACAGATGGGAAAATCCTGGCTCAGAGGGGTGTGGGGCCTTCCCTAGACTCACTCAGTCCAGACTGGAGCCCAGGAGTCCTGACTGGTCTTAGTGCTCCCTGCACTCCACCTAGGGCTCCACCATCCTCAATCACCAAGTGACGTCCTGGGACTGGGAACCTGTAGGCCTCCTGTGAATAGACCCACGTTGGGGTGGTGTGGGCGGTCCAGCCAGAAAGCAACAATGTCCTCCTCCCCCACTGTTGAAGAAAGGTCTTGGGGCATGGAGGCCTGGCTTCAGCTGTAAAGTTCAGAAAGTCTTTGTTCTTCTGTCAGATCGCCCTTGCAGCAGAGAAATGGGCCGCTCATCAGCTCTGTGTCACATTTCCTGTTTGTGAGCCTGGATCCAAGTGGAGTTTTAGGTGAAGGGCGTGGAAGCAGAGCCTTCCTTACTGGAATTACAGTTGTCAGAGGGGAAAAGAGCCTAGATTTCACCTAAACCTTTGTTTTGTGGATTCGGAAACCGAGACCTAGAGAATGCAAGAGCCTGTCCTAGTTCATGGTGTGTGCCGGAATCACAAATGGGTTTTTTGGTGTTCTGTTATGTTTTGTGTGTATGTGTGAGTTTTTTTTGTTTGTTTGTTTTTTGTTTTTTATTAGTATAAAATCTTAGAATGAGTGAGCTAGCAGAAACCTAGGCTGTTCCCCAGTCCAGTTCCCCGTGTTCCACAGATGTAATCTGAGGAAGCTGGTGGATGTGGGTGCAGAGGGGAGGGGACCTTCCCCCTTCCCTCCTTCTTGGAGCCTCTGTATCTTCATGTGTCAAATAAAGCCCAGGGCCCTGCTCTGCTGATCCCATACTGTCATCCACCTTTGTGTGTGCTAATCGGTGTGGGGCTAGCACTGACGGGGAGTGGGTGCTGGGCTCTCTCCCATTTCTCCCCAGAGCCCGCCCTGAGTCCCAGGTTTGGGAGCCTTGTCTCCACCCCACTGCTTTCCTATAAGCCCACCATCCGCCACTCAGCCCTGACTACATTTTGGCAACTTCCTTTACTCCATCAACTCATGAAGACATGTATTTCAAAGGAATATGATGCTAGACACTTTACACGTGACAACACTTGACCTTCACAACAACCTTGCAAAATCCTGTTCCTTCCACTGGTTAGGACCGGATACTGAAGCTCTGAAGGAGGCTGCCTGAGGACTGTCATATAGCCAGTGGGGTGGGAGACTCTCGAGGGTTGTCCCAGCTCCTCACGATCTTCCTGGAGGCTCCATTCTGTCTGTCTGCCTTGTAGCCAGCACCGAACAGAGGGCAGGGGAGCCAGGGAAAGTGGGCTCATATGGCCTGGGACCAAGGACACCCTGGCAGGCAGACCCGCTGGCTGCCCTTCAAACCTGTATTCTTTTAATATTTGTTCAGCATTTATCTGGGTTGGGGAAATGGATTTGCAATGAATACAAATCATGAGCCTCTTCCAGATTCCAAATTCCATACTATACCGGACTGTTTTCCAGAAGCAGAAGGAACAGAAATTCACGGACAGAGTCACTTTCCCAGCGGCAGTGAGTTAATGTCCTGGAGAAACACTGGCTGTTCCCTGCTTTTCTGTAGCTCTCTGTTTCTCTTCAGTTTGTGTTTGAGCTTTTCCAAGCCAGACGGCTTCTGGGGAGGCTCATTAGAGGGTTTATTTTGGTTCCGGTTTTGTTTTAAATCGCCTTAAATATAGACGAGAACAGCTAGTCTTAGGAGGACCACTCTGTGTGTCATTTATTTTGACTGAGCAGCTTGGTGTTGTACTTCAGTTGGCATCCTTGAACTTGCCTCCCTGTATTAAATAAGGAAAGTATCGCTCACATTTACATAACAGCAACAATTCATTTTTTCAGAGTGTCAGAGAACCAGCAGATTTATTTACTTCAATAACTTTCTGTCTGGTTACAAAAGTAATATGTTCTCATTGCAAAACATTTGAAAAATGTAGACAGGAGCCTGATGCAGTGGCTCAGGCCTGTCATCCTAGCACTTTGGGAGGCTGAGGCAGGTGGATCATCTGAGATCAGGAGTTCGAGACCAGCCTGACCAACATGATGAAACCCTGTCTCTACTAAAAATACAACAGTTAGCTGGGCATAGTGGCAGGTGCCTGTAAGCCCAGCTATTCCAGCTTGGGTGACAGAGTGAGACTGCAGCTCAAAAAAAAAAAAAAGGAAAAATGCAGAGAGGTAGAAAAGAAAAACAGACCACTGTCCCATAATCTCCTTGCGTGGTGTCCACCACTGCTGCCGTGTGAATCTAGTTCTGGCCAGAATGGTTATTTTTTAAAATTGTTGTAAAATATACATGACATGAAATTTACTATTTTAACCCTTTTTACAATTTTTTAATAAATTCAGTGGGTACAAGTGCAGTTTAGTTGCATGGATATACTGCATAGCGGTGAAGTCTGGGCTTTTAGTGTATACATCACCCAAATAGTGAACTTTGTACCCAATAGGGAATTTTTTTTTTTTTTTTTTTTTTTTTGAGATGGAGTCTCACTCTGTCACCCAGACTGGAGTGAAGTGGTGAAATCTCAGCTCACTGCAACCTCCGCCTCCCGGGTTCAAGCAATTCTGCTTCAGCCTCCCAAGTAACTGGGACTATAGGCCCTCACTACCACAGCCAGTTTTGTGTTTTTAGTAGAGACGGGGTTTCACCATATTGGTTAGGGTGGTCTCAAACTCCTGGCTTCAAGTAATCCACCGCCTCAGCCTCCCAAAGGGCTGGGATTATAGGCATGAGCCACCCCACACAGCCCCAACAGGTAATTTTTTTTTTAAACTATACCATGTTTGGGGGTTATAGAACCAACAGGCAATTTTTTAACTCTCACCCTCCTACAAACTCCCCCCACCTATTGGAGTCTCCAGTGTCTATTAATGTCTGTATGTCCTTGTGTACCCATTGTTTAGTTCCTACTTATAAATGAGAATATGTGGTATTTGATTTTCTGTTTTTGAGTTATTTCACTGAGGATAATGGTCTCCAGCCCCATCCATGTTGCTGCAAATGACATGATTTCACTCTTTCTCATGGCTGCATAGTATTCCATGGTGTATGTGTATGGGGGTGTGTGTGTGTGCGTGTAGCTCATTTTTTTCATTCAGTTATCCACTGATGGGCACTTAGGTTGATTCCATGACTTTGCCCTTGTGAATAGTACAGTGACAAACGTGAGTGCTGGTGTTGCTTGTTGTTGTAGTAGCAGTTGTTGTTGTTGTTGTTGAGACAGAATCTCACTTTGTCGCCCAAGCTGGAGTGCAGTGACATGATCTCTGCTCACTACAACCTCTGCCTCCCAGGTTCAAGTGCTTTTCCTGCCTCAGCCTCCCAAATAGTAGCTGGGATTACAGGTGCATGCCACCACACCCAGCTAATTTTTGTATTTTTAGTAGAGACAGGGTTTTTGCTATGTTGGCCAAGCTGGTCTTGAACTCCTGACCTCTCGAGATCCACCTGCCTCGGTCTCCCAAAGTTTTGGGATTACAGGCATGAGCCACCATGTCTGGCTTACCCACTTTCTTTGTGATATAACAATTTCTTTTCCTTTGGGTAGATATCCAGTAGTGGGATTGCTGAATCCCATGGAGATTTGAGAAATCTCCATGCTGTTTCATTCCCCTCCCCTCCCCTCCCCTTCCCCTCCCCTCCCTTTCCCTTCCCTTCATCATAAGAACAGTTAAGATGGCAGGGTTGGGTGAGGGACTTCTCCAGGGAAGCTCCCCTGGGTGATTAAGGATAATGGCGAACGCAGGCAGGGGTGGGAGACGTCAGACTTTCAGGGTCCAGGCTAGCATATGGAGACCTGACACTAACCACATGTGCCCAGGGTGGTAGGGGCACAGCTTGCTTTTATACATTTTAGGGAGACATGAGACACCAATCAATACGTGTAAGATGTACCTTGGTTCTGTCCGGAAAGGTGAGCCAACTCCAGGTGAAGGCAGGGCTCAAGTGGGAGGCAGCTTCCAGGTCACAGGTAGATAAGAGACAAATGGTTGTATTCTTTTGGGTTTCTGATTAGCCTCTCCAAAGGAAGCAATCAGTTATGATTTATCTCAGTAAGTGTCTGGGGGTGACTTTAAATAGAATGGGAGGCAGGTTTGCCCTAAGCAGTTCCCAGCTTGACTTTTCCCTTCAGCTCAGTGATTTTGGGGCCCCAAGATTTATTTTCCTCTCACAGAACTATATAGTCATCAAAGTTTTAAAATTAGGGATTGAATCTCACCTTGGCTATATTGAGCTATTAATGTAAAAAGGGGATGATTCCTGTACCTGCTTCAGCGTTTCATGAGCCCTGAATGGATTAATGGGCATAATGTGCAGAGAGCTGGTTGTGCGCCTTCACTAAATAGTAAC
This sequence comes from Cebus imitator, assembly GCF_001604975.1. NCBI lineage: Eukaryota > Metazoa > Chordata > Mammalia > Primates > Cebidae > Cebus > Cebus imitator. The sequence continues at coordinate 1,643,530 of NW_016107624.1, read as the reverse complement.
AATTGCTGCTATGACTACTATTATAATAATCGTTATTATTCTATTATTTTATAAAATAAGATACAAATCCTTGCTCTTAAGATGTTTACAGTCTGGAGCAGGAGAAAAGACATGCATAAATGATAGTCATTAAAGGTAGAAGTGAAAGGTGAAGATGATGAGCCCAGAAAAGGGCCAGGGAAAGTTTAGAAAGAGTGAAGTTGCTGACCGGGGCCGGTGGCTCAGGCCTGTAATCCCAGCACTTTGGGAGGCCGAGGCAGGTGGATCACAATGTCAGGATTTGAGATCGACCTGGTCAACATGGTGAAACCCCGTCTCTACTAAAAATACAAAAATTAGCCAGACATGGTGGTGGGCACCCGTAATCTCAGCTACTCAGGAGGCTGAGGCAGGAGAATTGTTTGAACCCAGGAGGCAGCGGTTGCAGTGAGCAGAGATTGCGCCACTACACTCCAGCCTGAGTGACAGAGCGAGACTCTGTCTCAAAAAAAAAAAAAGAAAGTGAAGTTGCTTCTGGCTGAGCGTCGAGTGTAGTAGAGTGTACCGGTTAGGCGTCTGCGCCAGCCACTCGTGGATTAGTTCTGCCTTGGCTCTTTGCCATCTGAACTTGGGCAAGAGATGTCGCCTCTCTGAGCTTGGTTGCCTCCTCTGTAAAATGGGGATAACTGCAGATTCTACTTCACAGGGACACTATGAGCGCCTCTCTCTTCCCTCCCAGGATGGCCAGTCAAATCATATACACGTTGTTGCTTTTCTTTTTTTTTTTTTTTTTTTTTGAGACAGGGTCTTACTCTGTCACCCAGGCTGGAGTGCAATGGTACAATTATGGCTCATTGTGGCCTCAACCTCCTGGGCTCAAGTGATCCTCTCACCTCAGCCTCCTAGTTGAGACTACAGGCTTGAGCCACCACACCTGGCTAATTTTTTTAAAAAATGTATTTTTAGTAGCGACAGGGTCTACTTTGTTCCCTGGGCTGGTCTCCAATTCCAGGACTCCAGCCATCCTCCTGCCTTGGCCTCCAAAAGGGACAGGTGCCGGGCGCGGTGGCTCACGCCTGTAATCCCAGCACTTTGGGAGGCCGAGGCAGGTGGATCACTAGGTCAAGAGATCGAGACCATCCTGGTCAACATGGTGAAAACCCGTCTCTACTAAAAATACAAAAAATTAGCTGGACATGGTGGCACGTGCCTATAATCCCAGCTACTCAGGAGGCTGAGGCAGGAGAATTGCCTGAACCCAGGAGGTGGTTGTGGTGAGCCGAGATCGCGCCATTGTTCCAGCCTGGGCAACAAGAGCAAAACTCCATCTCAAAAAAAAAAAAAAAAAAAAAAAAAAAAGGGACAGGCATGAGCCACTGCACCAGGCACATTCATTTCTAGTCCACCCACCTGACCAGTCAGTCCCTAACTGCAGATGCATCCAGTGGGTTGCCGTCTCTGCCACTGTCCCTGGGGCTGGTGAATGAGACTGCGGGGCTGGTCCTTTGCAGCCTCAGCAGGGCTGTGGTGCTGCTCGGCACCCTGGGTACTCCTTGTCATTGTACCCTCCCAGTGCTCGTGGCTTCAGCTCCTCAGCTGGGTGTCCCTTAAGCTGTCCTACTTGGACCAAATGATTCATCTTGTTCTTATTTCATAGGAAAGTGAGGTCAGAGTGTTCACCTATCTTTAGGACTTGAGAAGAAAATTTCCATAGTACCTTGAAGAAGTGTTCTCGCATCCACTTCACTTTCCTTAATTCATGCAGGACTGTCATTAAAGAGGAGGTGCAGGTTTTACAGGGAGGAGGGTGGACTAATACCCAGGCACTCTCCTCTCTGTGAGGCCAGCAGCGCAGCGGTCAGGGTGGGGTGCATTATGCTGCGGTGACAAGAGACCCCTAATCTTACAGGCCAAAACCAAAAAAATTTTTTTGAGATGGAGTCTGCCTCTGTCTCCCAGGCTGGAGTGCAATGGCACGATCTTGGCTCACTGCAACCTCCACCTTCCAGGTTCAAGCAATTCTCCTGCTTCAGCATCCCTAATAACCAGGATTACACTCAGCTAATTTTTGTATTTTTTGTAGAGATGGGTTTTCACCATGTTGGCCAGGCTGGTCTCGAACTCCTAACCTCAGCTGATCCACCCACTTCAGTCTCCCATAGTGCTAGGATTACAGGCATGAGCCACCACGCCCGGCCTGCTTCTTTTTTAAAAAAAAAAAAAAGTTTATGTTTTATTTTTAGAGACAGGGTCTCCTTCTATCATCCAGGCTGGAGTGCAGTGGTGCAGCCTCAAACTCCTAGGCTCAAGTGATCTTCCCACTTCAGCCTCCTAAGTAGCTGGATTACAGGCATGCCCCACTTCACCAACTAGGTGAAATTTAATTTAATTTGGCCAGGCGCAGTCACTCACACCTGTAATCTCAGCACTTTGGAAGGCCGAGACCAGTGGATCACCTGAGGTCAGGAGTTCAAGACCAGCCTGACTAACAAGATGAAACCCCCATCTCTATTTAAAAAAAAAAAAAAAAAGAAAAGAAAAATAAATTTAATTTAATTTACATTAAAATTACAAAAACATTTTTTTGGTAGAGATGGGGTCTCATGTTGCGCAAGCTGGTCTCAAACTCCTAGCCTCAAGCGATCCTCCCACCCAAAGCATTGGGATTACAGGCGTGAGCCACTGCACTTAGCAAAAAACTTCACTCTTACTCCAATTAAGATGAACGTCTTGGGTCAGCTGGGGGCAGTCACCTTCTTGAGTATCCTCCATGGATCAGAGAAAGAGGGCCCTAGAAAGCCTTGCATTGGCGAAATGCTCCTTGGGCCTGTTCCCTCTTATTGGTCAGAGTAGTGACACGCCGCTGCTGACCAAACACAGCAGGGCCACGACATGAAATCCCACCCTGAAGGTGGATGGCAGGAAATAGACAGTGGAACCCATGGATGCCCTCCCCACGTTGGATGTTCCCTTTTTTGCCCAGCTTGCTAACAGCAGTTCAGCAAGCAGAGGCACCCCGCCTAGGTCCTGCAGACAGAGCAGCCTGAGGGCTTGTCATTGTGAATGCTAGGAAGCCACACCCAGAGAAGAAAAACCTCAAAGCCACTTCTCAGCCTGAAGTGCTAAGCAGAGGAACAAAAAGACACGTGTTGCTGCCAACAGGCATGGAGAAAGAAGTAAACCAATGGAGAGGGCTGATGCTGCCTACTAAGAGCTCCTAGGCTAATGAAAGGTGCTAAGCACACGTCGGGGGTGTGGTGGGGGACAGAAGCCAGGGGTGGAATCAGGGCTTTCAAACTGCATTCTGGGGAACAGGCCCACGTCACACGTCATGCTTCATGAGTGGAGGCTCATTTTCAGAGCTTTCACCGAGTTTCTGAGCTATTTAATGTTTATGCTTGAGTGAGGGATATTCTTGCTGAATTGAGCGCCTCCTGTATCCTGGGTCCATCTGTGATGCTCATCTTTTCCCAGTGGTGTTTCTGTGCCCGTATCCAAAAGCCCACCGCAGCATCTCAGAACAATTCAAGAGGCCGGGCCCTGTGGCTCACGCCTGTAATCTTAGCAGTGTGGGAGGCCAAGGCAAGCAGATTGCCTGAGCTTAAGAGTTTGAGACCAGCCTGGCCAACATGGCGAAACCCTGTCTTTATTAAAAGTACAAAAATTAGCCGGATGTGCGCCACCATGGGAGGCTGAGGTGGGAGAATTGCTTGAACTCGGGAGGTGGAGGTTGTGGTGAGCCCAGATCATGCCACCGCACTCCAACTGGGCAACAAGAGTGAAACTCTGTCTCAAAAAAATAAAAATAAAAAAATTAGCTGGGTGTGATGGCATGATCCTGTAATTCCAGCTTCTTGGGAGGCTGGGAGGCCAGGAGGCTAAGGCACAGAATTGCTTGAATCCGGGAGGTAGAGGTTGCAGTGAGCCAAGATTGCACCACTGCACTCCAGCCTGGGCTACAGAGCAAGACTCCATCTCGAAAAAAGAAAGAAAAAAAAAAAAGAATCATTCAAGAGCAGCAGGAGAGGTAAGGACAGTGATGTGGCCATCTCTGGCAGAGGTTTCTAGGGTTTTCCCCTGCACAGATAAGGAGACTTAGGAAGAAGACAGTTGACAACACCCCACAGCCTGCGCTCTTCAATTTTCTGAGCTGTGGTTAAGAGACCCCTTGTCCCAGGGAGCGGTTGGACACCTTGCTACCTCTCCTGTTTCCTCACTTTATTGCCAAGTGGCTGAGTCAGTCATTTTTCCTCCTTTGTGTCTTAGTTTTCTCATTTGTAAAATGACGCAGTTCAGAAGACTGGGTGCGTGCTTGAGAGGAGAATGACAGGTGGTGAGGGTATTCCTACAGCCACACAGCAAGGCGACGTGTGAGATTGCTCTCTGAGCCTTCCAGAAGTCCATGGAGCTCAGAGTAAAGGGATGACTCAGTGTGGAGGGGGCTTTCGTCATTGCTGTCACAGGGCACTCACCTCAGTTGAATAATGCATTTGGGGCCAGGCAAGGTGGCTCATGCCTATAATCCCAGCACTTTGGGAGGCCGAGGCAGGCAGATCACTTGAGGTCAAGAGTTTGAGACCAGTTTGGCCAACATGGTGAAACCCCATCTCTACTAAACATACAAAAATTAGCTGGGTGTGGTTGTGCGCACCTGTAAATCCCAGCTACCTGGGGGCTGAGGCAGGAGAATCACTTGAACCCAGGAGGTAGAGGTTGCAGTGAGCTGAGATCATACCACTGCACTCTAGCCTGGGTGACTGAGTGAGACTCTGTCTCAACAAAAAAAAAAAGAAGAAGAATGCATTCGGATGCATTTGGTAGCACAATGGTTGTATACTGGGCTCAGCTTCCACTGGACAGTGAACTCCATGAGAGATGGGCTGTATTTGCTTATCATTGTCAACCCAGCAGCCTGAACATTGCCTGGCACATGGTGGAAGCTGATATTGGTACTACATTTATTTGTATCTAATGAATGAATAAACAAATGAACACACAACTCCCTCTAACTTTGACTGAATCCGTGACTTGCAGATTCCTTTTTTTGTGAGACAAAGTCTTTGCTCTGTCACCCAGGCTGGAGTGCAACGGCATGATCTCGGCTCACTGCAACCTCCACCTCCCAGGTTCAAGCAATTCTCCTGCCTCAGACTCCTGAGTAGCTGAGATTACAGGCACCTGCCACCATGCCTGGCTAATTTTTTGTATTTTTAGTAGAGACAGGGCTTCATCGTGTTGGCCAGGCTGGTCTCCAACTCCTGACCTCAGGTGATCCACCTGCCTCCCAAAGTGCTGGGATTACAGGTGTGAGCCACCGCGCCTGACCAATTTGCAGACTTATGGGGCATGAGGAGGTCAGAGAGAGTCCTTGGGCTTCACCCAAACCCAGCTTCCAGTCCCCGCTGAGTCGCCTTGGGCAAGTCACCAAAATCCTTGGTGTCGGTCACCTGTCTCCTCAGTGGGGAGAGCAGCATGACCCCATCTCACAGGCCATGGTGGAGGCTCCAGCAGGAGGGAGGATTCAAAGATGTTCTGGCGTCTGCCAAGCCCCGTGCAAAGGAAGGATTGTTGCCAGGACCCAGGAATGAGGTGGACTCTTTGGGTACACAAAGCAGGTGGAAGCAGAGCCCGTGAGGTGGAGAGTTCTGGAATAACTGTTATGAGGAATGGCATAGCTGCCATTTATTGGACAATTGTTCTAGCACCAGGCCCTATGCCAAGCACTCGATGTGCACCATCTGCTTCACAGTGGTCCAGGAAAAAGGCATCATTATTCTCATTTTACAGATGAGAGAAACCAAGTCTCAGAAGACTCAGGTGACTTGCTTAATTAAGGTCACGCATTTATTTAGTCGATTCCCAGGTCTGTCTCACTCCAGTGCGGGCTCTAGCTCCTGCCTCACGCAGAGGTGGAAACAATGCTTGTTTCTTTTTTCTTTTCTTTGGTTTTTTTTTTTTTTTTTTTTTGAGACGAAGTCTTATTCTGTCACCCCAGTGCAGTGGTGCAATCTCTGGCTCACTACAACCTCCACCTCCCTAGCTCAAGTGATTACCCTGCCTCAGCCTCCTGAGTAGCTGGGACTATAGGCATGCACCACCACGCCCAGATAATTTTTTTTTTTTTTTTTTAAGACGGGGTTTCACCATGTTGGTCAGGCTGGTCTTGAACTCCTGACCTCAGGTGATCCGCCCACCTTGGCCTCCAAAGTGCTTGGATTACACGTGTGAGCCACCACACCCGGCCTCAGATAATTTTTTGTATTTTTAGTAGAGATGGGGTTTCACCATGTTGGCCAGGATGGTCTCCATCTCCTGACTTCATGATCCCCCCGCCTCGGCCTCCCAAAGGGCTGGGGTTATAGGCATGAGCCACTGTTCCCAGCCAGCAATGGTTATTTCTTAGGCACCAGTAATAATAATACAAGCTGCCATTTCCTAAGTACCTGCTAGGTACCAGGAACTGTAGATGTTATGGTTGAGCCTTTTGACTATTCGAGAAGCGCCAGAATACTATATCTTTTCCTTTTTTTTGAGATGGAGTCTCCCTCTATCTTGTAGGCTGTAGTGCGGTGGCGTGATCTCAACTCACTGCAACCTCTGCCTCCCAGGTTCAAGTGATTCTCATGCCTCAGCCTCTCAAGTATCTGGGATTACAGGCATGTGCCACCATGCCTAGCTAATTTTTTGTATTTTTAGTAAAGACGGGGTTTCACCATGTTGGCCAGGCTGGTCTCAAACTCCTGACCTCAAGCGATCCACTTGACTTGGCCTTCCAAAATGCTGGGATTACAGGTGTTAGCCATGGTGCCTAGCCTATCCTATCTATTTTGCAGATAAGTAAACTGAGGCTCAGAGATGGTGAAGTGATTTAACCCAGTGTCACACAGCAAGAAATTAGGAGAGTTGGGACTTGAATATAGGACTGTCTCATTCCAAGAATAAGAAAGAAAAAGCTATCTCCACAGTGGCCTGAATTAAGATGGTTTTTGGTTTGTTTGTTAACTTTCTACTAGGGTTTCTGGAATCTCATCTTCAGAAATTAGTTCTTGGAAGGCCTTTTACACTCAAGTCAGTTTATTACAAGAGACCTAGGAAAATCTAGTGGAGGAAGAAGATAAAAAAAGACAAACCACCATAGAGTTTGCCAGTAAATCCTCAGACTTTGAATACCACCGGCCATGCAACAGCTTCCTTTGAGTTTATCACTCTTTCTTTTTTTTTTTTTTTTTTTTTTGAAAAGGAGTCTCACTCTGTCACCCAGACTGGAGTGCAGTGTCGCAATTTTGGCTCACTGCAACCTCCACCGCCAGGATTTAAGCAATTCTCTTTCCTCATTCTCCCTAGTAGCTGGGATTACAGGCACTTGCCACCATGCCTGGCTAATTTTTTGTATTTTCAGTAGAGATGGGGATTCACCATGTTGGTCAGGCTGGTCTCAAACTTCTAACCTTGTGATATGCCTGTCTCGGCCTCCCAAAGTACTGGGATTACAGGCGTGAGCCACCGTGCCTGGCCTAAGTGTACACTCTTTCTGAGCAATGGATCAGGCAGGGAGCCAATTTAGAGAGGTTGCAACCTGGACAAGCAAGGGGTGAGCAAGAAAATCTCATGGAGCTGCTTAGGGGTGGTGGGAACTGCAGGATGGAGCCTGCAGGGGAGGCTAGGAGGGCTGAGCTTCCGGCCACAGGGACCATGGGGAAGTAAGGCAGGAGGGAATAAGTAGGATCTGGGCTGCCGCCATCTCTGAGAAGCCACAGGGACTGAGTTCCGGAGAGGAGTAGTGTAAAGGAAAAGGAGTATAAAATTAAGGGTCCCAGAAAGTCCCAGCTTGGAAGGTTCTTGAAGAGCACTTTATTGAACTCGATTTCATTGACCATTTTTATGTAGGGTGACCCTATGATTTATCCTTCAGATCAGCACTCTTTTGAGAGTAAAGGGAGGGCTACAATAATTAACCTTTTAACTGATCCACAGCAGAGGTAAACTACAGAACTGTCCTAGGGAAAGCAGTTCATGGGGTCACCCGGATTTCTTTTTATTTTTGAGATGGAGTCTTGCTCTTGTTGCCCAGGCTGGAGTGCAGTGGCATGATCTTGGCTCACTGCAACCTCCGCCTCCTGGGTTCAAGTGATTCTCCTGCCTCAGCCTCCCGAGAAGCTGGGATTACAGGCACCCATCACCGCGTCCAGCTAATTTCTGTATTTTTAGTAGAGACGGGGTTTTGCCATGTTGGCCAGGCTGGTCTCGAACTCCTGACCTCATGATTCACCCACCTTGGCCTCCCAAAGTGCTGGGATTACAGGTGTGAGCCACTGCACCTGGCTGGGTCATGCTGATTTTACAGGGGTTTCACTGAGGCCCACTTTCCAGATAGAGAGTTGGGGAAGAAACCACCTCCACCAGGAGGGGTTGCTGAGAAGAGACAAAGAACAAAAAGCAAGAATAGGAGGATGGTGAGAAATAAAGCCACAAGAGATGGGATCTGGAGGCAAGGAGGAGCAGCGACTTCCTTCAGTGGGCATCTATGGAGCACCGCCCCAAGTGAGCCTGGGTGCACGTGGGCAGGCACTGAGGTATGCAGATACTTCTGGCATCCGTGGGCACTTGTGTCCCTGTCACGAGACTGGAATGGCAAGATGCAGGAGTGAGCCTGACTCATTTCTGTACCTGTCCCACTTCCAGGCACAGTCCCAGGTGCTAAGTGCCCTCCAGATGTTAATTGATGAAATCAGCATCAGTGAGCAGCTTTCCCAAAGTGTTCCAGGGAAGATGCTTTGCTTGTGGAGGAGACAGTCAGGGAGCCCTATTTCCAAGGAGCTGTGATACGCAACGGGAAAGGCAATGCTAATACAAACAGAGCTTATTGACTCTGATCTTGTCTGTGTTATGAAGCTCTAAGCCTCTGTTTCCCATCTGGGAAATGGGGAGGGGGTCCACTGACTGCAGAAAGGGTTCAATGAGACCTTGTATAGACATGCATGGCCAATTTCATTATTAATAACGTTCCAGGAGGCTGAGCTCAGTTCATCTCAATAGTCCAGAGATGAAACAGGCTGCCTGGGAAGGTGGTGAGTTCCCTGTCACTAGATGGTTCCAAGCAGAGGCTGTCTGGCATGGATACTGTAAATGGAGTGAGCACCGTTGGGAGGGAGGCTGGGCTAGCCAGACACTGGGAGAGCTGACAGTTCTCACTGGCACAACAGCCTGAAGGACTTGGACTCCCATGGATGAGAGTGACTTTATTTATTCCTCTTGGGTCACCTGGAAGACTGTGCTGGTGCCCAGCCAGGGGAAGCTCACGGGGACAACAAGGCTGAGGCTGGGAGTTGGCCTCTTGAGAGATGGGGGAGAGAACAGGAAACAGGCAGAGGCCAGCCGGAAACATTTCACTTCTTCCTACGCAAAACGCCCCTTTGCTGCCGCTGGGGCCTCCCAGTTTGACAGAGGGAGGGAGAAGGCTTCTTTAGAACTCGACTCTCAGCAGTTCTGACAGTGGCCAGACAAAGCGGAGGGTTAGGCACACCTGCTGGTGTCTGCCTCCCCGGCCCAGCATGCGCCTCTTCCACCCAAAGACCCAGAGGCTGCAGACGTGCCCTCCAGATGGGCTCTGGAGCTGTGTCACGTGCCTGCAGCCCTGAAAGCGCCAACCACACACACCAACACAAGGGATCTTCACCTGGAGTCTGGCTAGGCATCATGGGTGCATGAACCCCCGAAGTTGGGATGCGAGTGCAGAGTGAGACACTAGGCCACTCTTTTTCACAGAGCGCGGGTGGAATAAGCCAGGCACATGCCGGGAACTGCGTGGAGCTGGAGGCAGGGCTGAAAACAGTGGGGGGTTCCTGGTTCCCAGACCTGCCTGGGCCCTCCCTGCGTGGCACAGGATTTATGCCGCACCCTTGTTTGCCTGGCACTCAGCCCCTCCTGGTGGAGGTGGTTTCATTGGGATTCACAGACAGCTGCGTGGCTCCCTGTCACCCCCACCCCAGGCACATGCTGTGGCTTTCTTCCCCTTTCCAGAGGTAAGTGGGGCCAGAGGTGGCCAGGGGAGAGCACTGAGGATGGAGGGAAAGCTGGGGCTCCAAACTGGGCTTTCCCTGCGGCTTCCCCGGCTCTAATTCGATGCCTCACCACACTTGGCAGCTTCTGGCAACCATGACACCTCTGCTCCTGATTCTCCTCCCACCTGTTTGGCTGTGTCCCTCAGGTTTCAGGGCGCACCCATGAAGGATGCCCCACTCCATCTTCCATTCTTCTCCCCCACACATCACACCTGCCGGCTCCCGCCCACCTTGGCTTCCCCTTTGCCTGCACAGTGGTGCCTCCCACGTTGGGCTCCGGCTGGGCTCTCTCTCTCCTGGGTCCCGCTGCCAGGCTGCCTGCAGCAGGATCCTCAAATGCAACACATCGAAAGCCAAACTCACCAACTGCCCGTAGAACAGAGGTAGCAGAGCAGAGCTTTGCAAACTTCAGTGGGCGTTCGGATCATCCGGAGAGCTGGTTCATGTAGAGGTTCCCGGGCCCCACCAGGGACTTTCTGACTCCATCGGGTTGCAGCAGTGGCCTGGTGGCCTGCATTTCCATCAGCTCCAGCAATGCTAACCCTGCTGGCTGCTTGCCGAACGCATTTTGAGGAGTGGACTAGATTCACCTGGCTGCCCTCTGTATTCCATTGGTTACTGTTATTATTACCACCCATTTTTACTTTTTTTTCTTTTTTGAGACAGGGTCTCACTCTGTCACCTAGGCTGGAGTGCAGTGGTGTGATCACAGCTCACTTGCAGCCCCAACCTTCCAGGCTAAAGCAATCTTCCTGCCTCAGCCTCCCAAACAGCTGGGATTACAAGAACATGCCACCATGCCTGGCTAATTTTTAAGTGTTTTTGTGTAGAGACAAGGTCTTACTGTGTTGCCCAGACTGGTCTTGAACTCCTGGACTTAAGCGATCCTCCCACCCGAGCCTCCTAAAGTGCTAGGGATCACAGGCATGAGCCACCACGCCTGGCCACCATCCAGTTTTAAAGTAGTTAGCATTTACTGAACGTGTAGGTGTCAAGCCCTAGAAAAGGCATGCTTTTTGGCTTACAAATATGTAATGGATGCAAGGCGTTTTTGCATTGGTGCAAAACATACAAAAGTATCTGCCCCCAAATCTGGTAGAGGAAGAAAGAAATCTAAAAGATCAAAAAGTAAACTACAAAAGGTTAGAAATTAATTTTAAATTAGGGAAGGTATTGCCAGGAAGGTGACAGTAAAATGAAGTTTGAAAAAGAATTTGTTTCATGTAACCTGAAACCTGAAACCGCAAGATAGTACTTCCTTCATTTCTCTCAAACCATTGCTTTTTTTTCTGAGACTCAGTCTTGCTCTGTTGTCCAGGCTGGAGTGCAGTGGTGTGACCTCAGCTCACTGCAATCCCCACCTCCTGGGTTCAAGTGATTCTCCTGCCTCAGCCGCCCGCCCCGAGTAGCTGGAATTACAGGTGTGTGCCACCATGCCTGTAATTTTTGTATATTTAGTAGAGACGGGGTTTCCCCATGTTGGTCAGGCTGGTCTCGAACTCCTGACCTCGTGATCTGCCCACCTCAGCCTCCCAAGGTGCTGGGATTATAGGCATGAGCCACCACACCTGGCCCATTGCTGCTCCTTTTAAAACAGAAACAAAAAACAGAGTCTTGCTCTCCAGGTTTGGTGTGCAGTAGTGCACTCAGGCTCACTGAAGCCTCGACCCTTCAGGCTTAAGCAATCTTCCCACCTCAGCCTCCCTATTAGCTGGGACTGCAGGCATATGCCACTGCTTCCCGCTAATTTTTGTATTTTTTGTAGAGATGGGGTTTCACCATGTTGTGCCGGCTGGTCTCCAATTCCTGGGCTCAAGGGATCCATCCGCCTCCCTCTCCTGAAGTGCTGAGATTACAGGAATGAGCTACCATGTCCGGCCCATTGCTGCTTTCTTATCTTCCAGTGCATTCCATTGGTTTAGGTGTTTACTTTTTCACCTGGACATCAGCTGGAGCCCTCTGGCCGCTCTTCCTGGGTGGAGAATTTACTTCTCCCCTCCACCCTCACCCTGTAGCTGAGTGAGTCTTCTGAAAAGGAAATCTGTAATGCTCTTTGCTAAGGAAAGAGCGTTAAGTGACGTCTTTGTAACTTCACTCAAGGACTCCCCAGGACCTTCAGGCCGCGGGGCAGATTCCTGCTAAGCTTCTGGGTGCCTTGCCCCACACTGTGCCCTCCACCCTTCAGCTGCTGTGGATAAGAACTTCTCAACTTCCTGTCCTCACCAAACCACCCATCCTTGGATCCTTCCCTTTTACACAAGTTGGGTAAGCACCTTCTGCCTGCCGTAGGGGCACCCCACTCCGGCCACCGCAGGGATGCTCTCCAACTCTTCAACTGCCCTCTCCCCTGAATCTTCACACTTTCTCCTTGGCTTGGCCTCATCCTGGGTTCCCCACTGCCTGCGGCACACCGGGGAGCTTTTGCCTTTTCTAGCTGACACCCTGTCTCCAACCCTTCCCAGACAAGCTTCTTGAAAGAGGCCCTTATACAGACTGATGGCCTTCCTCACCTGACATTCTCTCCTCCACCCAATGCAATCTTGGCTCTGTGCTTCCATCACGTCCCCTGTTACCAGTTGTCCCGGGGACCTTCCTTGTCTCCACACCCTACCCCATGCAGAATGCTCTCATCCACTCCCTTTTGGTCATTCCCAGAGCTGGGTCTCATCAGAGTGGCATCAGCTCTCCTGGACAGCCCCCTGGGCTCCTGAAACACAGCAGGTGCCTGGCGTAGAGCCTGTCTCAGGGAGGCGTTTCCCCCTTCCTATGTGTACTCTCCTCCTCCTTAATTCCTCTCTAGAAAATTCTGGTCAAATAGAGATGCCCTAAGGAGTCTATCCACTTTCCTCTTTCTCAGGAACAACCTCTTTCCTTCCCTTTGCTTTTGTGTGTGTGACAGAGTCTTACTCCATTGCCCAGGCTGGAGTGCAGTGGCGCCATCTCGGCTCACTGCAACCTCTGCCTCCCGGGTTAAGGTGATTCTTCTTCCTCAGCCTCCCCAGTATCTGGGATTACAGGTGTGTGCCACCATGCTCCACTAATTTTTGTGTTTTTAGTAGAGACAGGGTTTCACTAGGTTGGCCAGGCTGATCTTGAACTCCTGCCCTCACGTGATCCACCTGCCTTGGCTTCCCAAAGTGGGGGGATTACAGGCGTGAGCCACCGTGTCCGCTTTTTTTTTTTTTTTTTTTTTTTTTTTTTTTTTTTTTTTTTTTTTTTTTTTTTTGTATTTTTAATAGAGATGGGGTTTCACCATGTTGGCCAGGCTGGTCTTGAACACTTGATCTCAAGTGATCCACCTGCCTTGGCCTCCCAAAGTGCTGGGATTACAGGCATGAGCCACTGCGGTTGGCCTGCTTTTAATTCTATAACTGAATCTACCCAGTTTGGGGCAATTTGTCAAGGCAGCATTAGGAAACAAATCCACTGTCCATCTGTCCATCCGTCCACCTGTCCATTCCTTAGCACTTCCTCTGTACCATGCTTCATGAGAGGATCCCCAGGCACCCTGCTGTTGCCCTTGAGAACTTTGTTGGGAGGGCACGCTGAGACAAGCGCTGCAGAGGGGCTGTGGGACTTTAAGGGGAGAACTAGTTCCAGCAGGGAAGGGACTCTCTGAGGAGGCGGTGTTTGGATTTTGAAGACTGCACATTCACCAGGCAGGTTTGCTGAGCAAGTGGGAACAGGCTTTCCACAGCCACCAAGCCCTGTGGGTCCCCGCCAAGTCCTTGCCACCCTGAAAACAAATCAGAGAGCCATGAGGAGTCCTGGGGATGCTGGAAATGAATGTTGGCTTCAACTTTGTTCATGCCAGGATGGGAATTGTGAGGCTCAGACAGGGAAAAGCCCTTGCCTGAGGCCACATGGCTTGTGGAACTGTGTCATTGGACTTAGAAAGCATTTTTTGGTGTTTTTGTTTTGTTTTGTTTTGGTTTTTTTTGAGACAGAGTCTTGCTTTGTTACCCAGGCTGGAGTGCAGTGGCGTGATCTCAGCTCACTGCAACCTCTGCCTCCCAGGTTCAAGCGATTCTCCTGCCTCAGCCTCCCGAGTAGCTGGGATTACAGACACACACTACCATGCCTGGCTAATTTTTGTATTTTTAGTAGAGATGGGATTTCACCGTGTTGGCCAGGCTGGTCTGAAACTCTTGACCTCAAGTGATCCACCCGCCTCGGCCTCCCAAAGTGCTGAGGTTACAGGTGTGAGCATAAGACTTTCTTTTTTCTAGTTATATCATGAGTACTGCTTTAAAAAAAGTTTTTATTTTATTTATTTATTTATTTTTGAGATGGAGTCTCGCTGTGTCACCCAGGAGTGCACTGGCATGATCTCAGCTCACTGCAACCTCTGCCTCCCGGGTTCAAGCGATTTTCCTGCCTCACCCTCCTGAGTAGCTGGGATTACAGGTGGGGTGCCACCACGCACAGATAATTTTTATATTTTTGGAGACGGGGTTTCACTATGTTGATCAGGCTGGTCTCAAACTTATTTATTTATTTTTTGGAGATGGAGTTTTGCTCTTTGTTGCCCAGGCTGGAGTGCAGTGGCTCCATCTCGGCTCACTGCAAACTCTGCCTCCCAGGTTTAAGCGATTTTCCTGTCTCAGCCTCCCGAGTAGCTGCGATTAAATTACAGGCATGTGCCACCATGCCTGGCTAGTTTTGTATTTTTAGTAGACACAGGGTTTCACTATGTTGGTCAGGCTAGTCTTGAACTCCTGTCCTCAGGTGATCCACCCCCCCTCAGCCTCCCAAAGTGCTGGGACTATAGGCATGAACCACCACGCTCGGCCTAAAATTTTCTTTACTGCAAACCAGCCCCATTTGTGGGCTGTTTGGATAGGGAAAGAAATGCTCCCCAGGCTGAGCCGGGTGGGCGGGGCCAGCCACCCAGGCCTGCCTATACTGGGTTGTCTTTGCAGTTGCTGGGTCCTCCCAGGTCTTTGCTGTAACCCAGGGTGCAAGGGAAGTTCTCCATGGGCCCAGTAGGCCTTGAGATCTTGTTTCAGGAAGCTGGGTTTCCCCTGTCTTTGCTTGGCTGGTTGCCTCTGTTTTGGTGCCAGAATCAGTGCCCACTTTTCTCTTCCCTCTCACCAGTGGGTTCGGGGCTTCCCTTGGGAGGGCTCAGTGGGGCTCCTGAGCAGGCTGGCTGGTCTGTGGCATTCCATACCCTGTGGGAAGCCAAAGCTAGCCCCAGTGTATAAGGCAATCCCAAAGGGCTACCTGGGGGCCAGGCCTGGAGAAAGAATTTCCAAATCCTGAAGGATGGGGCTGCATCACCCTCCTCAGCAGGCTCCTTTTCCAGCCTGTCTTCAGGCAGCAGGTGAGAGGGAAGCAGGGATGAGGGCCTGTCTAGACTGAGGCGCCAGTCTCTGAAAGGAAGGAGAAGGGTTTAGAAAGCCCATTTGGAAAGGTCCAGTCATACCACCCCCTCTGTGAGAGTCCCCAAGTCCAGTCAGATTTTTTTTTTTTCTTTTTTTTTTTTTTTTTTTTTTGAGATGGAGTCTTGCTCTGTTACCCAGGCTGGAGTGCAGTGGTGCAATCTTGGCTCACTGCAACCCCCATCTCCCGGGTTCAAGCGATTCTCCCACTTCAGCCTCCTGAGTAGCTGGGATTACAGGTGCCTGCCACCATGCCCAGCTAATTTTTTAAATTTTAGTAGAGATGGGGCTTTACCATGTTGGCCAGTCTGGTCTTGAACCCCTGACCTCAGGTGATCCACCCACTTCGGCCTCTCAAAGCGCTAGCATTACAGGTGTGAGACACCATGCCTGGCCCAGACTATTATCTTAATTTAAAGCTCTAAAAAAATCTGACTTCAATCTGATTTTGGCCAAAGTTCGCCGGTTTACCACAGACCCCACCACTCCTGATTGCCTTACATATGGTCAGGTTCACACTTCCACTGCCTGCCTGGCCTCTGAAGCCTTTCATTCAGTATTCATTCAACAAATTATCTGTTGAGGCTGGGTGCGGTGGCTCTTACCTGTAATCCCAACACTTTGGGAGGACAAGGTGGGTGGATTACTTGAGGTCAGGAGTTTGAGACCACTCTGGCCAACGTGGCGAAACCCTGTCTCTACTAAAAATACGAAAATTAGCCAGGCATGATGGCGAACACCTGTAATGCCAGCTACTCAGGAGGCTGAGGAGGAGAATTGTTTGAACCCGGAAGGCAGAGATTGCAGTGAGCCAAGATCACACCACTGCACTCCAGCCTGGGTGACAGAGAGAGACTCAATCTCCACAAATATTTGTTGAGCATCTAATAGGTGTCAGGTACTGTACTACATATTGGGAAAATCCAGCAGTAAACGAGAAGGTAAGTCTTCATTTCTAGTGACAGTCCCAGCCCCTGCCTTGTACCACATCCATTAGCATCCCAGGTTGGTCTGGCTTCACCATCGGGGTAGAAGAGGTTAAGGTGAGAAGAGTCATGGAAAGACCCCACATTTGTCTTCCATTCCAGTATTTGTGACTGAAACTATTACAACTCTGCAAGGTTCTTGTCTGATCTTCAGTTTCTTTCTTGTAACTTGGGACTAGAATCTTTGCCCTATTTACCTTTTAGGGTTGTATGAAAGTCAGGTAGCTTTGTAGATGGCAATAGGAGGGCCTGACTGTGACCTTGAGGGAAATAAGCATCTTACCTGTTTAAAATGTAGCTCTGTCCTGAGGCAGTGGGCTGTCCTGTGTCGCTTCTGGAGACTCAACCCAGGAGAGTGGTGGGGTCTTCCAGAAGGGCGAGAGCAGCCTTCTCGATCAGACTGTGATCAGAGAAACCAGGTGCCTCTTTCTTACCTCCATCTAGGGCCATCAGCTCAAAGAAGTGGTAGGAGGAACTCAGGGCCAGAGGAGCACAGAGGTTCCTTGGTTGGGAAATCCTTCACCCAACTGTGTTTGGGGCTCAAGCACAGGCTGCTATCTGTGCCTGGAACCTTGCCCCTTGTGTGGGAGCTCCTCATGCCGCTCTAGGAAGGCAGGTGTAAACCCTTCTGACTGCAGTTTATTGGATAGGCCTTGACCAAAATCATTGCAGCTGAGACTCCTGGGTCTGTGGCAATCCTTAATGATCATAGAAACGTGCTAGAAACTTCTGCTTCCTCCCTTCTCCCTCCTCCAGGACTGATATGGTTAAAATGTATATTTGATACACAAATGTAAAACTGAGTGAATGACAACATTGGATTAATTGAACACTAGACACTAACAATTATTGAACAACTTGAGATACTGCTGATACTTTTGAAGGAGTATCCCCTTTAATTCTTGCAGTAATCAGTTTCATGTATGTAACATTTACCATGTGCCAGCTGCCCTCCAAGTGCCTTGACTCACATTTTACAGATGTAGAAATGGAGGCACAGAGAAGTCAGTTGCCCAGAATTGCAGAGCATAAGGAGCAGAACCAGGACTCATATCCAGGCAGCCGGGCCCAAGTCTATCTTCATAACCACCACATTCTGCAGCCCCTCAACGACCCCGAGAGGTGGGGATTATGATTATCCCCTTTACACAGATCAGGAAACCAACCAAATTGCTCTTTTACTTTCAAGCATTGGCAAGTACAACTTTTTTGACCGCTCTAAACATGTTTAAGATTAAATGAATAGTATCAACTTGCAACCTTTGTGTCTGTAACATTCTTTGCCAAGAGCACTTAATCCTTACACCTCCACAGAGGTAAGCAGGTGTGGATAGTGACCTTTAATTCCCAGCAGGAATTTAAGTTTCCCAGCAGGAAATGACCTGGGACACGAAGCCAGGGCTGTTTATAAGTGGGCTGCAGCTCCCTCTACAATACGGAGGCCCTATAATTATCCGACTCAGGATGTGGAAGATGGACAGTTACTGAATGCTGGCTGCTATTTGGTAGATCCATGGGCTGCTCAGCCTGTAATGATGAGATTAGTCAACTCGGGGCTGGGCACAGTGCCAACCTCTTACCTGGGTAGCCTCTGGACAGCTTTGATCAATCAGCAGGACTGCAGCCCGAGGCTCATTTGGTACGGTTCTCTGCCTTTCAATTATGGAATGACCATAAGTGTGTGCTCCTTTGTTTTGAGAGTCTGAGGATGAAAGTGTGTCGGGCAGGTGGAAGGTGGTGTTTGAATTTTCTAGAAGTTGAATTATCTGTCTTCCAGGTTTGCACACTCTCTGCCAAGCAGTGGCTGACCAGTCAGGAGCCTTATTCATCTGATCAGTAGTGTTTCTGGAGGCACCTGGATAGGATGAACAGCACTGACCCCAACGAGGAGAGGTCCCAGCTGGTGACCTCGAATGAGTCACTGAGACTCTCAGAGCCTCTCTATGTTGAACTTTGAAAATAGTGAAGGGTCCTGTTCTACCACCTCACAGGTGATTGTGAGGATCCATTGAGATAAAAGAGAGAGGCTGCTCTGTAAACCATAAAGTAGGAGGCACGTGAGACCTGGGATCAGTGCTTGCCCATCAAGAAGACCAGTTTATCTCATCCTAGCTCTGTAGGTTTCAAAATCAGTTTTCCTTCCCTTCCTCACTGACCATAAGTCTATGGATGGCTTTTAAAATTATTTTTATTTTCATTTTTTTGAGATGGAGTCTCTGTTGCCTGGGCTGGAGGCTCACTGCAACTTCCGCCCTCTGGGTTCAAGTGATTCTCCTTCCTCAGCCTCCCAAATAACTAGGGCTATAGGCACATGCCACCACATCCAGCTATTTTTTGTATTTTTTTAAAATTTATTATTTTGAGATGGAGTTTTGCTCTACTGCCGAGACTGGAGTGCAGTGGCATAGTCTCGGATCACTGCATCCTCCACTTTCCAGGTTCAAGCAATCCTCCTGAGTAGCTGGAATTACAGGCGCCCACTCCCACACCTGGCTAATTTTTTTTTTTTTTTTTTTTTTTTGCGATCACGTCTCACTCTGTTTTCCAGGCTGGAATATAATGGCACCATCTTGGCTCACTACAACCTTTGCCTGCCAGGTTCAAGCGACTCTCCTGCCTCAGCCTCCTGAGTAGCTGGGATTATAGCCATGCGCCACCATGCCTAGCTAATTTTTGTATTTTTAGTAAAGACAGGGTTTCGCCATGTTGGTCAGGCTGATCTCAAACTCCTGACTTCAAGTGATCACCTGCCTCAGCCTCTCAAAGTGCTGGAATGACAGGCATGAGCTACTGTGTCCAGCTGATTAAAAAAAATTTTTGTTTTGAGACAGGGTTTCATTCTGTCTCCCAGGCTGGAGTGCGGTGGTGCGATGTTGGCTCCCTGCAAACTCTGCCTCCTGGGCTCAAGCGATCCTCTCACCTCAGTCTCTTGAGTAGCTGGGACTACAGGCACATGCCACTATGCCCAGCTAAGTTTTAAATTTTTTGTGGAGATGAGGTGTCACTGTATTGCCTAGGCTGGTCTCCATCTCCTGGGCTCAAGTGATCCTCCCACCTCAGCCTCCCAAAGTGCTGGGATTACAGGCATGAGCCACCGTGCCCAGCCTCCTAGGTGGTTTTAACACAACAGATTGTCCCTGAGCCCCTCCTGAGGTGTTTGTGGTGCTTGGGATTGGGGAGGAGAACCCAAGTGAAAGAAAAGGCAGGGCCCATCCATGAGCCAGTGGCCCTAACAGGGAAAGACAGAGCCCTAGAGAGCACAGCTTCAGCAGGAAGATTTCTGTTACTTTTTATTCTTAATGTTCATACAAAACGGGCACATTTGTGATGCATTTTCACAAAGTGGATACATGTGTGTCACCACTGCCTGAAACAGCACATGACCAGCCCTGCATCCCTGGAACTTCCCTGGGCCCTTCCCAGTCAGTACCACCTCTAAGGAGTCACCATCCTGAGTTCTACTACCACAAGTTAATTTGGCCTATTTTTTGTTGTTGTTGTTTGTTTTGAGATGGAGTCTCACTCTGTCTCCCAGGCTGAAGTGCAGTGGTGCAATATCGGCTCACTACAACTCCGCCTCCTGCGTTCAGGCAATTCTCCTGTCTCAGCCTCCTGAGTAGCTGGGAGTACAGGCATGTGCCACCACACCAGCTAATTTTTGTATTTTTAGTAGAGGTGGGCTTTCACCATATTTGTCAGGCTTTTCTTGAACTGCTGACCTCAAGTGATCCACCTGCCTCGGCCTCCCAAAGTGCTGGGATTACAGGCATGAGCCACCACGCTCTGCCAGTTTTGCCCATTTTTGAACTTCAAATAAATGGAATCATCCAGTGGGTACCTTTAAGCCGGGTTTTTTTCACTTGACGCTGTGTGTGTGAGATTTTCCTTGTTAACACAAGTAGCTGTAACTCACTCATTCTCATTGCTCTAGGTAGAATTCCATTGTGGGACAAGGTGACAACTTATCTGTTCTAATGATAGGCCTTGGGGAGCATCCAGTTTGGGGTGTGCTATGAATATTCTAATGCATGTGCCTTGGTGAACATCCACACACATTCTTTTGGGTGTGGAGTTGGGAGCAGAACAACAGGATTGGAGGGTGTGCACCTGTTTGGCTTAAATAGATACCCAGGAAGGATTTAAGCAAGGTGTTAGGAAGAACTTCTGGACCCTAAAGGTTGTGGCCAACTAACCCATGCCCAAGAGGCAGAAGCTGTGAAATTTCCTTCTGGGGAATGGGAGGAAGAGGCTGGATTAGATGCTGCTGAGTGCTGCGGGGGGTGGAGGGCAGTCCTTGACTCCTTCCTGTCTGGCTTTGGCTTTGGTCCCCTGTCTTTAGTCTGGGGTTTCCAGACTGTACTCCCCAGAGGTGTCTCAGCCATGTGAGAGGATGAGGAAGGAGATTTGAGCGTCATTTCCCTGCTTCAGCCAAAGGGCTCTGTGTGTTCCGTTTCAGGTCGTGGGGGTTCTGAGAATGACTTATTTACTTTTTGAAAAAGTTTTAGCTGTTTCGACATTTGAAAATCCACTGCCCATAGGTCCCTTCCAGCTGGAAGATTCTGTTTTGGAAGCAGGAGGTGGGTGTGGGAAGGGTTAAGCATTATTCAACTAAAGTGCAGAGTTGAGCCTCGGTGACCTTTTAAAATTCTTGTAGTGTGGTTTGCGATGTGGGACATCCTGTAACATTCTATAAAAATGCAATGTTCAAATCAAACAGCGACTTCTGAAGCCTAGAGGATGTAGAGGAAGGACTTAACTTTGAGAAACGTTTAGATAGAATTTCCATGAGTCTTGAGGACTCTCAAGATAGCCTTTTATCCATTTCCCTCTGGGTGTGTGTGTGTGTGTGTGTGTGTGTGTAACTTCCCCACTGGCTGGTCTAGGAGCAGTCACTTGAGGTTGTTTGGGTCCGGAATGGTTCCCATTTTTATCCAGCAGTGTGATGTGAGCCCCCCGGGTGTCCCTCTCAAGGGTGGGTGGTGGCCTTTCCTCCTCCCATAGTAGGCCCAGTTTGGACCATGGTTTTGCTTGGCAGAGAGGCCGGGCTGCTCATAGATCCAGAGAGGAACATTTCTGCCTTGGCACGCAGCTCGGGGTCAACAGGCCTGATAAACAGCCCATTTCCCAAGGCCTGCAAGGAACAAAGCCCTGGGCCGCTGAGGGCACTGTCTACTCCCCAACTCCTGAAGCAGCTGTTTATTCTTTTGACAGGAGTTGAAACCAGCACCTTCCCTTCCTGAGTCCTGCCTTCTCCTGCAGAAGCGAGCTCAAAAGAACTTTGCTGTTTTGCCTTTTACTCTGGCGTGAAAGCAGCAGACGATGAGGTATGTGAGATGGTGAAATGATTTGCTTCTGCCATGCTGGGGTCATGGGTGGATCCCCCTAAACACTCTCTGGTCCCTTCAGTAGTTTTGGAAGAGGACAAAGTCCTTCTCTCCAGCAGTGGATCTGGAAGCAGGATGCTGGCTCAGGGACTTACACTGTAAGTTCAGCTTTATCTTGCTCTGCCTGCCAGGACCTCACAGGGTTGCAGCCGCCAGCCGCTTGGAGTTTTTCCTGCAGGATTTAGGGTGTTAATACAGGGGCAGGGGGTGAGTCTTGGGGCCCAGGGGTGAAGTTATGGATGGAGGCAGAGCCCGCTCAGGATTGTGTAGCACCTTTCATTTATCTTACTTTGGTTCTCTGGGAAAAATCCTTGCACAGTGATTTCCAGACCAGCAGGGTGGAAAAGCTGGCCGGATCCAGCCTTTAGATTTCCCAAAGGGGATTTGAGAGAAAGCACTATGAGATATACTTCACAGAACAGGTTGTTCCGTTTGAGATGGCTGGAGCGATAGTGGGTTGTGTATTTAGTCTCAGACCTGTCTCTTATTTTCCTGTGTCTGTTTACTCTGACCCTTATAATGAAAAACATAACTGGAGACAAACTTCCATGCACTTCCCCCGCTTCCTTGTGAATTGCATCATGGGAGCCTTGCCTTGTAAGACCCAGCAGCTCACTGAGGTTTTAGGATAAGGCGGCATTCTCCCTCCTTAGGCCCAGCACCATCCCTATGCTAAGGGCTGGGGCTGGGAGGCAGGGGGTTCTGCATTTTATTATTTATTTATTTATTTATTTATTTGAGATGGAGTCTCGCTTTTGTTGCCCAGGCTGGAGTGCAGTGGTGTGATCTTGGCTCACTGCAACCTCCCTGGATTTGAAGCCTAAATCCACCATTTTATGCTGTGTGACACTGGGCAAGTTACTTCACCTTTCTGAGCCTCTGGGGTTTTTTTGTTTTGTTTTTTTTTGAGACGGAGTCTCCCTCTGTCATCAGGCTGGAGTGCAGTGGCACATTCTTGGCTTACTGCAACCTCCGACTCCCTGCTTCAAGTGATTCTCCTGCCTCAGCCTCCCAAGTAGCTGGGATTACAGGCACATGCCACCACACCTAGCTAACTTTTTTGTATTTTTAGTAGAGATGGGGTTTCACCATGTTGGCTGGAATGGTCTCAATCTCCTGACCTCGTGATCTGCCCGCCTCGGCCTTTCAAAGTGCTGGGATTACAGGCATGAGCCACCGCGCCCAGCCTCTGAGCCTCTGTTTTTATATCTGTAAAATGGGGATAACAATAGAGTAACTTCACAGGGTTGTCATGAGGCTTAACTAAGAGACTTCTGAAAAGGGGTTTAGCCCGGGGCCTGGCCTGGCCTGGCTTGACTGTGGAAAATCCAGGCATTGCAGGGCTTGAAGCTGATTCCATCTGGGGAGCCCTCTTTAAGAAAAAGAATGCAAAGTTGCAAATACAATGTTATAAATGGAAGTAAATAAATAAATATCTGGAATATGAGAAGAGACACCACAACAAATAACAAAGACTGACAAACACTCCAAATATAACAAAATCCAGAAAATGACGACATAATAAGATGATGTAAAAATAATACAAAAATGATTAGCATTACTTAACTGCCAGATGCCCCTGTCATGTTTTGGCTACATGCTGTTTGATTGCCATGTTATCTGACAACGGTTTTCTAGTATCATTTCCAATTAAAACACAAAAGAAAGATAATCAGTTTTTCCTGTGGCATGGTTAATCAATGGGTCCTTTTTACACCTGAGAGTTTAGGGGAGTATCTTTTAGCTTCCCCACTTATTACTGGCGATGCCACATCTGTAAGTTTTTTGACAGTTTCTCAGGTGGCTTCAGCCAGATCATGAGAAAACTCAGCCCTGGATCCTTGCTAGGCACAGTGAGGGAGCTGGACCTGGGTCTCGGATGGAACATGAGGTGTCTGTGAGACCTGGATCCTAGTGACCCCTGACCAGGGAGCTGGGAGAGCAGTGTGTAGTTCATCTCCTTCTCCTTGGGGCCGAAGGAAAAGGGGCCCAGGTGCTCAACAACCTTCACCTGGGACAGGTTGTTCCTGGGACCTACTGGGTGTGTAGCCCCCCAGCTGACTAATGGGTCAGCCCCGCAGCTCAGCCTGCAGCCCTGGACAGGCACTGAGGCTAGAGACTCACTCCCACAGGTAGGCAGCACACTTTATCCCTGAGAAGGTTTGAGTTTTCTCATGCCCACCCTAATGGGAAATCAGGCCCTGTCTTGCAAGGGGGTCTGTGCACGTGAGTACCCTGACACCTGAGCCTCATCAGCTCCTGGTAAGTCAGCCTCTGCACTCAATGCACATTGGTTGGTGGTTCCTCTGCATGATCCAAGCCAAAGACTGAGAAGTGATAGTTGATGAATCCTATCATTTGATCGTCACACTAAGGAGCCTGCGTAGGTCACTGCAGCAGGGTGAGCTTTATGTGGCTAAAAGAAATGCCCTCTTGAAACCACAAGGTTTCCAGCCTTGAGGCTGATTTCTCATCCACATTCTGGGTCCATCAGAGAAGCCTACTGGAGAATCTTAGCTCCAAAGGACTTGTTTCAGGGATGAGGAGACTAAAGCCAGAAAAATTTGTGACCCCAGTTTAGAAAGCTGGCCCTTTGTTGGCAGTGGGGCTGACCCACAGGACTGTGACAAGGCTGGGGGCAGGGGTGGGGCAGGGCCAGGGCAAGGCCGGGGCAGGGTGGGATGCGAATGTTGGAGCAGCCGGTCTGGTCAGAGCTGTGTTTCCGGGGTAGAGTGGGGTGTGGAGCTGTCTTTATCACAGCACATGGAGTGTGGACTTGCCCCTGACAGTTCTGAGAGGTGCTGCCCATCAAGATTCCTCTCTCAGATGAACTCACAGCCTTGCTTTCACACCAAGCCCTGAGCTATGCATTCCTGAATCTCTCCCATTAAAAAGCATTGTCATTAATATAGGTACTGTGTGTGGAGCATTAACAGACCATGGGCATTAACAGCCCGTGGGCACAGTGTGCTTACAAGAACCCTTTGAGGAGGGTGTTAGAATCTCCACTTTGTATGTGGAAATAGAGGCTCAGAGAGTTGAAGTAGCTTGCTCAAGGTGTACATCTAGGACTCTGCTGATTTAAGAGTCTTTGTACTTCACCTAATTTTTACCTGGAATGCTGGAGCTGAACACTCTCCTTTATAATCAAGGATATGGAGGACTAAAGACTAGAGTCTTGTCCAAGGTCATTAACACCCAGTTAATTACTGCACCCTTCCCCATCCCCTCACCTGTTTTCCTTCTCTTGGCAACACTGTCACTACCTGACATTATATATCCTGTTGAGTCTCTTGACTCCCATTGGAACAGAAGCTCTATGATAATCTTGTTCACTAAAGCATCTCCCCAGAAACCATCTGGTGCACAGTAGCCTAGTTCCATGTTTGTTGATGAATTCGTGGCAGAGCAGAAGGAGCGCCTCAGAGCTCTCCTTGCTCATTTGTTCACCCCAAACACTTGTGTTACAGGAAAGGGGTCTGGATTCAGACCCCAAGAGAGGGTTCTTGGATCTTACTCGAGAGAATTGAGGGCAAATCTGTAAAGTGAAAGCAAATTTATGAGGAAAGTAGAGGAATAAGAGAAAGGCTACTCCATAGGCAGAGCAGCCCTGAGGGCTGCTGGTTGCCCATTGTTATGGTTATTTCTTGATTATATGCTAAACAAGGGGTGGATTATTCATGGCTCCCCTTTTGAGACCACATAGGGTAACTTCCTGATGTTGCTGTGGCATTTGTAAACTGACATGGTGCTGGTGGGAGTGTAGCAGTGAGGACAATCAGAGGTCAGTCTCATCGCCATCTTGGTTTTGGTGGGTTTTAACTGGCTTCTTTACTGCAACCTGTTTTATCAGCAAGGTCTTTATGTCCTGTATCTTGTGGTGATTGCCTGACTTATCCTGTGACTTAGAATGCCTTAACCGTCTGGGAATGCAGCCCAGTGGGTCTCAGCCTTATTTTACCCAGCTCCCATTCAAGATGGCATTGCTGTGGTTCAAACGGCTCTGACACTTGGGATGCACCTACTGGAAGCCAGGGCCCATGCCAGTCTGGACCCATCACAATAGCCTGAAACTGATTAAGGCTCAAGAGGGAGGAGGGGTGGGTTCTAAGGGCCTGGTGTAGGAATCTCAGGCTCAGAGGAGAATTCTTTAGCCTACAAAGAGGTGGAGCCTGCGGGGAAGGCTTGGTTTCCCCTGCCACCACTTTCACCCTGCTGGATTCCTGCTCTCCGAGATAATGGCTTTTCCATGGCCTCTGAGTGCACGGCCATTCAGCTGAGAGGTTTACCTTTTCCCCTGGCATGAGATGGAGAAAACAGGGTCTGCTAGAACTCCTTTCAGAGTGGTATTCTGTTTGGAAGGAACACCTTGACTTCGCCCAATTGGGGAGGAACTGTGAGATTCTCTGAGGGTGTGTGTGTGTGTTGTTCTGTGTGAGAAGGACTGGAGGTGGGTGGTAGGGAAGAATTCATTTATGGGCCATATGGAAAAGTCTGTCTGACACTCCAGGGAAACAGAAGCAGAAAAGGAGGAGGGTGAGGGTGGAGTGAGGAAGGTGGAGAAATGACAGGCTATACAAAGTGACCCTGCCTTGCAAAATGCCTCTACATTCTTAGCATAATCTGCACACGTTCCAGGAATGGGGGTGAGAGTGGCTGCATTTGGGAAGCAGTGCAGGTGCTGAGTTCTGGTTAACTGAGTTCTACAAATGGCCTGGGGCCATAGGATGGGTTCAGAGAGAAAGTACACAAGTATTAGGGCAGAAGGTCTGAGAGATGGCAGGAGGGCTCTGGACCACTGCAGGCTGTGCAGTTGGGGCTGTCCAAGTTCACCCAGTCCTCTAAGGCGTGGGACCCAGGGGACATCATGGTTCCACTCTCCCACTTAAGACAGGGTGTTAATACTTGGCAGATCCTAATTCTGTGCCCCAGCCCTTGAAAGGAGAATTTAAAAACAAACCCACATTTCTTTCCTTTCCTTTTTTTTTTTTTTGGTTGATGCAGGATCTCACTCTGTCACCCAGACTGGAGTACAGTGCCTCAATCATGGCTCACTGTAGCCTGGACCTTCCCAGGCTCTGGTGTTCCTCCTACCTCATCTTCCTGAGTAGCTGGGACCACACATGTGCACCATCACGCCCGGTTACTTTTTGTAGAGAGGAAGTTTCCCCATGTTGCCCAAGCTGCTCTTGAACTCCTGGGCTCAAGCAGTCCACCCACCTTGGCCTCCCAAAGTGCTGGGATTACAAGCATGAGCTACCGTGCCTGACCCAAACCCATGTTTCTTACTGGTGGGTAGGACAGTCAACCACCAATCTTCAGAATTACAGAGCTCAGAAAATTCAGAGAGACAAACACATAAGGGAAGGACTTTTATACCACACTGGCTGCCAAACGCCTCATTTTTTGTCCAGAGAGAAAAATAAAAATGTTTTTAAAAGACCCATTGGCCACCCTGCCAACCTTCCTCCCTGGAGGCTTGGATTCCAGATTCCAGGAAGCATGTTACCGCCCATTTGTAGTGCTTTTCTGAAGGATGCAAAATTGGCTATTCGGACAGCTTCCAGTTATAAGTGTTTTTTTTTTTTTTTTTTTTGAGGCAGAGTCTCACTCTGTCACCCAGGCTGGAGTACAATGGTGCAATCTCGGCTCACTGCAACCTCCGCCTCCCAGGTTTAAATGATTCTCCTGCTTCATCCTCTCAAGTAGCTAGGATTACAAGGCCCAGCTAATTTTTGTATTTTCAGTATTGATGGGGTTTCGCCATGTTGGCCAGGCTGGTCTCGAACTCCCTACCTCAAGTGATCCGCTTGCCCCTGCCTTCCAAAGTGCTGTGTTTACAGGTGTGAGTCAAGGCACCTGGCCATCCCATTGTAAATCTTAAACAAGAGTGACGATTGGCCACAGCAAAAAAGCAGGCAGATTCAAGCCATGTATGAGATCCAAAAAGAAATGGGCTTGGAGAGTTGCTTCTGATGCTAATTTTTGGAATTAAAAAAATCACAAACACCTGTGTATTTGGAGAGGAGATTTGAAGGTATGTCTGATTTGGGCTATCCCTGATGTAAGTGCCAATATTTTCAACCGTGAGAATTTTCACACTTATCTACTTAAGGCTTCTCACAATTGGGAGACAATTTGCGTTTGATCCTCAGCAGGTGGTGTTGGCAAGGCTTGGGACACAAAGCCACCTTCTCTGTTGCCTCCAGGGCACACACAGGGGGTTGTAGCAGTGCCTACATCCCACTTCTGAGGCGTCCTTAATCAGGCTGCAACACAGAACAGATGGGTAAACCTTTAGAGTCCCTCATTTGCATGTATTTTCACTGCATTGTATAACATGTTCTTATTCCAAATCCCTCCTTTCTTTCCTTCAGATCTGTTTTGAGCACTTTCTAAGTACCAGGCAGTGTTATCTTACTGGATCCTCCTGACAGCCTATTTTATGAATATCAGTATATCAGTAATAAGAACTAGTGGGCTTTTTTTTTTTTTTGAGCATTTACACTCTGCCAGGCACAGTGCTAAGTATTTTATGGACATTATCTCTTGTAATCATCACTATTAATTTAATGCGATCCAGCAGACATCCACAATCTCTTATCTGAAACCCTGGGGCCAGATGTGTTGGAATTCAGAATGTTTTGGACACAGATTATGTATCACAGATTATATAACATGCCCGGTGTAGCAGCACTGCATAATAAAAATGCATCAATATTTATGCAAAGAAATGTTTAAACAGTCTCACCCAGTGGGATAAAGATTATAAATGGCCTCATGTCAGTTAGGGCCTTGATGCCAATTGAATTACAAAAAGATGTTTGATTTCCAGAGCTTTCTGGAGTTGTGGATGTGGGCCACTGCTCAGGGTTACCCAGCTTCATTTGTCAAAGTTGAGACTCACAACCCTACATCATTCCAAAGTTTGTGGCTACCACCATCCACACTTCTCTGGAAGTGAGGACATTAGAACAGAGAGGTGGCCACAGCCTTAGGTTTTTGCACCCAAAAATCAAGATTATTCCAGCACTCAATGCTGGTGCTTTGGATGCAGACTCTAATGGCTTTTTTCAGCAATGGGGATGAGTTGCCTACAGCCATCTGCTTTTTCTGACCTTGCCACAGGCCTGGGGCTGTATGTGCTGGATCACATGGCACCTAGAGGGAAGAGGCCTGAGACTGAGGTTTACCCAGCAAGCCCGTCGTCATCTCAGGGTCTCTGGAATACTGCCCATTATAGTTGTATGGAAAGCTGGAGGTTGGGTTATGACATTGAATTTAGCCCTGGCTTTTTTGTTTCCAAACAGAGCTCACTTTCTGAAGATCCCATTCTTTCTTTTTTTAAACTGGATTTAATAATAAAGCGTTTGTAAGATATGAGATCTGAGACTAGAATCATCTAAGAAATCTCTTTGCAAAGAATTGGAAAATGACCTGTGTCCAGAGGGGACAAGTTTAAGTATCTTTCTTATTAGATTTAATTCACTTAGCAAACATTAAAGGAGTGCCTCGTCTGCTCTCCATGAGGCACTGGGGATTCAGGGTTGAATAAAACCCAACTCCTGCCCTCAGGAAGCTCACAGACTGATACTGGAGGCAGAGCTACTTCCAAAAACAACATGTATAGCAAGGTGAATAGAGACAGGGTGAGCCCAAGGAGAGAAGGGGATCTCAGCTGGTGGTTGGGTGGGGGTGGGATGTGGCTTCACAAAGCAATGACATTTGGTGTGTGGCTGGCCACTGTCTCCTCTTAGCTTCCAGAGGTCCACTGTCTTGGTTTTCTTCCTCCTTCCTGGGCTTCTCCTTCTCTATCCTACTTCAAAACGTTGACATTTTCAGGCTTCAGACCAAGGCCAGCTTCTTTCCTTTTCCTCTCTCTACATTCTCTCACAAGGTAACCTTGTAACTGCCCAAGGGGTTCACCTTGCCTGCTGCCTAGACAGAGCTGATTTATCAAGACGTGGGAAGTGCAAAAGATAAACAGTAATTCACACAACAGGCTGTGCAAGAGACCAAAGTTTTATTATAACTCAAATCAGTCTCCCCGAAAATCTCATAACCTCTGGAATAATGTCTGGTAATATTTAGAATTCCAGCCTCTCTCATTCTAACTTGGTGGCTGGTGGCCTTTCATTCGTTTTACAAGAACAGTTTAGCTTTTGGGAAGGGCTATGATTTAAACTATAAACTAAATTCCTTCCCAAGGCTAGTTGAGCCTACGCCCAGGAATGGGATGACAGTTTAAAAGTTAGAAGCAAGATGGAATTGGTTAGGTCTGATGCCTTTCACTGTCATAATTTGTTTAGCTATAATTTTGCAAAGGCAGCTTCAGCCTCATTCATTTCCTTCACATTAACTACCTTCCATATGTGGACAACTCTTCTGATTGCATGTCTAGCCCACATCTCTGTTGAACTTCAGACTTGAATGTCCATTTGCCTATCATCTCTATTTAGGGGTATGTAGACACCTCAAAATTAACATGTCCTAGTGAGAACTCATGATTCTTATCCCTCAGACCATTTCCTCTTCCATCCAACCCATCTCAGAAAATGCTACAATTGTCCACCTGGCTGCTTAGTCAGAAGCCTTGCTTCTTTCCTCTCCCTTGTCTCTGACACCTATATAACCAGCCAAATCCTATCAATCCTCTTGCCAAGGTACGTGTGTGTGTGTGTGTGTGTGTGTATAGACTCAGTCTTGCTCTTGTCCACCAGGCTGGAGTGCAATGGTGTGATCTCAGCTTACTGCAACCTCCGTCTCCTGGGTTCAAACGATTCTCGTGCCTCAGCCTCCTGAGTAGCTGGGATTACAGGCACCTGCCACCACGCCTGACTAATTTTTGTATTTTTTGTAGAGACAGAGTTTTACCATGTTGGCCAGGCTGGTCTTGAACTCCTGACCTCATGTGATCCCCCAGCCTTGGCCTCCTAAAGTGCTAGGATTACAGGCATGAGCCACTGCGCCTGGCCGCCAAAGTATATTTTGATTAATCTACCACTTTCCATCTCTCTACCTCCTTTTTTTTTTTTTTTTTCACTCTTTTTGCCCAGGCTGGAGTGCAATGGTGCCATCTCGGCTCACCACAACCTCCGCCTTCTGGGTTCAAGTGATTCTCCTGCCTCAGCCTCTCAAGTAGCTGGGATTACAGGCATGTGCCACCACGCCTGGCTAATTTTGTATTTTTAGTAGTGATGGGGTTTCTCCATATTGGTTGGCCTGGTCTCAAATTCCCAACCTCAGGTGATCCGCCCACCTTGGCCTCCTAAAGTGCTGGGATTACAGGCGTGAGCCACCGCTCCAGGCTCTCTACCTCCTTTTTAACACACGCCACTGTTCTGTATTCTTTTATGTGATGGTCAGTCCAGTGTGATCACAAGAGGAGGAGACACAGGAAAGGCTCAGGAAAAAACAATGTTTATTATGCTCACGGGTCCCAAAGACGGGAGGCACAGCACACTACACGGGACCACATGGGAAAGACATAAGGGTGGTCAGGAGACAGAAGACAGGGAGCAAGGGGAAGACTGAGGCCAGAGACCTGATTGGGGTTTCCATGGGAAAGACAGGGTGGGGTGAACAGTTTAGGATGGACTAGTTTGAGTAATTTCAGAGGGCTTTAAGCTCTCAGGGTGGCCCCTAGTTGTCTGGTACCTGGCCCTGATGGGATGATTAAGGCCAAGTCATATTGCCTCCTAGGGTATGCAAGGCGGGTGAAGATCTACAGCTCAGGATTGGTTCGTTTGTCTATCAAAGGCATGCTTCTTGCTGAGCCTTTGCTATCTCTAAAAACTGTCTAGTCTTAGAAGGGGGCATTATCTCCCCAGCTAGAAAGGTTTTTGAAGATGTGAAAACATCATAATGTATAGCCGATAAAAAACACGTATGCAATACAGTCACCCTTTCGTTTTGGCCATCAGAATCGTCTGCCACCTCACTCTCCACTCTGCTGTCAGCTCTGATCTACCCTCCACACCCCGGCATACGGGCAGGCATCTCTGCATGAAATTGGATCCAGTTATTCCCTGGCTTCTGAGGTGCTTGTGGCTCCCTCCCCTCCTGCCCATGCCTTTCATGGTCTATTTGCCCTGTCCACCATCCTGTTGCCAACTAGCACTCCTTCTTTGATCCAGCCATGCTGAGGTGAGAGTATTTTTCTTCTTTAATGCTGTCTGTTTAAGTACAAGTTTTTTCTCCCATCAGCCTGTTACAGATGCTGCTCCCAAAATAGTCTCTTCCTTCTTGTGGTGCTTTTCATCCTTTTCCATCCATCTTTATCCCTTGGGACTTGGCTTTACTTTTAACCTCCACAGTGAGCCTTCCCTGATCACCCCACATTAACGTACTCCCAGCCTGTTGTTCTTCACACAGCACCCCTGCTTTTTTAAGCAATTTCATGCAGTGATCAGGAAATGTCTATGCACCTGCTGTGCACCAATTTTTTGCTTGCCTGTGAGTGTGATGGGGCTATGCTGGGGGTAGCTGGGAAGTGGGTGAGGCCTAGTTTATAAACTCAGGGTCATTTTCCCCTCTGAGCAAGAGAATGTTTTATCAGTATGCCAAGGGCATGGAGCTTGGGGATAGGATGGCTCCTCACAACCATGAGACGAAAGGTGGGGCGATCAGCCTTGGGAGGCTACAGGAGTCCCTGGGAACCATGTATGGCTACTCCCACTGTCTCCTACATCCATGGCAGGTAGGGATACCTTCCCTCTGAGCCCCAGTGTGGCCTTAGCACCCTTCCCAATGCAGGCAGCCTCCTCTATTAATCAAATTGGCCTGATCTGCCACTGCAGGTCTATGCAATTTCAGGTAGAACAGACTCCTCAGCTCTAGTTATTTCTTCCTAAATGTATCCTTTTAGAAAGAATTAGGTGGGAGTGTAAATTACTTCAACCATTGTGGAAGACAGTGTGGTGATTCCTCAAGGATCTAGAACCAGAAATACTATTTGACCCAGCAATCCCATTACTGGGTATATACCAAAGGATTATAAATCATTGTACTATCAAATAACGTGCACACATATGTTTATTGCAGCACTATTCACAATAGCAAAGACTTGGAACCAACCCAAATGTTCATCAATGATACACTGGATAAAGAAAATGTGGCACATATATGCCATGGAATACTATGCAGCCATAAAAAAGGATGAATTCATGTCCTTTGCAGGGATGTGGATGAAACTAGAAACCATCGTTCTCAGCAAACTAACACCGGAACAGAAAGCCAAATACCACATATTCTACCCATAAGTGGAAGTTGAACAATGAGATCACATGGACACAGGGAGGGAGCATCACACACCGGGGCCTGTCAGAAGGGCTAGGGGAGGGATAGCATTAGGAGAAATATCTAATGTAGATGATAAGTTGATGGGTGCACCACCATGGCATGTGTATACCTATGTAACAAACCTGCACATTCTGCACATGTATCCCAGAACTTAAAGTATAATAATAATAAAAAGAAAGAATTAGGTAAAAGCATTTTTTAAAAACCATATCCTTCTCTGAAGTTCATTTAGTTAATCTGTTTCCCCCTCCTTTTTTCCTAGGAGAAAATAATGAATGTCAAAGGAAAAGTAATTCTGTCAATGCTGGTTGTCTCAACTGTGATCGTTGTGTTTTGGGAATATATCAACAGGTAATTATGAAACATGATGAAATAATGTGGGTGAAAATACTGCTTTGATTTTATCCCACTAGTATCCAAGTCACCAGGTTGAATTGAAATTAGGATTAACCAAAACCATAAATAAGAAATTCTACCCTTCCTAAATCCCTAAGCCCTGGACTGTCCTTAAGATCATTAGCTCTCTCAAGTGACTTTTGCTAACTGCTTATCTTCTTTCTTGCCTTGTTCCTAATATCAAAATTTTTGTAATAGTAGGCTAGATCCAGAGAAAATGAGATCAAATTAAACCCAATGTAATTTTAAATAACTTACATAATCAAAAATACAGAAATTACCTTAAGAAATTTCAGACAGGAATTCCATGAGAAATCTACCCTGAATTTTGAAATCCTAAAATATTTGCAGAGTTTAAAGGAGCAACTTAAGCTGTTGACTTTTGCTGCAAAATACATACTGAGTTGCTGGTGATTCATTTGTGCCTGGCTAAAACCTTTGAATGTGTGTGTGTGTTTTTAACTTTGAAAAGCAAAATGAATTAAGCGTTTCTAAGTTTTCAAATTCATCTGTGGATTCACCCCAAATATATGAGCCACCTCTGTGCTTTTTGAAGCTACAATGCCTTGGAGATTCCAGCTGGAGAGGCTTCTGACAGAAGTCTCCACAAGCAGCCACAGAAATGCCTGATGCCTTTGACTCAAAAGACTGGCAAAGCTCAGCCTTAAGGTTCAAAAAGTCTATTGTACAACTGAGTTGTACAGAGCTATTTTGGTACCATTAGTATTTTCATAGAGTGTTTCATTGGCCCCCAAGTTCAAGATGGTAGCCTGGATTAGCATTCGAATATCTCTTTTGATATTTACATTCTAAGATTTGATGAGCTAGGAGGACTGACTTGGTTACTAAAAATGGAACCGTGCCTTTAGGTGCATCAGTAGCAGAAGGAATCTCCAGAATGCTGGAGCCATTAGTCCCTATGGTGCTGCACAGATGTAACCACTTCTGGAATGTTCCTTTGTTTCATTCTGCACAACTCATTTTAAGAAAAACATGAAAACATGACAAACTAGAGTGTGACCAAGTTAAAAGGGTCTGGAAACTAGGTCTTTTGAATTGAGAAAACTGAGGGGATTGAGTCCAAAGAAGAGATGACTCAGTTTGGTGTGGGTACCCTGGAGCTTCCTTAGGCAATTGAGGGCTAAGGAAGTTTCCCACTTCGACTTGAGAGCTAGGCTGCTCCTTGGGCAAGTTACTTAGCCACTCTGTTCTTTAGTTTCCCTAGCTTTATTTTATCTATTTATTTTTATTTATTTAATTTTTTTTGAGATGGAGTTTCGCTCAGTTGCCCAGGCTGGAGTGCAATGGTGCAATCTCGGCTCACTGCAACCTCCGCCTCCTGGGTTCAAGCGATTCTCCTGCCTCAGCCTCCCGAGTAGCTGGGATTACAGGTATGCACCACCACACCCAATTAATTTTTGTATTTTTAGTAGAGACGGGGTTTCACCATGTTGGTCAGGCTAGTTTTGAACTCCTGACCTCAGGTGATCCACCCTCCTTGGCCTCCCAAAGTGCTGGGACACCTGTATTCTCAAGTACTCAGGAGGCTGAGGTGGGAGAATCACTTGAGCCTGGGAGATTGAGGCTGAAGTGAGCTATAGTCCTGCTACTGCACTCCAGCCTGGGTGACAGAGTGGGACATTGCCTCAAAAAAAAAAAACAAAGTTGAGAAGTAAGCTGTAGTCCTGCTACTGCACTCCAGCCTGGGTGACAGAGTGGGACATTGCCTCAAAAAAAAAAAAAACAAAGTTGAGGGAAGGATTATAAATACTACCTGCCTCATAGGGTTGTTGGGAGAATTAAATAAGTTATTGTGTATAAAGCACTTAAAAGCAATACCTAGAGCTTAATAAACACTCAAGAAATGCTAGCTGTCATCCTCCTGCTCTTCTTCCTCATCATCATTTTAATTTAGACCACTGTAACCAAATACCACAAGGTGGTTTAAGCAACAGGAATTTAAGTCTCTCAGTTCTAGAGGATGGGAAGTCCAAAATCCCCAGTGACCGCTCTTCCTGTGTGACAGATGGCCACCTCCCCCACACTAGATGGAGTGCAAGTAAGCTACTGCCTCTTCCTCGTCTTGTAAGGACACTAATTCCTTCATGGGGGTCCTATTCCCATGACCTCATCTAAACCTAATTACCTCCCACAAGCTCTGCCTCCAAATATCATCACACTAAGGTTAGGGCCTCCACATATGAATTTTGGGGAGATACAACATTCACTCCATAACAGTCATCTTTATCATGATCTGTTCCAGAGGGCAGAACAAGATAGGGAATTTTGGCAAATAGAAGAGCTCTAGCAGTTAGAAGAGTCCAACAGAAGAACAAGTGCCCTTTGGGGGTTCCTGCCTGGAGTCGGAATGTCTGCTTGGATAACCTTCAAGCTCTGAGCTTGAACACTTGATTAGATAACTTTGGTGTTTGGAATCATAGCCAGAGTTGTACGTGCATAACTGAGCCAAAGGCTCAAACTTGCATGTCTGCAGCCGCCTCTCAGAAAGAGGGTTACTTTCAGTTCTGGACACACTCTCCCTGCACGGTGGCCAGAGCAGGTTCTGGCTGCTGTTCAGGCCAATCATCTGGCACCTGGACTCTGGCCCCAACATCCTCTGATATGCAGAATCACTTGAACATCTGCAAGAAACTTCAAGGGGAGATTTTTTTTTTTTTTTCTACTTTATGAATTTGCCACATGATGGCTTGAGGTGAGCTGAGGACACTAACCTTAGACAGGTTGGCAGCACTAAGCTGGAAAGGATTAAAAACTCATTCAAACATGTCAACCAATTAGTAAATAGAATTGTCATCAAAGCATATTGAAAGAATATCATCTAGGATAGCATTTGATTTGAGGCTAGATGAAGAAAAACCTTCAAATTTTAAAATTAGAGGAAACCTTCAAAATTATGATGAAATAACCATGATGGTAGTAATCACAATAGGAACTACTAGTTATTGAATGCTTGCGTGTGCCAGGACCTTTGCTATGCATTACCTCCGATTTTTTTTTTTTTTTTTTTTTTTTTTTGAGATGGAATCTCAGCACTTTGGGAGGCCGAGGCAGGCAGATCACTTGAGGTCAGGAGTTTGAGACCAGCCTCGCCAACATGGTGAAATCCTGTCTCTACTAAAAATACAAAAATTAGGTGTGGTGATGTGAGCCTGTAGCCCTAGCTACTCCGGAGGCTGAGGCAGGAGAATTGCTTGAACCCAGGAAGCAGAGGTTGCAGTGAGCTGAGATTGTGCCACTGAATGCCAGCCTGGGCAACAGAGTGAGGCTCCGTCTCAAAAAAATAAAAAAAGAGCTCAGGGAGGCAAAAATTATGTTTGGCTTGAAGGAGAATCCATTGCTTTGGATCCATTCATAAATATTTATTACCCACTATGTACTAGGCACTGTGCTAGGATCATATCAAGCAAGGCACAGAAAAGGCGGCATTTGAGTGGAGCCTGAAGGATGAATACATATTTAAAACCCACTGCAATGTGGATATTGCCGTGACCATTGTGTTGTTGAAGGATTCTGAGGGAGAAGGGTCGTTGAAGAGATATGAAAAGTTGGTGAACCTGAATCTGTAAATCCGAGGCCTGAGTGCCAGGCTGCAGGACTTGTAAGGGCTTTAAGAGTCTCACTGCAGCCGGGCGCGGTGGCTCACGCCTGTAATCCCAGCACTTTGGGAGGCCAAGGTGGGTGGATCACGAGGTCAAGAGATCGAGACCATCCTG
This sequence comes from Cebus imitator, assembly GCF_001604975.1. Classification (NCBI taxonomy): domain Eukaryota; kingdom Metazoa; phylum Chordata; class Mammalia; order Primates; family Cebidae; genus Cebus; species Cebus imitator. The sequence goes on along the minus strand of NW_016107624.1, from coordinate 1,606,308 downwards.
GTCAACATGGTGAAACCCCGTCTCTACTAAAAATACAAAAAATCAGCTGGGCATGGTGGCTCGTGCCTGTAATCCCAGCTACTCAGGAGGCTGAGGCAGGAGAATTGCCTGAACCCAGGAGGCGGAGGTTGCGGTGAGCCGAGATCGCGCCATTGCACTCCAGCCTGGGCAACAAGAGCGAAACTCCGTCTCAAAAAAAAAAAAAAAAAAAAGAGTCTCACTGCCTTCATTAGTTAAAGAAATGTTTTCTGGGGCTGTCCTATAGAAGGCTCTGAGCTGGCCATGGCATTAGGCTCTACAGTTGATGTTTTGTTTTCTGGGGGAAGATAAATCCTGGGGGAAGGATGTCTGGGCCACGGCATTTCCACCTTCTAGGGCCTTTGTCATCACCAGACACCTGAGTAGGTGGCAGGAGAGGACCCATCTGTGCAATAGACAGCTGTCTTCTCTTTTTAAAACAAAAAAAGAGAATTTGAGGCCAGGCGTGGCGGCTCACATTTGTAATCCCAGCACTTTGGGAAGCTGAAAAGCTGACTGGGGTGGATCTCCTGAGTTTGAGACCAGCCTGGGCAACATGATAAAACCCCATCTCAATAATACACACACACAAACACCGACAATTTGAGATTTTCCAGAAAACCCTTTCCCCTTGAGATCCTGAAGTAGAAATTTCCAGTCTCCTGATGTCATTGGTTATGTCTCAAAGGAAGATAGGAAACCTGGAAGCAGCTAAAACCCAGGCTCTCAGCTCAGCCTCAGGCTCAGTGATAATGTTTACAAAATAGCCTTTCTCAGAATTAAAAGTAACATGATATGTTTTTATTTCTCTTGCTTGTAGCCCAGAAGGCTCTTTCTTGTGGATATATCACTCAAAGTAAGTGCGCTGAATTCTAGATTTCTAGTGGATGTCTCCCACCCCACAGTCACTCTGGCACCCTCTACAGTCCATTCTTCACACGGCAGCCAGCCATGGTGCTCGGCCAAGTCGGAGGGGTGGGTGGATTCCTGGGAATCTGGAATGTTATTGCTGCAGCCACCCTAGACTTATCGATATAGAACCATGGCTTGTATCTTGCCATCAGTTCTCCTCAGACTTCTCTTCAGTGCTGTCATTTGAAAACATTCCTGTCTTGCTGATAAAAAGTATCTAGGGAGATACTGTCTATTATTCTGTCCTTTAAATGTTATATAAAGACCTATGCAAGAAATTGCTCTGAGAATAAGAATCGGGGGAAAAAAATTGAGTCTCTTGAGAAACCAGTATGTATCTTTAAAATTTTCTTTTCTTATTTTATGAAAACAAAATGAGAAGCACGTAAACCTTTATATTTCCTATTGTTGGCTTGGTTGTCAAAAAGCTCAGAGCAAAGTATTGCACTTAACTGCTTGTACTTGCCCCCGCCTTCATTTCCAATGTCATTTATCCCCTGGTATGAAATCCTGACTTTTATGCCCACATGCCATGTGACCTTGGAAATTTGTTCAAATCCACCCAGCCAGTATCTTGGCTGTGAAATGAAAGTAACGGTGAAACATTTCTTTGGGATGACTGAGGTCGTGTGAAAATACATACCTGGGTGACTAAATCAACGTATCTCTTTCTGTTCTTTCTTGTGTTTTTTAATCTTGTGTTGTTTTTCTGTTTACTGTACCTATATATTGGAAGCCATCTCATACACTTCCCAGAGTTAATGGGCTTTAAAACAGGTTTCATAATATTATGCCTGTTCATGAGTTACCTCACCACCTCATTTGTCCAACAGAAGGGCATTGTATCCATTGGCTTTCCTCTTTCCCCATCCTCCAGAAGCCCCCTACCTTTTCTTTGCTTTCTTTTCTTTTTATTTTATTTTTTAAAATTTTCTGAGACGGAGTCTTGCTGTGTTGCCCAGGCTGGAGTGCAGTAGTATGATCTTGGTTCATGGCAACCTCCGTCTCCTGAGTTCAAGCAATCCTCCCACCTCGGCCTCTCAAGTAGCTGGGATTACAGGCACCCACCACCATGCGTGGTGAATATTTTCTTAGTAGAGACAGGGTTTTGCTGTGTTGGCCAGGCTGGTCTTGAACTCCTGACTTCAGGTGATTGGCCCGCTTCAGTCTCCCAAAGTGCTGTAATTACAGGATTGAGCCACTGTGTCAGGCCCCCGACCTTGAAGAGACTTTCACAATGAATGAGAGTGTAGAAACTTTCTCAAATGGATGGCTACAGTGGCTTTCAAGTAGTTTCCTGAACCTCTTGTTCAGGGACCCCCAGATTTCCTGAGGCTGTTACTGCTAACCTTTGGGCAAACTGAATTTTTCTCTAGACTTTTATAACAATCTGAATTCTGCTGGTTTTAGCTAAAGAGATGATTCTTGGAAACATGCATTGGTTTTTCATGAAGACTATAACTTGTTACAGTCATTTTCAACTCATAAAGCTCTTTCCTGTATGCTATTTCATTCAGTCTTCAAAATTACCTTCATGGTAGGTCTGTTATTAGTATTATTAACTATACTTTTTGGAGGAGAAAGTCAAAATTCAGAGAGGGAAAATGTTGTATCACAGTCATACAGCTAGTTAGTGGCAGATCTAGGACTCAGGTTTATGCATTAATACACTCTAGCCCCCTTTTCCCTTCTCTTCCTCTAGGGCCCCCAGAATGAGCTGAGGGCTGGGGGCTGCCCAGGGAAGAGAGATTGAGAGAGCTTCAGGTCTGTTCTCTCTCATTCAGCTAGAGTGTCTCATTGCTGTTTGTTGAATAAATTGGCTGTTTTCAGTTTTCTTTTTAAAACTAATCTCTGCTATAAAAAGAATTTGGAAGCCCCAAGTTTGGGGACTACCACATTTTCTAAAAATGCTTGTAATCTTTTCCATTTCTTAGAAACCCAGAAGTTGATGACAGCGCTCAGAAGGGCTGGTGGTTTCCTGGCTGGTTTAACAATGGGTAAGGTGATCAGACAGCGATCAGTGTTTGCCCACCCATCTGATGCTTATAGAGGGTCCACACACAATGGTTTCATGTTCATGACCTTCTCAGCCACTCATCTTTCTTGCGTATTGAAATTATTTGAAGAATATTTTGTGAGTGAGACTAGGACATTTGAGGGTTGATTTTGTTCTTGAGACAGGGTCTTGCTGTCACAAAGTCTAGAGTACAGTGGGGCAAACATAGCTCACTGTAGCTTCGAACTTCTGGGCTCAAGTGATCCTCCTACATCAGCCTCCTAAGTAGCTAGACTACAGGTATGCGCTACCACACCCAGCTAAATACGTTTTTTGTTTTGTTTTGTTTTCAGTTAACTTGGGGGCTGAGGCTTGGGCTCTTTATTTAATTTTTTGAGATGGAGTTTCACTCTTGTGGCCCAGGCTACAGTGTAATGGCACAGTCTTAGCTCACTACAACTTCCACCTCCTGGATTCAAGTGATCCTCCTGCCTCAGCCTCCCAAGAAGCTGGGATTACAGGCACCTGCCACCACATCTGGCTAATTTTTGTATTTTTAGTAGAGGTGGGGTTTCACCGTGTTGGCCAGCCTGGTCTCGAACTCTTGACCTCAGGTGATCCACCTGCCTCGGCCTCCCAAATTGCCGGGATTACAGGTGCAAGCCACCATGCACAGCCCTGGGCTAAAGCTTAGATTGCAGGAAAGACAATTATAAACTAAAATGTTCCTAGAAGAATTGTCTTATCAAGTTTCCCTCACCCCCCTGAAATAACCTGAAGGTTGTTATGCCATTAAATTGCTAATGTGCTGACTTGGAAGGGTAATGAGGTGAGTACTGCATCTTTTCATCAAAAATATGTCTTCATGAATAAATGCTAATGTCTAGAGTTTTTTTCTGGGCAATTCACTTAGTGCTTGCATAATCTGCCTTGGAACACATTTTCACAAGATATTCAGCAGCTCTCCCGCCACCATAGTCACCTTCCTGCCTTACCGGGTTTGTCTTCCCTTTGTACTTAGGATCCACAATTATCAACAAGAGGAAGAAGACATAGACAAAGAAAAAGGAAGAGAGGAGGAGCAAAGAAAGGAAGATGACACAACAGAGCTTCAGCTATGGGACTGGTTTAATCCAAAGTAAGAAAAGCAGCGTCACTCACTGTGCAGCAAATCCGTGGCCCTGCAGGAGGTGGTGTGGCAGTGGAGGCAACAGTGCCATTGAGAACATTCCTTATTTGGGAGAAAGAGCCTTAGCATATTAGATATTTAACACTAGGCTAATGGGTATGTGCACGTATTTGATTGTGATGTAAAATATATTTCTCACTGTGAGTTATGGTCAAAAACACTGTGCTGCGCATTGTGATAGGCAGAAGAGACAGGAGAAATCAATCAACATGGTTATATTTGAAAAGTTCACGGTCTTATAGGGATTGTCACTGTAAAACCAGTATTTGCCAGATTGATAGGAGGCAGGATCTACTGGCAGGATGTGGTTCTGGGTGTGAGGAGATGGGAGCTGTCCAGGGTGACTTTGAGACCTGAGACTGGTGAGCAGTGGTGCCATTAGCCAGGAAGGGGACTGAAGGAAGAAACACAGGCCTCGGAGCTGGGGGAGGTGGGGAGCTCCATTAAGAATGCATGTGGATGCAGGTGCTTATGGGACATCTAGACAGAGTCACAGGGTACTCCTGAGCTTGGAAGAGGGTACGTGCTGGAGATGATCATCAGAATAATCAGGAGAGAATGGCATCATTTAAAAAAGGTTTTAATTTTTATTTATTTTGAGGCAGGGTCTTGCTCTGTTACCCAGGCTGAAGTGTAGTGATGCAGTCATGGCTCACTGCAGCCTTGACCTCCTGGGCTCAAGCAATTCTCCTACCTTAGCCTCCTGAGTAAGGAGGCTTGGTGTGTGCCACCACGTCCAGCTAATTGTTAATTTTTTTTGTAGAGACAGGGTCTTACTATGCTGTCCAGGCTGCTCGTGAACTCCTAGGCTTAAGTGGTCCTTCTGCTTTGGCCTCCCAAAGTGCTGGGATTACAGGTGTGAGCCACCATGCCTGGCCTGAAAATAGCATCTATCCCATTGTGAAGGATCTTGGGCTCTGGGAAGACTATGTTCTAGCAAGTTCTCTTATTGTTTGGGGATAAGAGATCCATGCCAGTGTGGAGGGATGGGAATTTTGGTTTCCCATATGTTGTTTGATGATCTACATGACAGGGTAGGCATCTCTGAAATGCTAAACCACTAATAGAAATGTGGGAAGATGGAAACACTGTTGCTTTGATAAAGCCCCTTAGATTGGGGAATGAGAATCCCTAAGGAGCAGGCTAGATGGGCTAGAGATGGACAAAGGCCCTTCTAAGAAGAATAGGGCAATTTTACTGTGGCACTTGTGCTTTGCTGAGCAGGACTTGGGAGGTAGGGCTGGGGCTGAATGATTGAGGGTAGAGAGGAGGGACAGACTACAGTCACCAGCTCTCACTGTCTCTACTCTCCCCCTTGCATGGCTTTACCTCCAAATGAATAGGGAGCAGACATTTATTTTTATCTATCTATCTATCTATCTATCTATCTATCTATCTATCTATCTATCTATCTATCTGGGACAGGGTCCTACTCTGCCAACCAGACTGGAGTGCAGTGGCACGATCATGTCTCACTGTAGCCCCCACCTCCCAGGCTCAAGCAATCCTCTTGCCTCAGCCTCCCAAGCAGCAGGGACCACAGGCATGTGCCACCACGCCTGGTTAATTTTTGTATTTTTTGTAGAGATGGGGTTTTGCCATGTTGCCCAGGCTGGTCTGGAACTCTTGGTCTCAAGAGATCCCCTGCCTTAGCCTCCCAAAGTGCTAGGATTAAAGGCATGAGTCACCGTGCCTGGGCACAAGCAGATTATTTAAAGAATGTTGGTTTGAAGTAGCACCAAATGTAAGCCTTCTCAGGGTACCTAAGTCTATTTCTTGCATAAATGAATGATTGGATGAAGGAATGGATGAACAAATAAGTATACTTTGTATACATTTATCCTTTTCGGCCGCGCGCAATGGCTCATGCCTGTAATCCTAGCACTTTGGGAGGCTGAGACAGGCAGATTGCCTGAGCTCGGGAGTTCAAGACCAGCCTCAGCAGCGTGGTGAAGTCTCTACTACAAAACAAGTCAGCTGGGTGTGGTGGCAAGCACCTGTAATCCCAGCTACTCAGGAGGCTGAGGCACGAGAGTTACTTGAACACGGGAGGCAGAGGTTGCAGTGAGCTGAGCCACTGCATTCCAGCCTGGGCAACAAAGCAAAATTCTGTCTTTAAAAAAAAGTGTTCTTTTTAATAAACTACCTAAAACCATGATATATTGTGCATATTTCCCTATCAAGGTTGCTTTGCTTCCATGACACCAAATCCTCATTTGTGACTGTTTTCTGGTAGGGGCAGCTCCCTCTTCCCAGCTGCCAGGGATTAGAGTTTATAGGGGCTAAGTCCAGTATCCTCTTCTCTGTTCTTTATACACCATTTTCCAAAGTGCTCTCCTCCATTTTCATGGCATTAGGTACCATTAGTGAGATTAGAGACCATTCCACATTTAAATCTTTAGCCCAGATGTTGCCTTTGAGCTGTGACTTGTGTCTACCTGCCTGCCTGACATCTCTGCATGTCTCACATGGCCAGAATGGATTTCTCAATTCCTCCCCACCCTTGTTCCCCTCACTTTCCATCCCATTAAATAGCTCAAGCCACACAGTGTGGGAGACCTTTTCCTCTATCTATCTCACAGTCTAATTCATTAGTATGTTCTGTCAGTTCCTCCTCAAATCCTTTCCCTTTCATCCCCTTCTCTCCATTCCACAGCCACTCTGCCATCCCTGTTCATGTTGCCGTCAGCTTTTCTCTGCATCCTTGTATAGGCAGCCTGCTGTTGCTTAGAGGGAATTCAGTCAATAATGAGTTGTGCTGGGCGCAGTGGCTCACGCCTGTAATTCCAGCACTTTGGGAGTCTGAGGTGGGAGGATCGCTTGTGTCCAGGAGGTCAAGAATAGCCTAGGCAACTTAGTGAAACAAAAAATCAAAAATTGTCTCTACAATAAAATCAAAAATTAGCTGGATGTGATGGTGCATGCCTTTAGTCCCAGCTACTCAGGAGGCTAAGGTGGGAGGATCACTTGAGCCTGGGAAGTTGAAGCTGCAGAGAGCTGTAATCATGCCACTACACTCAGCCTGGGTGACAAGGTGAAACCTGTCTCAAGTAATAATAATAATAAATAATAATAACAATAATGAGTTATATGTATTCCACATCTTTTTTAAACCTACTGCATGATTCATAGAATTTTAATGCTTCCTCTACCCAACCCTTGGGTACCAAAATGTACCATAAATAAATACATAAAATTTAAAAGCTGCCAATAACCTAGGGAGGTGTGTGCTTTGGTTAGGGGGCCCTTTTATTTGGGGGGAAGCTTTTGTGGAACTGCACACACTGGCATCACATCATTGCATGCCCTACTTGGAAGGAAAGCATCTGAGCAGCTCTTTCCTGGCACTTTTTCCTTTCTTTTAGTGTCCCATCTTTGTGATCTAGGACTTCTCTGGCAGTTGACATTGTCAAAGACTAGCTTTTGCATATGCGTGAGCTGCCCTCCATCACTTCTTTTTTTGGGGGTTTTGTGGTTTTTGATGACTAAGACTCCTCCATGTAGTGGTTCATGCCGGAAGCAGATCTTGATCTCATTCTCCCTCCTCCCCCTCCTCCCCAGCTGCCTGCATTTTCAGGCTGTTGTGTGGCTTTGTAGTCAGGGTCACTGACATGTTGGAACTGTCAGTGGAATCAAATAATTAACAGCTGGGAAATAGAATGCTTTAATTTTTAATTCAACATTAATTTTTAATATTGCTACTTTTTCTTCCTACTTGAAGGAAGCCAAGTAATTTAAGCTGGACTCTGGTTTTCTAACTCAGTTCTTGTAGAAGACCTGGACCGAGTGATCATGTGGTTGAGGAGTGTGTAGCAGGTGGACCAGCTGTTGGGACTGTGAGCTTCTCAAGGGGAAGGACTGGGTCTCATTTTTCCCATCTCGGTGCTTAGCAGGATGACCTGGTATAGACCAGGGAACTGGAAAATGTGCGTCAAGGGATCAGCCACCCCAGTTGGGTCCTTTATATAAATTAAATGGCAACAGGCTCCATTCCCTTCCTCTTTCCTATCCTCCACTTTATTTGCAAAATGGGAATGATGATGGCACCCACTTCATAGAGTGGTTGTGAAGATTAAATGAGAGAATAAAAGTTAAGCACTTAGCTCCTGGTGCACCATAAGTATTAAATAACCATACCTATTCCTCTTTTTCCTTTTTTAAAAAATAATATCACCTAATGTCCAGCTTATACACAGTGACAAGACTTAGCTAGGGGGCTAGGTTAGAACTACTAAAAGATCTTTGACAGGCCAAAACTAAGATTAAGTGAATGAGGTGCAACGAAGAAGAGAGTGTTAAGTTCAGAAACAGTTACAGAAGTATAAGATAGCTGTATGGGTTATTTATTTATTTATTGGTTTTTGGTTTGCAATCTCATCATTCAACAAAGCTAAGCGTTTTACAGGACTGAAAGCACCATGTAAGCTCCAACATGGTGTGGTTGGAAGAAGTCCTAGATCACAAAGATGGGGTACTAAAAAGAAAGGAAAAAGAACCAGGAAAGAGCTGCTCAGATGCTTTCCTTCCTGCTCAGATGCTGTTGTGTGAAAACAACAACAAAAGCCTCATCACTTCTCAGTCCGAATTGACGAAAATGCCAATGCAAATAAAAAGAATTCCTTTTTATTTATTTATTTATTGAGATGGAGTTTTGCTGTTGTTGCCCTGGCTAGAGTGCAATGGTGTGATCTTGGCTCACTGCAACCTCTGCCTCCCGGTTCAAGCAATTCTCCTGCCTCAGCCTCCCAAGTTGCTGGAATTACAGGTGTGTACCATCACGCCTGGCTAATTTTGTATTTTTTTAGTAGAGACAGGGTTTCACCATGTTGGTTAGGCTGCTCTCGAACTCCTGACCTCAAGTGATCTACCTGCCTCGGCCTCCTAACGTGCTGGGATTACAGACGTGAGCCACTGTGCCCGGCTTATTTTTTAAGTGGAAATAGTGTTATATTTAGATCAGGACAAACCTGGGTTTTAACCCCAACTTCATCAGCAGAGGGATGAAATGGCATATAAGAAACAGTATAGGTGGTGGTTCAGCTCAGAGCATGGACTCCAGTGTCAGATGATCTTGTTTAAATCCCAGCTTTCACCTAGCACTAGCTGTGCAACCTCAGGCAAGTTACTTGACTTCTCTGTGCTAGCTTCTTCACTGATAAAATGGGAATAAAAATAGCACCTACCTCAGAAGGGTGAGCCCTTTGCACGGTGCCTGGTCCCACAGGAATTGCTCAGTGTGTGTTAGCTGCCATCATCAGTGACCAGCTGTTTGGCCTTGGACGAGATAAGCTGCTCTGAGACTGGGTTTTGTTATCTGGACCGTGGACATGATACATTGCAGGGCTGTTGCAGCAACTAAATGAGAAAGTGTACGTGATGGGTGCCTGGCACAGGTTGGTGCAGAGTGCATGGTAGCTTCTTTCATGACTGAAGGAAACCAAGGGCAACTGTCTTCCCTGCAGCAGGCGTACCTGGGGTGCTGAAGGCAGAGCTAAGTCTTAGAGTTTGAGACTCCAGACAAGATGAGGTGAACCAAGAGAGCACCCTGAAAGTGTTTCCCCTGTCTGCCATCTGGACCAACCTGGAGCAATTCCAGCTGTGGGGTAGTAGGCCAGTTCCCGCTGTGACAGAACCTGGGAAGCAGACTAGATGTGATGCCTGGGGCTGGGGTGGGAGGGCAGAGTCAGCTCAAAAACTACAGAGTGCACTATTTGGGGACAAGGGACAGAAGGCCTGAGATAAGAGTCTACTGAGGCTCCTTTCCATTCTGAGGCTAGGGTGAGGCAGGGGATGGCCCAGCTGTGCTCATCAGCCTCGCTGTGGGAAAACCCAGCTTTGCTAATGGGTAGGGCGGCTCTGTGAAAACCCAGCCCTCCACGGGCCTTGCTGGCCCGAGGTATTTGCTAACCTCTCCCTGACAGCCTTACAAGAGCCAGTGCAGCCAGCAGGGATCACCAGGACTTTGCCCCAGTCACATGCCTTCCCAGGGTTGAATCAAGATGCCGCCCACAGTGAACCCAGTGAAGTACAAGAAAATGCCAAGCAGGGTGCCAGGCCCATACTGGGGTTTGAATTTAAATGATCTGTGCCAGTCTATGCTTCCAAAGGGGGAATGCCCCCACCTCCTAGGCCAATGAAGAGTCAGAGCCTCCCCCTGCCTGGAGCTCCACCCTCACGCTGGCCCATGCTGCTCTGTGCTTTCTGCATTTAACCTTCAGGGCTTTGCAGTTTTGTGCTTTGTCATTGCTTCCTGTGTTTGTGTTGGTCTCACCAAGTCCAGTTCAAGCTCTCTGAGCACAGCAAAGCACCCTCCCTCTCGCCCCTTTTGTGTTCCTAGAAAAGAGGCTCCTGGTCTAAGAAGAAGGTCCTTGCCAGAGCCCTGGGCTCCAGCCTTAGCCTTGGTGGGCCTCTATGAAGTCCCCTCCTTTCTGGCGCCTTTGTCCCTTGTTTATTAAGTGAGCGGTAACATCAGAATCCCTTTAATCTGGGGCTCTTTTTGGCCAATAACCAGGTTCCCACCCAGATATCCCTTCTGACAAAAGGCCAGAAACAGCCTTTTCTCTTTCAAATCTAATGTCACTCTCTCATCCGCCTGTATCACGGCTTAGGATCTCCTTAAGCTCAGATGACATCCACAGGGATAAATAACACCCTAGGGTGCTACTGGTAGTTTAGGAAGGGGCTGGGGAAGTAGGGAAAGTAGGGAAAGGGATTTAGAATTAGGAAGAGAACAAAGAAAGTAGAAGAGGAAAGAAAATATGAGATGTAGAGGTTAAGAGCCTCATAATGGCCCCCCAGAGTAGCCTTCAGAGGACACAGTGCTCACACCTGTAATCCTGGCACTTTGGGAAGCTGAGGTGGGTGGATCACCTGAGGTCAGGAGTTCAAGACCAGCCTGGCCAACATGGTGAAACCCCATCTCTACTAAAAATACAAAAATTAGCCAAGCATGGTGGTACATGCTTATAATCCCAGCTACTTGGGAGGCTGAGGTGGGAGATCACCTGAACCTAGGAGGTGGAGGCTGCACAGTGAGCCAAGATCATGCCACTGCACTCCAGCCAGGGTGACAGAGTGAGACTGTCTCAAAAAAAAAAAAAAAAAAAAAAGAAAAAGGAAAAAAAATAGCCCTCAAAGGCACCTGAGTCAAAGCCTCCTCTTCCTCACCCAGAAGATGCTACCCCTGCAAATGGCACACCTCCCAGCGAAGTGTTTGGGGTTAAGCTACAGTCAGGATTCAAGGACAGTCCCTGCAGATCATAGCTGACCCCCCTTTTCCTTGGAAAGTCTCTGCCCAACAATGGCAAAGCTGCCCTGACTCAGGGGACTTTATGTTTTATCACCAGGAAACGCCCAGAGGTTGTGACAGTGACCAAATGGAAGGCGCCGGTTGTGTGGGAAGGCACTTACAACAAAGCCATCCTAGAAAATTATTATGCCAAACAGAAAATTACCGTGGGGTTGACGGTTTTTGCTATTGGAAGGTAGGTGTCACTGATAAAACTGTCCAGACTTTTTCTTGTTCCACTATCAAAATGTTAGTGTGGGGACTCCTGAACTGATGGAGGCCAGCCACGAGTTTTTGATTAGATAGGAGAATGTTTTCGTGGGACCGTTTCAGTCCCTTTCTGCTGAGGCCCTAAAATGCTGAGAACAAAATAATAGTAGGTAAGTCCATTCATTCCCACCTCAAAATGAGGGCCTTGGGTTGCAGGAAAAAAATGTCTGCTCCACCCACCAAACCCAGGGTCAGCAGCATACCCACAACCACCTCCTCCCTGACCACCGTGGCTTCCTTTAGAAATTTCACAAGTGCTAGCTGCTAGACAGCTCAAAGGGCATTATTCTTTTTCCTGTGCTCTATGGCCCAGGACCAACTACAGAGAAATTCATAGCAAGTTCTAGGTGCAGAGTGACCTACGCACAGTGGTTTTCCATGCTGGAACACAGCTGACCACTCTTCCGTGGGTTCCTCAGATCACTTCTACTTTTTCCCTCATGGAGAATTTGGCCCCAGGAGATTTGGCTGGTCAGAGCTTGCTCTTCCAAAGGTTGGATAGGTTCCAGTTTCAGCTCCCTTGTTCAGAACATATGATGCAGAAAAACTGCAATCATTCTTACTTGAAAGTTCTAGCTCTAATATTAGTTGTTAAAGATAATCCATTTTACTTTTTTGGAGAATTTTCCTTGTTTCTTTTTCCAAAATAAAACTGAAAGTCCAATTTTCCTATTTTTTTTTTTTTTTTTTTTGCCCTCTGGGGCTTTCTGTCTGTATCTCTTCTGAAGAAGCCTCATGGAAAGTTGATTCCCTTGCCTTGTATAATGGAAGTTGAAGGCTCAAGTTGATCTGAGCTTTGCCAAGGTGGGGCTTAAAACAGAGCTCTGTAAAGATCTGATAGTTCTCCAGAGATAACCTTCCCCAACCCAGAGCCCAGCAGCTATTACTGTTCTGTCATTAACAAATACCAATCACGTTCTAATGTCACTGAATGTGCTGATCCTAGGGACCTATGTCGTGTCTCTAACAGAGTAGGGTAACTATGGAGTTTTGACATGTTTACTATAAGAATCTGTACTAGTATAAGTCAGGAGCCAGTGCTCAGCTTACCTAATCCTTTGCCACAAAACCCAGCCACATTGCAGATTGATTTGATCCTGGTGTTTCCAAAAAGAACAGAACATCCCCCAATGCCCCACAGTGGCTTCAGCCATCTAGTTCCAACCCTGCAGAACTAAACTTTAAGTGTACATCCTGGTGAAAGCACTCTGTCCTCAGCTCTGAGGCAAGAGAGGACTGTTTGTACTCAGCAGCAATAAATCTCTAAAGTGGATTTGGACTTTTAGGAGGTGTGATGTTTGGTTTGTTTTCAAGCAACAATGTGTGGAGCCAACTGCAGTGCTTTAATCACTAAACAATGTGAAACCTCACAATGACTCTCCCCTGCGCTGGATCCCACCCCACCCCACCCCAGTATTGTTTCCCAAGCTTCAGGGCACAATAGATTTTTCTTGAAGTCCCAGAATACTGAAGGATTTCCTGGCCGCTAGCCACAGAGTCATGTTGAAGTCCCTTTTTATATTCCTCAGATATATTCTCTTCATTTAAAGAATCAATACTATAAACCTTGGATTACCACGTGCCAACATTAAAAGCACACTTTATTTTGGTAACAAAGAAACAAAATCCAAGCAGCAACAAAAAGGGAAAAGAAGTGCCAGTCATTATTACTCACAAAACACCATGATTGGCCAGTAGTGTGGTCAGCACATTAAATTCAGTCCACGTGAGTTTAGGGTTTGGTCAAGTTGTATTAAGCCATCTGGTCTATTCTTCCTCTTCCTGGTAATCTCCATACCATGGCTTCACAAGATAGTCTATAGCTTGGGCTTACAGAAGACACCAATAAAATGTTTTTCAAATGAATAAATAGTTAAAATACCACTGAATACCTACTAGAATGGCCAAAATTCAAAACACTGACAACCCCAAATGCTGGCAAGGATGCGGAGCAACAGGAACACTTACTCATCGCTGGTAGGAATGCAAAATGGTACAGCCCCTTTGGAAGACCATTTGGCAGTTTCTTACAAAACTAAATATACTCTTACCATACGATCCAGCAGTCGTGCTCCTTGGTATTCACCCAAATGAGTTAAAAACTTATGTCTACACAAAAACTGCACACAGATATTTATAGAAGCTTTATTTCCTAATTGCCAAAACTTGGGATGCAACCAAGATGTCCTTTGGTAGGTGAATAGAAAAATGAACTATGGCACATCCAGACAATGGAATATTATTCCATGCTAAAAAGAAATGAGCTATCAAGTCATGAAAAGACACGAAAGAACCTTAAATGCATGTTACTAAGTTAAAAAAAAAGCCACACTGAAAAGGCTACATGCTGTGTGCTTTTATGACATTCTGGAAAAGATAAAACTATGGAGACAGTAAAAAGGTCAGTGATTGTGAGGGAGTGTTCAGGGAGCGAGGGATTAATAAGCAAAGCTCAGATAATTTTTAGGGCAGTGATGCTATTTTGTATAGTAGTATAATGATGGATACATGTCATTATACTTTTGTCTAAACCCTTAGAATATCCCACATCAAGAGTGAACGCTAATGTAAACTATGGACTTTGGGTGATAGTGATATGTCAGGGTAGCTTCATCGATTGTAACAAATGTACCACTCTGGTACAAGGATGTTGGTAGTAGCAAGGGGCTGTGCAAATGTGAGAGCAGGAGGTATGTGGGAACTGTGTACTTCTGGCCCAATTTTGTCATGAACCTAAAACTGCTCTAAAAAACACAGTCCTTTATTTCCTTGTTGTTGTTGTTTTTTAATTTCTTTTAGTTTTTTAATCTTCTTTTTTCATCTATTTTACTCAACCACCAAATGTGGCTTACTGCTAACACCGTCCTGTTTTTTTTAAGACAAAGAAAAAGTGGTTAAAATAAGGTTAAATCAGAGGTTGCTCACTCTAGTATCTGGACTTTATAATGATGGTGTATGGACAATGGATTGGTGTTTTAGGTGACTAGTGGGAGGCTCATAGGATAACTATGTAACATGAAAGCAGACCTAGATCTTGTAACTCATTCTCCATATCACAGAGGAGGACAAGAGAGTGCTGCTGTTTGGGCTTAATGCATCCCCAGTGGTTCCAAGGGTCACATCACTCTTGTATCTGGTCTGGCAGTAACAACACTGGGGCTTATGTTAGGGCTTTTGAGTGGAGCTCAAGAACTAGTACTCCCTTTGACTGTCCAAAATCTGAACCAATTGGTAAATTACACAAAGGGGTAAGATAGGCAGAGGGTGGTAAATACCACCTTCATTATAGTTAAAGCTGATATTGGAGAATGTGGCTTATATCTGCAGGCCCTGGGTCTCCTAAATATTCAACCCCCAGAGTTAGAAAGACTGAGGCATCCAGGCACCTATAGGCCTCTGGATGTGGGAATAGGTCCTGTACCAGTAAGCTTCCTGCAAAACCCAGAGCAGTTGAGAACACATGCTCTCTTGGACTGGCTGGCTTCTAAGAGCCAGAGAAGAAGAAGGACAAGGTAGTGCATGTCTAGTTCTAGTTGCTTTTCCAAAATTGGCAGTCAGATAAGTCATTCCAGCTTCCCAAGGACTGAGTGACTAAATGGTGGAGAATAGCCAGGGGTGTTGCACTGACATGAAAACACACCCAGGGTGGGAAGAAATCATTCTCCTATTAACCATAAAATATAGACAAGATGATTCTAATAGCATGTGGTTTCTTTCAGGAATCCCAGATGTTAAATGTTTTACTTTTCTTCTTCGTTTCAGATATATTGAACATTACTTGGAGGAGTTCGTAACATCTGCTAATAGGTACTTCATGGTCGGCCACAAAGTCATATTTTACGTCATGGTGGATGATGTCTCCAAGGTGCCATTTATAGAACTGGGTCCTCTGCGTTCCTTCAAAGTGTTTGAGGTCAAGCCAGAGAAGAGGTGGCAAGACATCAGCATGATGCGTATGAAGACCATTGGGGAGCACATCTTGGCCCACATCCAACACGAGGTTGACTTCCTCTTCTGCATGGATGTGGACCAGGTCTTCCAAGACCATTTTGGGGTGGAGACCCTGGGCCAGTCAGTGGCTCAGCTACAGGCCTGGTGGTACAAGGCAGATCCTGATGACTTTACCTACGAGAGGCGGAGAGAGTCGGCAGCATATATTCCATTTGGCCAGGGGGATTTTTATTACCACGCGGCCATTTTTGGAGGAACACCCATTCAGGTTCTCAACATCACCCAGGAGTGCTTTAAGGGAATCCTCCTGGACAAGAAAAATGACATAGAAGCCGAGTGGCATGATGAAAGCCACCTAAACAAGTATTTCCTTCTCAACAAACCCTCTAAAATCTTATCTCCAGAATACTGCTGGGATTATCATATAGGCCTGCCTTCAGATATTAAAACTGTCAAGCTATCATGGCAGACAAAAGAATATAATTTGGTTAGAAATAACGTCTGACTTCAAATTGTGCCAGTAGATTTATCAATTTGAAAGAGGAGTATTCTGGCTACTTCCTCAGAAAAGTAACACTTAATTTCAACTTAAAAAAAATACTAATGAAGCACCAACATGGCAAACACATACCATTCCTCCTTGTAATGTGGGGCCTTGTAATGTGGGAGAATGAATCTAGGGTAATCAGATGTAAATTCCTAGTGATTTCTTATCTATTCTGGATTTGGGGGAAATACTATCAACTGAACCAAAAAGAACTTGTCATAGGCAAAGATAAAGCCAGAAACACTCTACACATGTCAGATAACATGCTGGAGAAAAGGGTGCTAAGGGAAGCGTTTGGCAGCAAGATATGATTGTAACGGGCTGTCCCTTGAGTTCAATGTCTGCCTATTTCTGGTGGGTCTAAAGTAACATGGAGTTACTTTGCAGGAGATCTCTCAGTAAAGACACCATTTACGTTGGCAATCCTCAAAAGGTTTCAACAGCAGATTGCTTCAGGCCATCTGTAGTCCATCCTTTTCTCATCAGGATGTTGTTTGGCTTCTGTGTGAAAGATTGGTGAGTGTCCCAGTAGATATCATGGTGGTGTGTGATCAGAGTCTCAAGGAATCTGAATGAGCCAAGGTGCCCAGAGTGAAGTAAAAACAAAACCTCGACATGAGTTTGCCATGAAACAGCAAAGAGTGAGTGAAAGAGAGGAGCCATCACTGTGGGGCAGAGCCACCCTGGGGCACTTAGGGCATGGGGTTGGTGCTTAAATACATCATGGATCCAGGCACTGAGTGGGAGGAAGTGTGGGTGATTTCCAGCCTCATTGACTTATGAATGACAAGCAGCAGGGACTTGAACAGAAGATGCTTCTTGTTTTGCCTGAGTGGTATTCAGTCTACCAGACTCTGCAACTTGCATCTTCAAATCCTTGGCAAGGAGATGTGGATGGTGTCAGAGAAGGCAAAGGCCTGCAGTGGACTGAAGAGGCTTGCAAGGAGTTCCGTTCCCAGGATGTGGGCCTCATCAGAGGACGATTGGTCATCAGCTGGTCCCACCACTTAGCTAGACTCAGGATTCCTCAGTCCATCAAAACCCAACTTGGAGGGCTGACATCAAGGAGTAGACTGGAGAAATAGCCCTCCCATCAAGTAACCTCTTGTTTTCTCCTGCTCTACCTGCACGATGAAAGTGTAACAACTAGACTTATTTGGCAAAATGGTTAACTGATTTTGTAACAAAAGCATGAGCCATAACAATGGGAGATCTAGTTATAATGACTGAACAGCTTAACATTCAATTCCCTTCTCTAAGAGAAGCTGTGAAATCCTACATATTATTTAAAGTTAACCAAATCAATGTAAAGGAAGTTAGGAGGCAACATGTACATATGCACATATATTTATATTTTGCTTGTGTTCCAGTCGAGGTCATTTGTTTTCATTTTCTTTTCTTTTTTCTTTCCTTTTTTTTTTTTTTTTGAGACAGAGTTTTGCTCTTGTTGGCCAGGCTGGCACAATCTCGGCTCACTGCAACCTCCACCTCCCTGGTTCAAGGGATTCTCGTGTCTCGACCTCCCAAGTAGCTGGGATTATAGGCATGTGCCACCACACCCAGCTAATTTTATATTTTTAGTAGAGACGAGGTATCTCCATGTTGGCCAGGCTGGTCTCCAACTCCTGACCTCAAGTGATCCGCCCACCTCAGCCTCCCAAAGTGCTGGGATTACAGGAGTGAACCACCATGCCCGGCCTGTTTCCTTTTTCATGGAATTGATTTGAAGAGCCATTGTACTAGCCTGATATATACTGCAATGAGCTTTTCTGATAAAATGAAACTCAGATTTTTCTCAAGTATTTCTGTGCCTCCTACTTCATTTCTTGCTAGAAAATCTCACACACATCTGTTAAGACTCCTGCTTCTCTATTAGTCAGATTGTCTTGGATTCAGTCTGGAGTAGGGAGAGTTTAAAGGTTTAAGTCCTGAACCAAAGAAATAATCTAGCCTGAAAGTTTAGAGCAAAGGATTAATGTTTCCTTTTAAGGGAATTTCTTGATTTTTTAAAAAAACTTCATTAAAATTTAAATCTCCAACGGACAAATTCACGATCTCATTAATCATTATTACTAAACTTATTAAAAAATTTCCCAATTTACAATTTAATAAATTATTTTCTCAGTATATTCTGGTATGATCATGGATTGTACATTTCCTCCCAAAGATATTCAAAATTGTCAATTAGAGAATTTTAGGTTTTCAGATTCAGAAAAGTCCTCATGCCTTTCTGGAAATGTGTCCACTATTACAAAAATAGAATAGACTTGAGATTCCCATATTTTTGTTTGTTTTTGAGATAGGGTCTCTGTCACCCGCACCAGAGTGCAGTGGTGTGATCATGGCTCACTGCAGCCTCGACCTCCACTCAAGTGATCCTCTCACCTCAGCCTCCTGAGTGGCTGGGACTACAGATGCCTGCCACCACACCCCGCTAATTTTTTTTAAAGCTTTTTTGCAGAAAAGGGGTCTCACTATGTTGCCTAGGCTGGTCTCAAACTCCTAGGCACAAGTGATCCTCCTGCCTTGGCCTCCCAAAGTGCTGGGATTACAGGCCTAAGCCACTGTGCCCAGCCAAGGGATTATCAAACTTTTAAGCAACAAATACTTATATAGAGCTTTCCACAGCAATGCACTGGAATGATGAACTGCCAGTGGAAGAATCATTAGGGAAAGGCTTGCCCCTGAAGCCCATGGTGGGGCATCAGGGCAGAGGAAGAAAACAATGCCATCACCATATTGGGGATTATTAGTCCTGACCTCTGGAGAATATATCTGATCAAGAAGAAATGTCTGGATTTCCAGCAGGGGTACTTATACTAAAAAATTTAAAGGTGACCCGGTTGATTTAGTGAAATGCCTGAATGAGGTATGATTACCTCATGGTGAAGAATTATTCTCATTTTATAAAACAGGAAGATGAAGTCCAGAAAGGTTTTAGACTCAGAAAAGTCCTTATGCCCTTCTGAAAATGTGTCCACTATTAAAAAAATAGAACAGACTTGGGATTCCCAAATTTTTGTTTGATTTTGAGACAGGGTCTCACTCTGTCACCCATGCCACAGTACAGTGGTATGATCATGGCTCACTGCAGCCTCGACCTCCTGGGCTCAAGGTAAGTGACTGATGTGGGCTTCATCAGAGGACAGTTGATCAACAGCTGGTCCCACCACTTAGTCTAAAGCTCGGAGTTCCTCAGCCCATCATATCCCAACTTGGAGGGCTGACATCAATGAGCAAACTGGAGAAATAGCCCTCCCATCAAGGAACCTCTTGCAAGTGGTGACTGAACTGAGGCTCAAAGCAGGGAAACTTAGAAGGACAGATGTGTTGACAGCACATTCGGAGGGCCATGTTTCATATTACGGAAAGTGCAACTAGATATCTCCCCAGGCCTCTACTTTTTCCCACTTTTTATACATTAAACCTGCCCCAAATGCATTAAGTAAGTCTAAAAGCATCATGCTAAAAAAAAAATAGGTTAGGCATAGTGGCTTAACGCTCATAATCCCAGCACTTTGGGAGGATAAGGCGGGTGGATCATTTGACCCCAGGAGTTTGAGATCAGCCTGGGCAACAGGGCGAAACCCCATCTTCAGAAAACATACAAATATTAGCTGGGTGTGTTGGTGTGTGCCTGTAGTACCAGCTACTCAGGAGAGTGAGGTGGGAAGATCACTTTAACCCAGGAGGTGGAGGTTATGTGAGCCGAGATTGCACCACTGCACTCCAGCCTGTGCAACAGAGACCCTGTCTCAAAACAAACAAACAAACAAACAAAACATTGTTATCATTCTTATCTTTACATTGTGCAGGGAGGGCTGATGTAAGCACCATGGGCATGCACTGAACGGTTACCTCAGGGTAGGACTTCAGAAGGTGTGGTCAGGCAGAAGGGCAGATGGAAGGAACAAGCCACACTTCCTCCTTCTACTCCACCTCAGATCTGGGAACCACATTCAGCCAAAAGGGGGAAAATGTGTTCAAGGCCTGAGGTTTTCTCTTTGTCCCTCTTTGCTCTCTCTTAGCCAAAGCCACCACTATTAGGAACCTCAACTTAGCAGTACTTATAAGTACTTATTTAATGTACTGTTTGTCAAATGTGCCCCGTGTAAACAAATAACACTGCCATGACTGCATACTCACAAGCGTGAAAAGTCATAGAAAGTGAATGTGTAACACACTATACAAACTTTTTAAGGAAAGAAAAGAGTCAAATAGGGATCCATGGGTGAATGTCTGAGATCTGAAAGGGTGCAGATCCAGGACTTAAATCCAGGACTGCCTGCTTATAGACTGTCTTGACTATAAATCCTGTGCTATTTCCACAGCTCCAGACTTCTTGCTGTTTTACACACATACTTTTTCTTTCTTTCTTTCCTTCTTTCTTTTTTCTTTCTTCTTTCTTTTTTCTTTCCTTTTTCTTTCTTCTTTCTTTCTTTCTTTCCTTCCTACTTTCCTTACTGCCTTCCTTCCTTCCTTTTCTTTCTTTCTTTCCTTCCTTTCTTTTTCTTTTCTTTTCTTTCTTTCTTTTTGAGATGGAGTCTTGCTCTGTCTCCAGGCTGGAGTGCAGTGGTGCAATTTTGGCTCACTGCAACCTCCACCTCCCAGGTTCAAGTAATTCTCCTGCCTCAGCCTCCCAAGTAGCTGGGACTACAGGCATGCACCACCACGCCCAGCTAATTTTTGTACTTTTAGTAGAGACGGAGTTTCATCAGGTTGGCCAGGATGGTCTTGATCTCCTGATCTTGTGATCTGCCCACCTCAGTCTCCCAAAGTGCTGGGATTACAGGTGTGAGCCACCACACCTGGCCACCACACACATTTTAACCATCTTATTGTTGAAATTGGGGATACCAAAGGAATCACCATCAAAGCTCTCAATTCCTTTGTTATCCATTAAAGAGAGGGGATTTAGGAGACCCCAAACTCTTCAAAGGCAGAATGTAAGTCTAAAATTGGAGAAGCAGGAACATGACCTGACCAGGTATGAGGCATAGGTAGTACCAGGGCTAAGGGGTATGAAAGAAGTATGGCTCACGGAGGTAGAAGAAGCCTCAGAGAATCTGACTCCGAACTGAGCTTTGAAAGGAGAGAAGGGGTCACTGTGAAGAGTGGATGGAATGAGGTTTCAGAGGGGAAAGCAGCTAGTGTAAAGCCCAGAGTGCTGCAATAAGACTTTCATGGAAACCCACAGGAATGGTGCTAAGGCTTTGGGACCAGATGAGATCACCTGGCAGAGCCTGTGTGAAAAGAGCTGGCTGACCACCCCATATTCACCCAGCATTTCTGGTGCTCTCTCTCCCTTCCCAGCAATCCCTGATCTCCTTTAGGGAATTTATGTGATTTCTATGGAAACTGGTGCCATGCTTGAAGCAAGTACTCTTGGCTAAATCAATCAATCAATCAGCACTTTCCATTCCTCTGCTGGCAATGATTGATTTGAGGGTGGGTAGGTAACTTAAAGTAGTCCAAACAAAGTTAATTTTAGGTCTTCTACTAGAAATGAGGACGCATGTAATACTGGGGGCTGCTGGACAAAGGAAGTCCACTTTAGGATGAAATTGACAATAGGAAAGGAAGAGCAGAGACACTGAAGGAAACCCAGGCCCTGGTGGCAACCTTGAGCCATTGGATCCAGCCTTACCTAAGGTCTGCACTGTCTGTGGGCTCTTCAAATGTGTGGGCCAATAAAGTCCCATGATTGTTTAAGTCAGCTGGAATTGGACCCTCTCTTACTTATAACTGATAATATCTCCACTGAACACCTCTAGGATTATTAGTTTCTTAAAGGCAGGGCCATAGTCTGCCATTGCATCAGCTCTAGCACCTACTGCATCACCTATCTTGGAAGCATTCCTTAACAAATATTTACTGAACAAATGAATGAATGCACCAACATCCATTCCGACCATGCCTTACAAGAAATGCTTTGCTTTAGTTTGAAAGTTTTACATTTTTTATTATAGACTGTGTGTCCTATTAAAACGCAAGTGTTTGGATATTTGACACCTGGAACTTTTCCTCCTGTAATACACAGTATGAGAACACAGGAGTATGGAAACTCAGGAGTGACAGCCTGGGCTGTAGGCTTAAGCTCCAACTTGGTGCCATAAGCTGGTGGGTTCAGTGCTACTTCAAGGTCAGCAACGTGTAGAATAAATTTGTTTCATCAGCCTAGAGCAGTGGTTCTCAGCCTGGGAATCACTCTCCTCTCCATCCCACAGGACATTTGGCAGTGGCAATGTCTGGAGGTATTTTTGGTTGTCACAGTTGGTGGAGGGGTGGGTGCTATCTGCATAGTGGGTAGAGGCCAGGAATGTTGCTAAACATCCTGGGCAACATGGTGAAGCCCCATCTCCACACAGAATTAAACAAAGAAATTAGTCAGGCATGGTAGAGTGTGCCTCTAGTCCCAGGTACAGTGGGAGGAGGCTGAGGTGAGAGGATCACCTGAACCCAGGGTTCAAGGCTGCAGTGAGCTATGATTGTACCACTGCTCTCCGGCCTGGACAACAAAGTGAGACCTGCCTTAAAAACAGAACAAAACAAAACCAGCCAAGTGCAGTGGCTCTTACCTGTAATTACAACACTTTGGGAGGCCGGGGCGGGTAGATCACTTGAGGTCAGGAGTTCAAGACCAACCTGGCCATCATGGTGACACTCCGTCTCTACTAAAAATACAAAAATTAGCCAGATGTGGTGGTGAGCACCTGTAATCCCAGCTACTTGGGAGGCTGAGGCAGGAGAATCGCTTGAACCCAGGAGGTGGGGGATGCAGTGAGCTGAAATTGTGCCACTGCACTCACTCCAGCCCAAGCAACAGAGCAAGACACTGTCTCCAAAAACAAAACAAAACCAAAAAACCATCCTATAACAAAGAATTATCTAGCTCAACATGTCATTAGTACCGAGGTTGAGAAACTCAAATGTAAAGTTTTCTTGGACTTCATTGATAAACAAACATTAGGAACCAATATGTATTACACTCGCCCGTCGCTACCCTGGGAATAGTCCCCTGATCGGCATCAAGAGCCTGTAACTCACTCACAGCTTTAGAGAACACAAAAGTAGTTCTCTTTACTGGACACCAGAGGGCAGAAATTTCCAAAGATAACCCTGTTTTCCTAAGAGACTGCAGTGATTAAAAATATCCCCTTCCAGAGCTAGTGGAGGAATATTTGTAGAGCTCTGCATATTTGTAGAAATAGATATTAATTTTGCATACAAATGAAAATGGTGATTAATATTTAAAATATATGGCTATAACAAAACAGCCTTATTAGTTAAACTAAATGAGTTTAACAATTAAAGTAAGCCTTATCTGTCTAAACCCCAAAAGGAGTTTATTGGGAGGCTTCTGGAGAATTCTGTGAATACAGGGAGCATTGACAGGCAAGCAGTAGTGTGCTGAAGCCAGCTCAGCCTGGCTTGTGAGAGCCTATTATAATCAATACTTCCCAACTCCCTGTTCAGTGACACCACTGTGATCACTTGAAATAGGCTGTGGTGGGAGTAGTTACACCATGGGAGTCATCAAACACTACCAGAGCTCTTTTTCCTTTACTTAATTTCCTTCTTTCTTTCTTTTTTAAAGTGTCAGGTGTTAAAAATTTACCAATATATTACTGCAACCAGGCCATGAGTAAGAACCAGGAAAGCTTAGGGGCCTTGGCAACTGAAAATTGTGGACTCTCCCTAGATGTCTGCTATTAATACAAATCAGTTCCAACTGTCTCCAGTCTCAGGGTTTCTTCCTTCAAAATTCTAAATTCCTAGGAAAGAAAACCTCAAAGTTACAACACCACATCTGCTCCCAGCAGCTGTGCCCTGGAGTATGTTTACTGGAGAATGATTACACTATGGGCAGTTCTCAGAGAAGCACATATTGTTGTGAGCTGGGTATCTACCCTCTAAAAGTATCTATCACTTTCCACTTATGGCTGTCTGGCTGTCAATCACTTCTTCCCATACATCTAAAATATTCCCTTACCATGATCCGAAAATGTTATATATACTGCTCCAGCATAGTCCCCTCTCCTAATAGACCACTGAATCCACCGATTACATCAGAGGCCAGGCTGCTACTCAGTCTACTTCTCCAGATAGTAATCATTTCTCCTTTAATCCTTTAGACAGCTTGTCTGACTGTTCTGACTGTTTGACTGTTTAGCTCATGTCCAAACACCCTACAGTGACAGACAAGGAAGAAAGAGAAGGGAAAATTGTAGCCACTCCCACTTAAAAGAGGAAAATGATGGTTCCTTGCTCTGGAATTCAGTGGGCCTCTGCTATAAGTTTCCAATCAAAGCTAGCCACATTGTTCAACTGCCATTTCAGTCTACTTCAGATCCATTGAACTATGTAACATATGACTGGTCGTAAGGGCTGTGGCAGGGTGACTTGTCTACAGCCTGGACCAGGTAAAGCGCTTTCACTTGTCCAGGGTCCCACTAAAAGCTCACTTCTTTTACGTTTATCAAGTAAATGGCAAGCAGCTGGACACCCACATGTGTGGGACATTGCCTCCAAAACTCAGACACCTGCAGGAGTTAATGCCTCTTTCATAGAAATAGGGGGCATGAAACTCTGGTTCTCAAACTGGGCTGTACCTTAGAATTACCTGTAGAGCTAATATTGATTCCTGGGGTCCCACCCAGAGATTCCAAGTCAATCAGCATGGGGTGAAGCCTGGACATTGGGATTTTTACCAGCTTCCCAGGCGATTCTATAATACTATGCAGCAAGTTTGAGAACCACTGGCACAAAATACAGCAACTTGCCCTGTGATTTCTTAGGTGTGGTTTCCTTTGTATTTTTATTTTTGAGGGGATTTGCTAAACTTCTTGAATCTGTAAGTTTATAATTTTATTTTAAATCAAATTTGGAAAGTTTATGGCTGTAATTTCTTTAAATTTTATTTCTACTCCATTTTCTCTTGTCTCTACTTCTGGAAATCCAGTCACATGCATGTTAGACTGCTTGATATTGTCTCATAGGTCACTGCAGTTTTATTTATTTTATTAATTATTTTCATCTCTTTTTCACATGGAATGTGAAAAAGATATGAAAGATAAATCAATATTATATCTTTCATTTCACTGACTTTATTCTGCAGGCTTCAATCTTTAAATCCATTCAATAATATTTTTATTTCAAGTGTAGTACTTTTAAAGTTCTAGAATGTTGATTGTTTTTATAGCTTCCATTACTTTGCCAAGAATTCCTATCTGTTCATTCATTTTGATAAAATTTTCTATTAAATCCTTAAATGTTTTCATAATAACAGCTTTAAAGTCCTCATTTATCACTTCCAACATGTGAGTTATATTGGTTTCCTAGGTGGAAGAGAGTGTTGACTTAAAGGGGCATAAGGAAAGTTATTGGGATCATGACAATGTTCTGTACCTTAACCTTAGTTAAGGTACAGAACATGTGTATATGTGTACCTTAACATGTATATATGTATAACAAACTCAAAGAAATGTACGATTATTTGTTTTACTTCATGTAAATTGTACCTTAATTAAACATTTTTTATAATTTTTTTAAAACAACCCCAAAACAAAAGACACTTAAATAACCTTTTTTTTTTAATTGTATTTTTAATTTTTGAGACAGTCTCACTCTGTCACTCAGGCTGGAGTGCAGTGGCATGATCTCAGCTCACTGCAACCTCTGCCTCCTGAGTTCAAGCAATTCTTGTGCCTCAGCCTCCTGAGTAACTGGGACTACAGGTGTGCACCTGTTTACATCTTTAGTAGAGACAGGGTTTCAGCATGTTGGCCAGGCTGGTCTTGAGCTCCCAGCCTTAAGTGATCCACCTTCCTTGGCCTCCCAAAGTGCTGGGATTACAGGCATGAGCCACTGCGCCTAACCTGAACCTTTTTTTTTTTAATGGGACAAAAATCTATTCTCTTGGTAATGATAAAGAGTAGCTACTGACACATGAATTCTTATGATTGCATCTAGTTATTTTATCATCAAAAGAGAATCTGATGACATCATCAGAGAAGACAAAAATCCACAGAAACTGGAGAGACATAGAATCAAGACTGGATATCTGATTCATGATTTCTCAAGGGTCTCAAATTGTCTTGCCCGAAAAGTGTCAGCCATCTAAAGATTCTTCACATGTATTCTCAAACTACTCTACCATAAATGTTAAGAGTCTCCAATAATCTATATAAAATTCCTGCGTGAACTTAGGAAAATAAAAGGTAAGAGATTATCCTTGATTTTAACTAAATTGAGACACAGCCAGTTCCTTTTCTGCACATAGACAATTTCATATTGCGTAGATTAAATAAGGAGCTTTGTAAACTTGATGGCAAAAAGTCCAAGGTCAGTGCACAGATAACCTGAAAATTATAGTTGAGCCTCCAGCCAGTGCTGTGAATCAATTTTATATTCACATGCTTTTGAGATGGGCCACATGTTTTACCTTTCTGTCAGTCTTATCACCTTTCTTGGAATGATCAACCTCATAATATCATGTAACTAAAAATAATAAACAACTTCCTTTATGAGTATACAACTAACTCTTTAGAGTCCAGGTAAGTATCTTCATAAACACCTCTTTTCACTGATATCTCCCCCCGCCCCCACCTCAGTGAGTTAGGCTGGGAAGTGGCATTTTTACATTTCTTTTCTGTAGGTAAAGGCCTTTGTAATTTAGAAAAGAAAGATGAAGGTTATGGGATCGCTTGCATTAAGGCCAGTCATATCCTAAAACTTTCCACAGCAAGCTCAAAACCAAGTGTCTCCACTGACTCAACTCCATTTTCTTATGGATAGATATCCAAGAAGTAGCAGTGCCTTAATTGCTAGTCAGTGTCTATTAAGTCATCTAGCTGGAGTCACAAAGAGGCAGGCCTTACTGCAGCTTACACTGTATACACTGTACTTCATTTAATCTTCTTTCATCTGTTTCTTTTTCCTCCCAGGAAAGAATGAAATACGAAAGAAAAATAATTCTATTGTTATTGATTATATTGTCTTTATGGGCCTTGTATACAGAGCATTATTTCAGGTAATTACAAAACCTTAATTTTTTTATGATGTTTGGTAAGGACCTGGTATATCAAAAAGGTGGCAAGTTCAACCCTTGAATAAATCAGCATCCAAATGTATCAACCCAAATGTATCAACCCAAATATATCCAAGTGACATCAAAATATATTAGCATAAACAAAGCCTTCAGCATCTAAAGCCTTTGTTGCTACTGAGATCAAGGCTAAAGATAATTTATGTGGGCCCCCATGTGTGAGGAGAAGCAATGTTAAGCTACCAGTGACTGTGGCAATGCAATGTTAGTAAATGTTAGAAACTGCCATTTTGAAATAGGTGGCATCTCCTTTAAGAAACATCCCTAATAGGCTGGGTGCATTGGCTCACGCCTGTAATCCCAGCCCTTTGGGAGGCTGAGGTAGGCAGATCACCTGAAGTCAGGAGTTCGAGACCCAGCCTGGCCAACATGGCAAAACCCTGTCTCTACTAAAAGTACAAAAATTAGGTAGTGGTGGTGCATGCCTATAATCCCAGCTACTGGGGAGGCTGAGGTAGGAGAATTGCTTGAACCTAGGAGGCGGAGGTAGTGAGTGGTGCCACTGCACTCCAGCCTGGGAGGCACAGTGAGACTCCATCTCAAAAAAAAAGAAAGAAAGAAAGAAAGAAAGAAACATCCCTAATGTCCTAATGTTGGTGACTTCAGGCACTACATACAGTATTTGCCCTTCACAAATTTGAGGCAAGTAGAAAGACTTTGTTGACAATTAGCAAGCTTCACTGATCTAATTATATTAGCTTCTTTTTTATCTGTGTCTCAAAGAATTAGCTTGTGGATGTTGTTGTTTATAAGATATAGCAAATGAGGTCTTTAATTGTGATGATTCTTATGTTCATTACCATAGCTCTAGAACCAACAGTGTACCTGGCACATAGTATGTGTTCAGTAAATATTTGGTAATATTAGGTAATAAAATAAATGGATTGATGGATTCTAGCTCGAGTCATCTTACGTGTGGACCCCTTTTATATACACTTAAGAGTAATATAATGCTTTTCATTTATCCTAAGCACAGAGAAACTACAAAGGATGTATCACTGCTGGTAAGTCTTTATTTTCAAATATTCATTGACCTCTTCTTTGAGGAGTAAACTGAGGGGAGGGCAATGGAGCACCTGTGGTTCCTTGGTTCCCGCAGGCAGAGTAAACCAAAGCAATTTTATAAACACATGTTAGAGATAATTTGCTTAAGCTCAGAATGCTAGGAACCTAAGCCAGAGCAGACTGGAGAGTGCCATCTCTGATAGAGGGGTGGGAACTTGTTAGAGGAAGCATATTCCAGGAGCCAGAACCCAGCCTCCAGTAATGTGGCCCTTTAAAGCTCTGGGCAAACATAAAGGAATAATGACTTGGCTAAAAGAGTCTCAGGAAATCATATTAATATTAACCACGTACTACCTAGAAGATTATCCCATAGGAATGTGTCCAGAGGGGAAAACTTTCCCAAAGGTTATGCAAGATACAATATTATATGTTCTTCAATTCCTTCTATGCTTATGAGAACCCACATGTGAAGCGAAGAACAACTTTTCTTTCTGATGCTTGATGTGTCCAGAGTCCTTGTCTCTCTGATGATGCTATAATTTACAACACCCCCACTAACACCATGACCATGGGTGGTTACTATGGGTGAGTACCATGGGTGAGCTATGTTATGCATGAAAATAATATATTAAGAAGTTATGGCCAGGTGCAGTGGCTCACATCTGTAATCCCAGGACTTTGGGGGCCGAGGCAGGTGGATCACGAGGTCAGGAGTTCGAGACCAGCCTGGCCAACATGGAGAAACCTGTCTCTACTAAAAAAACAAAAAATTAGTTGGGCATGGTGGCACATGCCTGTAATCCCAGCTACTCAGAAGGCTGAGGCAGGAGAATCGCTTGAACCCAGGAGGCGGAGGTTGCAGTGAGCCTAGACTGCACCATTGCACTCCAGGCTGGGCAATTGAGCGAGACTCCGTCTCGGGGAAAAAAAAAAAAAGTGATGTTCCCCTAATATACAGCCATGGCAAACAGGGGATAGTAATGTTCATCAACCTGTAAACAGCAGGAAACCCCTAGGCAAAGATGGGAATATTCAAGGAAAAACTGCTGAAGCAGAGGCTGGGATAAGAAATAGATTAAAACGTTTTCTGTCAAATGCATACGTGTGTGTGTGTGTGTGTGTGTGTGTGTCTGTGTGTGTGTGTGCGCGCGCGTGTGTGTATACTTTTTTTTT
The DNA here is from genome assembly GCF_001604975.1 of Cebus imitator. Lineage (NCBI taxonomy): Eukaryota > Metazoa > Chordata > Mammalia > Primates > Cebidae > Cebus > Cebus imitator. Next base: position 1,576,852 of record NW_016107624.1, on the reverse strand, counting down.
TTGAGATGGGGTCTTACTCTGTCACCCAGGCTGGAATGCAGTGGCACAATCACAGCTTACTGCAGCCTCGACCTTCCAGGTTCAAGCAATCCTCTCACCTCAGCCTCCTAAGTAGCTGGGACTACAGGCATGCACCACTACACCTGGCTAATTTTTGTATTTTTTGTAGAGACAGGGTCTCACTATATTGCCCAGGCTGGTCAAACTCCTGGGCTCAAACCATCCTCCTGCCTTATCTCCCCAAAGTGTTGTGATTATAAGTTTGAGCCACTATGCCCAGCCTGCCAAATGTATTTAATGTAATACATTCTGACAATAGTTCTATTATTAATATTAGTTCATCTTAGCATCAGGATTCTGTAGCCTTAACATACCAATATTCACCACGCAAAGGCACAGCTGTCAATGGTAGTGGGTATTTGAGTAGAACAGCATGTCTTAGTCATACTCCTAACATTGCAATTATTCCTATTTACATGTATAGGACAGAATGTCTCAAGGCATAGAATTAAGCAACATAGCCACCCAATCCTTTCATTAGCTCAGCCCATGATCAACTCTTTAAGGATGCCCTAGCTCTATAGCCAGGGTGCCCTTAGAGTATACAGCAAAAAGGAAGAAGAAGGATTCAGTCAAAACCACTTGTCTTTCCACTTACTATGTGACTCTGGACACGATACTAATAATGAAAGCTCTTTATGCCTCGGTTTCTTTATCTGGTAAAATGAAGATAACAATAATAGTACCTCATGCATTTGCTCTATGGATGAAATTAGGAAAGTATTCAATAAATAATAGCCATCTAGGAGATTAGGGAACTTCCCTTAGGAAGGGATATTTAAAATCAGATTTTTTGGGCTGGGTGCAGTGGCTCACGCCTGTAATCCCAGCACTTTGGAAGGCTGAGGTGGGTAGATCACTTGACATCAGCAGTTAAAGACCAGCCTAGCCAACATGGTGAAACTGCATCTCCATTAAAAGTACAAAAATTAGCCAGGCATGGTGGCACATGACTGTAGTCCCATCTATTTGGGAGGCTGAAGTGAGAGAATTACTTGAACCCAGGAGGAAGAGGTTGCAGTGAGCCAAGATAGAGTCACTGTACTTCAGCCTGGGCAACAGAGCAAGACTCCGTCTCCAAAAAAAGTCAGATCTGAAGGCCATGTAGGAATTTACTGGCTGAAGTAGTGGCATGCTAGGTAGGACATGAAAGAAGGCCAGTGAGTGTGGAAAATTATCATGATAAGGGCTTGGTAGGACACGTGGAATGGTATAGTGTAAAAGGCCAGGTCATGCAAAACACTGGACCATATAATGTGGATACTCAGGGCAACAGGAAGCCACTGAACAGTTTTTTTTGTTTTTTGTTTTGTATTTTGTATTTTTTTGTAGATGCAGTTTTGCTCTCGTTGCCCAGGCTAGAGTACAATGGCACAATCTTGGCTCACTGCAACCTCCGCCTCCCTGGTTCAAGTGATTCTCGTGCTTCAGCCTCCCAAGTAGCTGGGACTACAGGCGTGCACCACCACACCCAGCTAATTTTTGTATTTTTAGTAGAGACAAAGTTTCTTCATGTTGGTCAGGCTGGTCTTGAACTCCTGATTTTATGATCCACCCGCCTTAGCCTCCCAAAGTGCTGGGATTATAGACATGAGCCACCGCACCCAACCCATTAAACACTGTTAAGCAGAATGATGACATGATACAACTGGAGTTTTGGAAACATGATATTGGAAGCAGAGTGGAGATTGGGTTAAAAAGGGGCAATGCAAAACAGGCAGATAGGGCAACACCTTGTTGATTCTGGGGAATGGGAGTATGAAGGTTCATTATATTACTCTCTTCACATTTGTTTACTGTTGAGATTTTTCACATTCTAAAGTCTTGTCTTCTTTTTCTTTTGAAGTTTTTAGAGATAGGGTCTCACACTGTTGCCCAGGCTAGAATGCAGTGACTTGATCCCAGTTTGTTGTAACCTGGAACTGCTGGGCTCAAGTGATCCCTCCTGCCTTGGCCCTTTCCAGAGGACTGGTATTACATGTGTAAAGCCACTGCATCTGGCCCAAAGCCTTCTTTTAAAGTATATGAACAGTAAGACCAATTAGGAGGCTATTGCAGCAGCCCAGACAAGAGATGATAGGGACTTGAAGTCATGTGGAGCCAGGTAATGGAGTTGAGAGATGCTTTGGGAGGTAAAGCCAGCAGGAGTTAGTGATGGATTGATGTTAGGGTGAAAGTAGCATTCTGAGTAGAGAATGACTCCACCTTGCCAATCCATGGATCCAGTAATGTAAGGCACCATATGAAGAAAGCTACTTTTGGGAAGATGACTCTTACATGGAACATTCTCATTTTGTAGTATCTATGCAAAATGCAAGTAGAGAACTTCAGAACACAGTTAGATATTTGAGTCATAAGTCCATGGGAGAGGTCTAAGTTGTAGGTAAAAATGTGAAGCACAGGAAAGTGCCAGAAGAGAGTCTCACGTGATTTAGAGGACCTGGGAGAAACCCTCTGGGAAGAGCTGTCTAAACAAGGATTCTGACAAATAGGATATTTAAGGCTAACCTTAGAAAGAAAGTAGGGGTATATTTCCATTGTGAAAAAAAGGAAAAAAGTTCAGTGCTATAGCTACATTTGGAGGAAAGGTGGCAGAAAGTTGAGGAAGATTTCATCTGTTGGTTGCTATTTTCTGTGTGAATTAGAAGAATAAGCATGAGAACTCTAAACATATACAGATTTTTGGGCAGCACAAAGACTTAAGTTGAGGTGGGAAACCATGATTTTTTCGTGCCACCACCATCAAAGTTCATCATTGTTTTTCTTAGTGCTTCACTCTTATTTTCATGTTGTGTCTTATTATACTACAGCCATGACTTGACAGATACTCAATTATGTATAGTAGATAGTTTGAGATAATTAGTATCTACCAAGTCTTGGGCTATATTGCAATAAGATGTAAAACGCAAAATATCTACTATATCTACTATTATCTAGTATACCTACTACATATCTACTATATCTACTATAGCTACTATTCTAGTAGCTGTAGTATGACTATTTACATTATTTTTCCTTATAGGTCTCAGAAAAACCAACCAGGATTACAGCTGTCAGATTGGTTTCACCCCAGGTAAGAATCCAAAACTTGCACATGTGACTTTAATCCATATAAGGGAACAGATGGCCACAGTACTACTACCGGCATTCCAATTGTTGGAGAGTTGATAGATCTCTGATTGCAACGTTTCAAAATATAAGCAGTGGCCAAGAGCCATGGGGGCTGGACATTTGGACCTACGTCTTCCATGAGTGTGAACTTAAATTACGTAAACTCAAAGGTCCTAGAAGGATGCCAGGTCAAAAGTGTAAGGGTTTATTTGAGATTATTTGGTTGAGTCTTCTCATTTCACCAATGAGAGACCTGAAGCCTAAAGGAGACAGACAGGTGAGCTGTCTGTGCACTTCCTGCATTAGTCCAACAGACTTCCTCTGGCCTCTCTGTTTCTATCTTCTCTTTCCACCCATCCATCTTTCACCCTGATGCTACAGTTTTTAAGGAGTTTCCCTAATTAAACTTTAAAAGGAGACATCCAGGTTACGATCATGACTAAATAATGGTTCATGACTCATCTTCTCATAATATTATAACATTTATTCAGAGTCAAATCAGGGCACAGAAAGTACACCAATTATTTAAACAGATAATTTAATATACAGAATTAACGGCCAGGCACGGTGGCTCACACCTGTAATCCTACCACTTTGGAAGGCCAAGGCAGGTGGATCACTTGAGGCCAGGAGTTTGAGACTAGCCTGGCCAACATAGTGAAACCCTGTCTCTACTAAAAATATAAAAAATATCGAGGTGTGGTGGCAGGTGCCTGTAATCCCAGTTATTTGGGAGGCTGAGCAGGAGAATCGCTTGAACCCAGGAGGCAGAGGTTGCAGTGAGTTGAGATCTTGCAATTGCACTCCATCCTGCTGGGTGACAAGAACAAAACTCTGTCTCCAAAAAAAAAAAGAGGGAGAGAATTGTTAACTAGCATAAAGTTGTTAACTAGGGGAGAGAGAGACTGAAAGAGAACTCTAAGGGATCAGGGAGGATAATAACTACAAGAACTAACTATTCTTAGGGTTGAAGAAACAAAAGAAGGAGGAGGTTGAAATTCCTTCTTTTTTACCTCAGTTAAAATGGGCAAAGACCCTATTTCCAAATAAGGTAACATTCCAAAGTCCTAGCTGGAGTTCAGTTTGGGGGAAAACCTATTCAACCCACTACAGGTAGGGATTACATTAAACTTGTAGATCACTTTTGGGTGCATTGCCATCTTAACAATATTAAGCTTTCTATTCCAAGAATGTGGATGTCTTTCTATTTCTTTAATTTGAGTAATTTTGTTTTTAGTTTTCATTGTACAAGTCTTGTGCCTCCTTGCTTAAATTTTTTCCCAAATATTTTCTTTCTTTGATGCTATTGTTTTCTTTATTTCGTTTTCAAGTTGTTCATTAACAGTGTATGGAAACACAAATGATTTTTGCATGTTGATCTTATATCCTGCAACATCTATGGGCTCTAATAGATTTTTTTTGGTGGATTTGTTAACATTTTCCATATATAAAATCATGTCATCTGCTAGTAAATATAGTTTTACTTTGGATGCTTGTCTTTTTCTCATCTAATTGTTCTCCCTAGAACATCCAGTAAAATGTTGAATAGAAGTGGTAAAAGGGAGCATCCTTGTCTTGGTTTTGGCTTGGTGGGAGTGTGTTGGTTCGTGATCATGCTGCTATAAAGAACTGTCTGTGGCCAAGTGCAGTGGCTCACACCTATAATCCCAGCACTTTGGGAGGCTGAGGCAGGCAGATCACCTGAGGTCAGGAATTCGAGACTAGCCTGACCAACATGGAGAAACCCTGTCTCTACTAAAAATACAAAATTAGTGGGGCGTGATGGCATATGCCTGTAATCCCAGCTACTTGGGAGGCTGAGGCAGGAGAGTCGCTTGAACCCAGGAGGTGGAAGCTGCAGTGAGCCAAGATTGCACCATTGCACTTTAGCCT
>NW_016107624.1:1559170-1570053 GCF_001604975.1 Cebus imitator | reverse complement strand
GATCTCATGAGAACTCACTCACTATTATGGGAACAGCATGGGGGAAGTGTCCCCATAATCTAACCACCTTGCACAAAGTCCCTCCATGACGTGGGGATTATAGGAACTACAATTCAAGATTAGATTTGGGTGGGGGCACAGCTAAACCATATCAAGGGGAAACTCAGTCATTCAACATTGAATATGATGTTAGCTGTGCGTTTTTCGCAGATACCATTTATCATGTTGAGAAAGTTTCCTTCTATTCCTAGTTTGTTGAGTATTTTTATCATGAAAGAGTATGGGATTTTGTCAAATGCATTTTCTGCATCAATTGAGATGACCATGTGGGTTTTTTCATTCCATGAATATAAACATTTATTGATATTTGTGCCATCAACCACTCTTGCATTTCTGGGATAAATTCTATTTGGTCATGGTGGGATTTTAATATGTTGCTGGATTCAGTTTGCCATATTTTATTGAGGATTTTTGCATCTATATTCATAAGGAATTTCAGTCTGTAGTTTCCTTGTGATGTTTTTGGCTTTGGTATCAGGGTAACACTGGCCTTGAAGAATGAGTTAGAAAGTGTTCCCTTCTCTTATATTTTGTGGAAGACTTTGAGAATAATTGATGTTAACTATTCTTTAAATGTTTGGTAGAATTCACCAGTGAAGACATCTGGTTTTAGGCTTTTCTTTGTTGAAAGGTTTTTTATTACTAATTAAGTCTCTTTGCTTGTATAGATCTATTCAGATTTTCTATTTCTTCTTGAGTCAGTTTTGAAAGTTTGTCTATTTCTAAGAATCTGTCCATTTCATCTACGTTATCTAATTTGTTGGAATGTAATTGCTCACATTATTCTCTAATAAATCCTTTTTATTTCTGTAAGGTCTACAATAATGCCCCCACTTTTCCCAATTTTAATAATTTGAATCATCTCTCTTTTTTTTCTTGGCCAGTCTAACTAAAGTTAGTCGATTTTGTTAATCTTTCCAAAGAACCAACTTTTGTTTCATTCATTCTATTATTTTCCTTTTCTCTATTTCATTTGTCTCTGCTCCAATTGTTATTATTCCCTTCTTTCTGTTTGCTTTGGGTTTAATTAGCTCCTTCTCCCCTTTAGTTCCTTAAAGTGGAAAGTTAAGTTATTGATATGAGCTCTTTCTTCCTTTTTAACATGGGTGTTTACAACAATATTTTTCTACTGAGCACTGCTTTTCATTGCATCCCATAAGTTTTGGTGTGTTGTATTTTTATTTTTATTCACGTCAACATATTTTCTAATTTCCCTTATGATTTCTTCTTTGACCCATTGGTTGTTTAAGAGTGTATTGTTTAATTTCTACATATTGTAAATTTTCCAGACTTTCTGTTATCAATTCTGAATTTCATTTTATTGCTGATGAAGAATATACTTTGTATATTTTTAATCTTTGTAAGTATTGAAATTTTTGTTAAGCCTAACATATGGTCTACCCTGTAAAATGTTCCTTGTCTGCTTAAAATAATTTGCATTCTGTTATTGAGTAAAGTGTTCTGTTTGTGTCGGATTCTTTTCTCTGACTGCTCGAATCTGCTACTAAAACCCTATAGAGAGTTTTTTATTTCATTTATTGTACTTTTCAGCTCCAGAATTTCTATTTAGTTCCTTTAAATAATTTCTACCTCTTTTTTAAAATTAAAATTTTTTTCTTCTACAGTGTTAGGTCTAAAAATTTATTTTTTAATGAACAAATAATTATACATATTAATGGGGGTACTCAGTGATGTTTCAAAACATATAATGTATAGTGATCACATCAGGGTAGTTAGCATATCTATAATCTCAAACATTTATCATTTCTTTGTGTTGGGAACATTCAATATTTTCCTTCTAGCTATTTGAAACTATATATTATGGTTAACCCTAGTCATCCTATAGTGCTATAGAATACTAGAACTTATTCCTACTATCTAGCTGTAGTTTCATACTTAACAAATCTTTCCCTATCCCTCCTTCCCCAACCCTTCCTAGTCTCTAATATCCTCTGTTCTACTTTTTACTTCCATGAGATAAATTCTTTTTAGCTTTCACATGAGTGAGAACATGCAGTGTTTAGCTTTCTGTTCTTGACGTATTTCTTTTAATATAATGTCCTCCGGTTCCAGCTATGTTGCATGAATGACAAGATTTTGTTCTTTTTTTATGGTTGAATTGTAGTCCATCATGTATATATCACATTTTCTTTATCCATTCATCTGTTATTGGACACCTAGGTTGATTCCATATCTTGGCTATTGTGAATATTGCTTCAATAAACATGGGGGTGCAGATGTTTCTTTGATACACTGATTTATTTTCATTTACATAAATATCCAGTAGAGAGATTGCTCGATTATATAATAATTCTATCTATAGTTTTTTCTTTTTTTATGAATCCATACACTTTTTTCCATAGTAGCTGTAATCCTTTACATTCACATCAACAGCGTTGAAGAGTTACCTTTTCTCCACATCCTATGCCAGCATTTGTTATTTTTTGTCTTTATGTTAATAGTCATCCTAATGGGTGAAATGATACTTTACTGTGGTTTTGATTTGTATTTCTTTGATGATTAGTGATGGTGAGCATTTTCCCCACATATTTGTTTGTCATTCATATGCCTACTTTTGAGAAATGCCATTCAGATCATTTGCCCATTTTCCAATCGGATTTTATTTTATTTATTTATTTGCTGTTGAGAAGTTTGAGTTCCTTGTGTATTCTGAATATTAATTCCCCGTTGGGTCAGTAGTTTGCAAATATTTTCTTCCATTCTGTAGGTTGTCCTTTTACTCTGTTGATTGTTTCCTTTGCTGTACAGAAGCTTTTTAGTTTGACACAATCCTATTTTTAAATTTTTCCTTCTGTTGCCTGTACTTTTGAGGTCTTAATTATAAAATCCTTTCCCAGACCAACATCCCAAAGCATTTCTCCTATGTTTCCTTCTAGTAGCTTTAGAGTTTTGGGTCATAATTTAGGTCTTTGATCCATTTTGAATCGATTTTTGCATAGGGCAAGAGATGGAGGTCTGGTTTTATTCTTCTGCATATGAATATCCAGTTTTCCCAGCATCTTTCCCCAACATAAATTCTCAAAACTTTTGTCAAAAATTAGTTGGCCATAAATTTTGGGATTAATTTCTGTAATCTTTATTCTGTTCCATTGATTTATGTCTGTTTTTATGCCAGTACCATGCTGTTTTGTTTATTATAGCTTTGTAGTATATTTTAAAGCCAGGTAATGAGATGCCTCCAGCTTTGCTATTTTTGCTCAGGATTGCTTTGGCTATTTGGGTTCTTCTGTGATTCCATATTGCAGCACTGTTTACAATAACAAAGACTTGGAACCAACCCAAATGCCCATCAATGATAGACTGGATCAAGAAAAAGCCCAGGCGCGGTGGCTCAAGCCTGTAATCCCAGCACTTTGCAAGGCTGAGGCAGGCAGATCACAAGGTCAAGACATCAAGACCATCCTGGCCAACATGGTGAAACCCCATCTCTACTAAAAATACAAAACTTAGCTGGGCGTGGTGGCATGCACCTGTAGTCCCAGCTACTCAGGAGGCTGAGGCAGGAGAATTGCTTGAACCTGGGAGGCAGAGGTTGCAGTGAGCCAAGATTGTGCCACTGCACTCCAGCCTGGCACCTGGCAACAGAGTGAGACTGTCTCAAAAAAAAAAAAAGAAAGAAAAAAGAAAATGTGGCACATATATACCATGGAATACTATATAGCCATAAAAAGGATGAGTTCACATCCTTTGCAGGGACATGGATGAAGCTGGAAACCATCATTCTCAGCAAACTGACAGAAGAACAGAAAACCAAACACCACATGTTCTCACTCATAAGTATTGAACAATGAGAACACATGGACACAGGGAGGGGAACATCACACACCAGGGCCTGTTGGGGGCTAGGAGGGCTAGGAGAGGGACAGCAGGGGGTGGGGGGTTGGGGAGGGATAACATTAGCTGAAACACCTAATGTAGATGACAGGGGGATGGATGCAGCAAACCACCATGGCATGTACATACCAATGTAACAATCCTGCACCATCTGCACATGTACCCCAGAACTTAAACTATAATAATAGAAAAAACTTTAGGATTTTTGTTATATCTATGAAGAATGTCATAGGTATTTTGATAGTGATTGCATTGAATGTGTGGGTTGCTTTGAGTAGTATTGTCATTTAAATAACATTAATTCTTCCAATCCATGAGCAAGGAATGGCTTTTCATTTGTATCCTCTTCAACTTCTTTCATCAATGTTTTGCAGTTTTCCTTATAGAGGTCTTTCACCTCCTTGGTTAAATTTATTCCTGGATATTTTAAATTTTTTTGGTAACTGTTGTAAATGGGATTGCCTTCTTGATTTCCTTTTCAGGTAGTTCATTATTCATAAATAGAAATGACAGCGATTTTTATATATCAGTTTTGTATCCTGAATTCATTTGATCAGTTTTAAGAGTTTTTTTGTGGAGTCTTTAGGCTTGTCTATATATACAATCATGTTGTCTGCAAATAGGACAGTTTGACTTACTCTTTTCCAGTTTGGATGCTCTTGATTTCTTTCTTTTACCTAATTGTTCTGTCTAGAGCTTCCAGTATTGAGAGTGGGAGAGAGTGGGCATCCTAATCTTGTTCCAGTTCTTAGACAAAAAGCTTCCAGCATTTATCCATTCAGTAAGATGGTTAGCTGTGGCTTTGTCATACATGATCTTTATTGTGTTGAGGTACTTCCCTTCCACACATAATTTTTTGAGAGTTTTACTATGAAGGAATATTGAATTTTATAAAATGCTTTTTACTGATCTATTGAAATAATTACATGGTTTTTGTCATTCATTCTATTAATGTGATATATGATGTTTATTGATTTGTATGTGATGAACAATCCTTGCATCCCTGGGGTAAATCCCACTTGATCATGCTGTATTACCTTTTTGATGTGTTGAATTCAGTTCGTCAGTATTTTGTTGCAGATTTTTCCGTCTATGTTCATCAGGGATATTGGCCTGTAGTTTCCATTTTGTGTGTGTTTCTGTGTGTGTGTGTGTGTGTGTGTGTGTGTGTGTGTGTGTCTGTGTTTGGTGTTGGTATCAGGATTATGTTGGCCTTGTAGAATGAGTTAGGAAGAATTTACTCAGTTTCAATTTTTGGTATAGTTTGAGAATCACTATTATTTAAAGATTTAGTAGAATTCAGCAGTGAAGCCGTCTGGTCCTGGACTTTTCTTTGTTGGGAGTCTTTTAATTTTTTATTCATCTTGTCCCTGTTATTGGTCTGTTCAGGTTTTTTATTTCTTCTTGGCTCAATCTTGGTGGTGGTACATGTTAAGGAAATTTTCCATTTCCTCTAGTTTTAAATTTATTGGCATACAATTTTTCATAGGAATTTCTAATGATCCTTTGTACTTTTGTGATATCCATTGTGATGCCTCTTTTTTTTTTCCTGATTTTATTTGGGCCTTTTCTCTATTTTTCTTACATAGTCTAGCTAATGGTTTATCAATTTTGCTACCTTTTCAAAAAATAATTTTGTTTCATTGATCTTTTTTTATGTTTTAATTTCTCTTATTTCTGCTCTGATTATTTTGATTTCTTCCCTTCTACTAATTTTGGTTTTCTAGTTCCTTGAGCTGTGTTAGGTTGTTTATTTGAAATTTTTCTAGTTTTTTGATGCAGGCACTTATTGATACAGACTTGCCTATTAATATTGCTTTTGCTTGTACCATAAATTTTGGTGTGTTCTGTTTCTGTTTTTGTTTCAAGAATTTTTTTTTTTTTTTTTTTTGAGACAAAATTTTTGTTGCCCAGACTGGAGAGCAGTGGTACGATCATAGCTTACTGCAGCCTCAAACTCCTGGGCCCAAGGGATTCTCCCACCTTAGCCTCCCAAGTAGCTAGGACTACAGATGCATACCACCATGCCTGGCTATTTAAAAAAAAAAATTGTAGAGATGAGGTCTCGTTATGTTGCTCAAGCTGGTCTCAAACTCTTGGCCTCAAGCAATCCTTCAACTGTGGCTTCCCAACGCTCTGGGATTACAGACATGAGCCACCATGCCAAGAAATTGTTTAATTTGATTCTTAATTTCTTCTTTTACCCATTGGTCATTCAGGAGCATGCTGCTTAATTTTCGTGTATTTGTATAGTTTTGAATGTTCCTCCAGTTATTGACATTTAGTTTTATTCCATTATGGTCAGTTAAGATATTTATATGATTTTCATTTAAAAACAATTTGTTGAGACTTGTTTTATGTTCTAATGCATAGTCAATCCTGGAGAATATTCCATGTGCTGATGAAAAGAATGTGTATTCTGCAGCTGTTGGGCAAAATGTCCTGTAAGTGTTAGATTAATTTGGCCTATGCTGCAGTTTAATTTCAATGTTTCTTGTTGATTTTCTGTCTAGATGATCCATCTAATGCTTAGGATGGGGTGTTGAAGTTCCCAGCTATTATGGTATTGGAGTCTATTTCTCCCTTTAGATCAAATAATATTTGCTTTCTATATTTAGGTGCTTTGGTACTGGGTGATTTTGACTTTTGAAAAAAATTGTTGAGACTTGTTTTGTGTCCTAATGTATAGTCAGTCCTGGAGATTATTCCATGTGCCAATGAAGAGAATATGTATTTTGTAGCTGTTGGGTGAAATGGCCTGTAAATGTTAGATTCATTTGGTCTATGCTGCAATTTAATTCTAAAGTTTCTTGTTGATTTTCTGTCTAGATGATCCATCTAATGCTTAGGATGCAGTGTTGAAGTTCCCAACTATTATTGTATTGGGGTCTATTTCTCCCTTTAGATCAAATAATACTTGCTTTATATATCTGGGTGCTTTGGTGCTGGGTGCAAATATATTTATAATTGTTATATGTTCTTGCTGAATCGGTTCCTTTATTGTTATACAATATCCTTCTTTGTCTCATTTTATAGCCTTTGACTTGAGGGCTGTTTTGTCTGACATAAGTATAGCTACTCCTGCTCACTTTTTCTCTCTTCACTTTCAGTCTATGTGTGTCTTCACAGGTAAGGTGAGTTTCCTGTAGGCATCATATAGTTGGTTTTTTTAAATTTTATCCATTCAGCAAATCTGTATATTTAAATGGGAAATTTAACCCATTTACATTCAAGGTTATTACTGATAAATGAAGACTTATTCAAGTCATTTTATTGATTGTTTTCTGGTTGTTTTGTATACCCTTTGTTGCTTACTTTTCCCCTTATTGTTTATTTTTATGGTTGGCTGGTGGTTTTCTGCAGTGATAAGGTTTAATTCATTTTTTTTCTCCATTGTATATTAGCTTCACCAGTGACTTTTATAGTTTTGCACGTCTTCATCATCATGATTACCTTCTTATCACTTCCAGATGTCAGACTCCCTTGAACATTTCTTGTAAGTCTGGTCTAATGGTGATGAATTCCCTCAGTTTTTACTTGCCTGTGAAAGATTTTATTACTCCTTCATTTCTGGGTATAGTATTCTTGGCTAGCAGGTTTTTTTTTTTGTTTGTTTGTTTTCCTTTCAGTACTTTGAATATATCATCCCATTCTCTCGTGGCCTGTAAGGTTTCTGCTGAGAAATCCACTGTTAGTCTAATGGAGATTCCATTCTATGTGACTTGACACTTTTTTCTTGCTGCTTTTATAATTGTCTTTGACTTTTAACAATTTGACTATAGTATGCCTTGGAGAGGACCCATTTAGGGTAAATCTGTTTGGGGTCTTTTGAGCTTTCTGAAGAGGGATATCCATCTTTTTCCCAAAACTTGGGAAGTTTTCTGCTCTGATTTCATTAGATATTTTTTTCTTTCTTTTCCCCTTCTCTTATCATCCTAGAATGCTAGTAATATGAATATTTGTTCTCTTAATGGTGTTTCATAAATTCTGTAAGCTTTCTTCATTTTTTAATTCTTTATTCATTTTTTTGTCTGTTATTTCAAAAAACCTGTCTTTTTCAGAAATTATTTTTTCTGCCTGATCTAGTCTGTAGTTGAAGGCCTTGATTATATATTTTTTTATTTCATTCACTGAATTCTTCACTTGAAGACTTTCATTTTTTATGGTATCTATCTCTTTGTTGAATTTCTCATTCAAATAATAATTTTTTTTCCTGATTTTGCTGAATTGTCTATCTATATTCTCTTGTATCTCACTGAGTTTCCTTAAATTGTTATTTGGAATTCTTTTTCTGGCATTTCATATATTTCCTTATGACTAGGGTCTTCTATTGGGGAATTATTGTTTTCCTTTGGAGGTGTTATGTTTCCTGCTTTTTCATGTTTGATGTGTTCCTATGCTGATTTGTTCCTATGCTGATGTCTACATATCTGGTGGAAAAGTCACTTCTTCCAATTTTATAGAGTAGGTTTCATAGAAAAGGACTTATTCATATGAATGGATCTTGGAGTATCAGTTCAGTGGGGTGTGTTGGCCTTACTCCTAGGTATATGCAGTAGTGTAGTCTCCATGCAGTTTCTTTAGCTGTAATCCACACTAGTGGCATTCGTGAGTTTCTCGGTGGCCTAGGCTTTTTCACACAATGCAAAGTCCTCCTGACTCTGGGCAGATCTTATCTAAGCAGGAGAAACAGAGCTTCAGAAGACGAAAGCCTCCACATGGCCTTCCTGGCCTTCTGTCACCACAGATGCATCTCCACTCTCCGACTCCACTCTAACACTCTCTCTTTGACATTCCAGTCAAATCTTAGCTGTTTGTTTGTTGCCTTGGTCCTTCCTTGTTAGAAGGATGAATGCTAGACATCTCTGGTCAGCCATCTTCCTGATGTCACACTCTAATTTCTATAACTTTATTGATAATCTCTCTTTGTTGAGAGATTGTTTTTCTTGTTTCTTTTAGTTATTTTTCCATGATTTACTTTAGTTCTTAGGGCATATTTTAAATAGTTAAAGTCTTTGTTTAGTACATACAATGTTTGGGTACCCTTGGGGACAGTTTCTATTAATTTTTTTCCAGCAATTGGGTCATACTTTCTTTTTCTTTTCATGCCTCATAATTATTTATTGAAAACCAGACATTTTGATATTATAATATGGTCACTCTGGAAATCAGATGCCGTCCCATTCTCAGAGTTTATTGTTGTTGCTTTTTGTAGGGTGTAGATTTATTTGTTTAGTACCTTTCTAAACAAATAAAGTTTAGTATTTTTTGTCTTTTTTTTCTTTTATCTCTGTGATTTTATTTCCTTTAGCTTATGGTCAGCCGTGGTCAGACCGAGATTTCTTTAAATGCCTGGGGATGAAGAGAGACAATAAGAGGAAGAAGAAAAAGGAGGAGGATGAGGAGGAGGAGGAAAGAAAAGGAGGTGGATAAAGAGAGAGGAAGGAAGGAAGGAAGGAAGGACGGAAGGAAGGAAGGAAGAGAGGAGGGAAGGAGGGAAGGAGGGAAGGAGGGAAGGAGGGAAGGAGGGAAGGAGGGAAGGAAGGAAGGAGGGAAGGAGGGAGGGAGGGAGGAAGGGAGGAAAATCCTCTTTTAGTCTTTGCAAATTGGCTGTGTTTGGGCCCTCCTTCAATGCTTAGCCCAGATATTTACGACTTTGTGTTAGCTTTAACTTCCTGCTTTCTCTAAGCCTAACTGTCAGCCAGAGGTGAAAGCTTATGGTCTTCTCATTTCTTTTTTGAGCACATAACCTGCCCTGGGCATATACATGGATTTCTAAATATCCATTATAGAGAGGGGATTGACAAAGCCCTTATTTTCCAAAGTGACTCTCTTCCCAGGTTTTCCTCCAAGGCTGTCAGCATCTTAGGGTTTGCCCCAACCATAATCTTTTGCAGGGTGGCAGGGACTTGTTTGTTTTTAAAATGTGTTTAAGGAAAATCCTTTACCTAGTAACTTTTCTACTCTGAGAGAGATCTAGTTAGGTGAAACAAAAGGAAGTGCTTTTGTCAGTCCTTCAGGGAACCCTCAGACAGGTCAGAACAGACAAATACAACTTCCTGGGAATAAGGTCCACTCTGCTCTCTCCAGAATCAGATACTCACACTGGAAATATGATCTTCTGTCTTCTATTCTGCTACCATATTAGGGAGGGAGTTGGGGTAGCCTAAGTTAAAAATATCACAAAGCTTTTCTATTCCTGCCATGTTGAGTTATCTTGATTTAACTTTTTACTTGGTTGCTCTAAACATTTGACAATTTTCTGGAGTTCTCACAAAGTTGATTCTGAAAGTATATAGCAGTATTATCACTGGCAACATTTCAGATTATGAAAACTTGGAAGTTCATTTTTAAAAATATGGCCTTTAATTACGTCAAAAAGTCTAAGACCAGGATGTTTTGGCTAAATATAAGAGAAATTATTACTTTAGATTTTGAGAGACATTTCAACTATGTGTCCTCAAAGATCTTAGATTCATAATACATCTAATCTGTAAGTATACTTTTGTTATGATCTGGCCATTTTTTGAATACTGACTCTCCAGTTTTGTATACTGCCGCTCATAATTGTCAAGGCTTTGGGTTAAGTATGAGGAGATGCTGCAATCAGAACCAAACTTTATGCATTAGTAATATCTTCTTCTGTTTTATTATAATGTATTTTGTTCAAAAATGCTGTCTTTCTCATAGGGCGTACACAAACTTGACTACTACTGAATGGTCAGCTCCAATTGTGTGGCATGGCACTTACAATGAGTCAGTTTTGGAAAATTATTACGCAAATCATAAAATTACTGTGGGGTTGACTGTGTTTGCTGTGGGAAGGTAGGTAATGATGTCCAATGTCCTTTAGATTTGGGCTTTTTATTATAGAAAATGGGATGTAATCTACTGAAGCACCCAATAATTTCACGTAATAAATATTAAATCAAGGCAAATTCCTGCAATAATTTTTTTTTTTTTTTTTT
>NW_016107624.1:1529529-1558845 GCF_001604975.1 Cebus imitator | reverse complement strand
CCGCAACCTCCGCCTCCTGGGTTCAGGCAATTCTCCTGCCTCAGCCTCCTGAGTAGCTGGGATTACAGGCACGCGCCACCATGCCCAGCTAATTTTTTGTATTTTTAGTAGAGATGGATTTTCACCATGTTGACCAGGATGGTCTCGATCTCTTGACCCCGTGAGCCACCCGCCTCGGCCTCCCAAAGTGCTGGGATTACAGGCATGAGCCACCACACCCGGCCCTCCTGCTATAATTCTAAATATCACTTGGTCCACTCAAAAAATGTCCCAACACTTGAGTTTTCTTTTGTTTCTTTTATCTGATTTTACAATGCTCTCCCAATATTAATTTAATTTCTTGGGTCTATTGACAGTCATTTTAAATATCTTCTCTTCCTTCATAAGGTTGTGCTTCTGTTATAGCCATTTTTCATTGTTTTTATAAGGAGTCGACCTAATAATTTGTTCCTACCAGTGCTTTCCCCAAATCATGAATTACTTTCAGATAAGCTTACTTAACTGTGCTTATTGCCCCCTTACAGGAACACTGGTTCAATATATAATAAAACAATGTAACCGCAGATATTTGTAATAGAATTTTTACTTGCTATATTTTCTGACCACCAATCATAATACATAAAATAAAAAGTATATAAAATAATCCAGTAATTTAAAAATAAATCCAATTTTTTCTTAATTCTTAATCAAATAGAAAATCAAAATAATTAAAGTAGACTCCTAAAAAATACAATTACAATGAAATATTGCCATTTAAAGATGGATAAATATAGCCATTGTGTTGATCTCCTAACTTCTGAAACACTTGGAAAACAACAAATATGAATCAAAAAATGTTTTAAGTTAAATAAAACTAAGAAATATCCAAAATCGGCTGGGCATGGTGGCTCATTCCTGTAATCCCACCACTTTGGGAGGCTGAGGTGGGGGGATCACCTGAGGTCAGGAGTTCCAGACCAGCCTGGCCAACATGGCAAAAACCAGTCTCTACTAAAAATACAAAAATTAGCCAGGTGTGGTGGGGTATGCCTGTAATCCCAGCTAAAGCAGGAGAATTGCTTGAACCTCAGAGGCAGAGGTTGCAGTGAGCTGAGATCGTGCCACTGCACTCCATCTCAGGAAAAAAAAAAAGATCTTATATCAATAATCTAACCTCCTACTTTAAGGAACTAGATAAAGAAGAGCAAACTACACTTTAAGCAATGAAAAAAGCGGTGTGGGGATAAACATTAGAGCAGAAATAAATGAAGTAGAGAATTTTTAAAAATAGAATCACTGAAACCAAAAATCGGTTCTTTGAAAAAGATCAGCAAAATTGATAAACCTCTGAAAAAAACAAGTTGAGGTGCGGCATTCTATAAAAGAGCTGATCAGGACTCTTCAGAACTGTGAGGTCATGAATAACAAGGAGAGAAACAGACACAAACAGGAAGAGACTAAGGAGACTAAATGCAATGTGCGTCCTAGGTTGGATTATGGAAACTAAAATGTCCATTGGAGGAATATTGATTAAATCAAAAAATCTATAGTATAGTTAATAGCGTCTTACCACTAATAATTTCCTACTTTTGACAAGAGTGCAATGGTTACATAAGACATTAATGTTAGGAGAAGCTGGATGAAGCGTATATGGGAATTCTCTAACTTATATTTGCAACTTTTATTAAATTTGCCCTACATCAAACCATATACAAAAATTAATTCAAATGGGTAATAGATTTAAAATGTTAAAGATAAAACAATAAAGCTATGAGAAGAAAATACAGAAGAATATTTTCATTACTTTAAGGAGGCAAAGATTTCTGAAATATGACATAAAAGCACTTAACCGTGAAAGTAATGCAGGCTGGGTGAGGTGGCTCATGCCTGTAATCTCAAAACTTTGGGAGACCAAGGTGGAGGAGGATCACTTGAAGCCAGGAGTTCGAGACCAGCCTGGGAAACATAGCAAGACACTGTCTCTATAGAAAAAAAAATTTTAATTAGCCCATGTGTGGTACTGTGCACCCGTAGTCCCAGCTATTCAGGAGGCTCAGGAGGGAAGATTTCTTGAGCCCAAGAGGTTGAGGTTGCAGTAAGTCATGACTATACCACTGCACTCCAGCCTGAGTGACAGAGCGAGAGCCTATCTCTAAAAACAAAATTTAAAACTTTTTAAAAAGAAATGTGGGCAAAATGAACTTCTTTGGATTTTAGGTGCTAGCTTCCAGCTCAGTAGAATATTTTAAGTTATACTTTTCATAATTTACTTGGTAATTTTAGATGTTCTGAACTAGAAAGGTTTCTCCTGATCTCTAATCTGCTATATTTATTAAAACTTAGAACAACAACCAGGATTCATTTTTAAGGATTATATAAACATTATTTAAGGTGAGCAATACATGATTACCTTTCCTTTTTTGAATTTACCTGAGGCCATTTATTACTCCGAGAATCTTTTCCTGGCTTGAGAGACTAGAATTGAAAAAGTTTTGTTTTTCAGCCAGCTATTCTAAAATTACAGTAAGGGCCACAAGGTAAAATAAGAAAAATGGTTCAGACAGTGGATTATTGACTATGCCTCTTCTGATTTTGTATGCATAACTGATTACTCATAAAGCAAGACACAGACAATGATAGCTCCTCCTGCAATGACCCAAGACCTTTCCTACCTATGACCCCCAAAAGCAAGTTACCGTCGCTTTTCAGGTCATCACCCTCAAAACTCCGGCTCTCATTCTGGGCTGGGTTCTGCTCAATTTTCTAATCTCACTAAGTTTCATTATCTCTAGTGAGGAACTTCTCTATTCTATGATCTGCAGAACCCCATCAGGGAGAGGAAAGGCAGATAATTTCATTTTCTTCTATATTACTTAAATGTAACTCAAGAAGTATATGTAATATGTGATTGCCTAGTAGCATTGCTAGATAAGCTAAAGTTAGTGCAATTTAAATAATATGTGCTCCACTAAAGTATAATATAAAGACGAACTCAATCACTTCTTATTTACTTCACAGATACCTTGAGTTCTATTTGCCAGGCTTTTTGTTATCTGCTGATAAGTTTTTTATGGTTGGCCAGAAAATAATAATTTATGTCATGGTAGATAACTTCTCCAAGATGCCTTGGATACATCTGGGTCCCCTCCGTACATTAAAAGTTTTTGAAATTAAACGAGAGAAGAGATGGCAAGATATCAGGATGATGCGCATGAAAACCATCAGTGAACTCATTGTCAACCACATCCAATATGAAGTTGACTTCCTGTTCTGCATGGACGTGGACCAAACCTTCAGAAAAAAATATGGATTGGAGACTCTGGGAGAGTCAGTAGCTCAGTTACATACTTATTGGTATCAGGTAAATCCTAATCTAGTACCTTATGAAAGAAGTCAGTTATCAGAAGCATATATACCTATGAACAAGGGAGATTTTTATTACCATGCTGCTGTTTTTGGTGGCACTCCCCTTCAGGTTCTTGATATTGCCAGGGAGTGCTCCAAAGGAATCATCAATGATAAGAAAAATAACATTGAAGCAGTGTGGCATGATGAAAGCCACCTAAACAAGTATTTCTTTCTCCATAAACCCACCAAAATATTATCACCAGAATATTGCTGGGATTTTAATCATGAAAGGAATTCCGATATCAAAACTGTCAAACTCTCTTGGAATCTTAAGTATTATAAATTTCTCAGAGTGACAGCATAATTTTATAGCCCTTCCTTTATATTTCTGAATTTAAGGGCATCATTTTGTCTCATTCTTTAGAAAATTATCTTATTCCTTAGAAAATTTGCACTCTACAAAATTTAGCACTAAAAAAATCACAAACAAAATGGCAAGCCCACTACAGAGCAAACTTACACTTTCCCTTATGTTCATTTTGAATCATACAACATGAGATTTAATAGTTGCAAATAGGTTTACTGAAATCAGAAGAAGATATGAATGTTGAAATATTATTTGTTGGATCGTATCAAACAAAATTGATTCTGTTACAAGAAAATGAAATGTGAAATACTTTCATTGATCCAAGTAGATAAAAATTTTTCTATTCCTTAAGGAAATGAGTTATCTAGAGGTGTGGGGAAAAGAAGATCCCTACAACTATATTAATATGCCCTATATGTAAAACTTAGAAAACATGGAAGCTGTCACCAAACTTTGAGTCATTCTGAAAGAGCTATATACTTTAAAACTACAAAGTTGTTTGTTGTAAAAACTTATGAAAAGAAAATAAAAATATACAGAGAGAAAATTGAGAGTCCCCCTTTTACTCTCTCTTTGAAAACCTATCTTAACATATTTCCCATGTATGCATTTATATGCCCACTACATGAATGCATTTATATACCCACTACTACACACACACACTCACACATGTGCTTATATAATATTTTATACAAGTTGCCATATCACAACACCCATACACATGCACACACACATCTTGTCAATAGTCAAGGTCTAGCTAGTAAAGCAGAAACTACTATTCTAGATATTTCAAACAGTGGGGATTTAGCACAGGGAATTGGACATGAAGGTGATAACAGAGTTTGAGAGAGATACAACGGAGAGGAGGCAACCCATGATTTTCAAAATAAAGGTAATAACATCCTGAGGGTTGAAGAGAAACATGTAGGATGTCTAGAAAGAGCTAGAACCTAGCAGAAGTTACCTGGCATAAGGTGACACAAAAGAGAAAGGAGTTTCTGCTACTACTCGATATGTTACCCATAGTGAGGGTGTGGAGGAGAGATCCACGCTTTTCTGCTCCTCCTACCCTGCTCTCTTCTGTCAGTATTTTTTGGTGCCTGTGCTATGCAATCATTAGAGAGCATGAGAGTCTGGGTAATACAGACCTCTGCCACACTGAGCAGAGCACAGGAAAAATGAAAGATTGAAGAGTAATCAGGCAAATGGCTACTAAAGTCCAACCATTGTGCCACAAAGCACCCGTTTTCACCCTTCTATCCATACTTGACTTTCATAAAATGACTTAGTGTTTCCACCTACTAGAATTCGATTAACTTTTGTACAAAAGGACACTTTCTTCCCAAAAAGGTGGAACACAAATTACCATCTGACATAGTATCTCTCACCATGTCCAGGAGGCCCACATGAACTGAGTTTCTCTCCATCAGAACTGTACTTGGCTCCTCACAGTTTTGTGAACTCTGATCTAAATTAATAAAAGAATATCAATGTGAATAACGGAGGGATTCTCCACAGATATTAAGTTTATTCAGGAATGTGCAGGGCATTTGCAAATTTGGCATATGTGGGCTATAAAGCCCATAAGCATATCCAAAGAGGTTGCGGCAAGAGGAAGCCTTTAAATGTAAAAGGGAAAAGTATACATAATTTGTTCTGAAACAAAGAGAACTTCGGTTACAGGGGCTTATTGCAGGAGTTAACACCAGTTCATTATTGGTGTATCAGGCAAGTGTTCTTGCGCATCTGGCTAGCCGTCCTTGTGACTCATGTAGCAAGCGGTATGTAAGAGCCCTTCAGAGAGTCTTTGTAATAATTCTTATCATAGGCATGTGTGCATGAGGGCCCTCTCTTCTCAGCCTTCTGGCTTTATTTTTATTGTTAGGGTTTGATACAAGTGACTCCATTTTTTTTTTTGTACTTTAGGTTTTGGGGTACATGTGCAGATCATGCAGGATTGTTGCATAGGTACATACATGACAATGTGGTTTGCTGCCTCCATCCCCCCGTCACCTATGTCTGCCATTTCTCCCCATGTTATCCCTCCCCAACCTCCCCATGCCCTACTGTCACTCCCCCAGCCTCCCCCCACCAACCCCAGTGGTGACTCCATTTTGATCTTGATGACTTTCGCAAGAATAACTAACATTCCTCATTTTAAAATAATAGAAGGAAAAAAAGAAAATAATTGACTGCCATATAGAAATATATATTTATATTTATAATATACAAATAAGAATATGCATGCCTGCTGCAGTCCTCATCTCCATAACTGGTCACAAGGTCAAGTTCATATTTATCACATTTCTTTCACCACCCATTCCATGTTCCTTCCCCTTTGCTAAAAGTTCAGCTAGATACTGTTGTTTACCTGGTGGGATGGCGTAATTGTTTTCCCTATGAGATCTGAGTCTTTGTTGAGTCATTATTGGATTGTCACAGTTTCCCCTTAACAATGGCTGTTGGATAAAACAGTAGTAGGAGGCTCCCAGTGAACACCTTGAGTTCTAAATATAGCCCCCATTCTACTATTGTATAGTAGCAACCAACTTTCTTCTTGATAATTTTGGACCCTTGATAATTGGGTTCCCTGATTCAATACAGAGAACTCCTCTGGCTGTTGATTCAGCATGATGAGAATACAAAATGGCCAAAGGAAAGTCTCAAATTCCAATCAACAGGATCATTATTGTGTTTCCTGGTGGGAACATTTCTTTCTGAGGATCTAGGGCCTCCAAACCCACTGAACCCAAGCTTGCAGAGATGGAAACAAAAATGACTCCATTGGGTTATTTGGTGTAAAAAAGGGCCTCACATCTCTACCTCATACCTTCTGGCTATGGAGTAGACAGTATGACATAGTAGCCACTATTTTAAGGCATATCCCACATACTGTAGGATAGCACCCAACCTCACAGAGTGTCGTCTCACAGCTCACAATGTTACAGAATCATTAGCAAGCCATTTCATAAAGTGACCTGCTTCCAGTCATAAGTTGCATGGTAAGAGCAATGGACTCCGTGGGTGTGAGTGTATTGTTGCACTTCCTTCACAGTAAAACATATCTCTTTAGTCTGAGGCAATGGATAAAGCCTCTTTAGTCTGAAACAATGGATAAAGCTGCAAGTCATGCTCCTGGCAGAAGAACTATAAGAAAGAAAGACAAATATCTATCAAACATATTTTTGTTTGGGGATAAATTTCTTACTTTTACATAATGGAAAAGACCCAAGGTAACCAATACTTCACCATAGTCTCTGCTATTGGCAGACTGGGCATTTAGCAGTGGAGATAGCCAGATCATCACTGACGAGAGGAAATCTATCTTACTGAGCCTGGGCACAGCTTCCACCCCTGCACCAATGCCACTTTGTACATAGGCCCATTGAGAAAATACTGTGGTGGCTATAGAAAAAGGCTGACTGAACTCAGTCACAGAATGGGTCATCTCATTGACTTGATTACTGAGAGCTTCATCTGTTGAGATTGCTCTTTGGTGACCATTTTCATGTGACACATATATCCTCACACTCTGCCTATTTTAGAGCCCCATAAAGGACCTTGGACTCTCTTGTCACCAATTTACCAATCTGCACAAGTCCAATATCATATAAACCATTTCCATTTCATGGATTGCAGATGCATACACCATGCTTTTAGTTTATTGGATCAGAGAGCATTAAGTTCATGGTGGGTAGAAGAGTCATAGCTTAAGTAAATTTCGTATGCATCAAGCATTCATCTTCTACCTGGGTCATGCAAAATGCCTTACCCAGTATCTGTATTTGCCACTTGAGTCTGCTAAATGGCACAGACCTTGCTCTACAAAATGGACTTTAATAGAACCTTCTCTTGCCTTGGGCCTCACTCAAAATTGGAATGGTTACCAGTTGCTCAATAAATAAGAATGGCACATTCCAAATGCAGAGTGGCACATTCCAAATGCAGGATACGTCACCTCCAATATCCAGAGTCCCCCTCAGCATTGTGCCTCTGATTTAGTTGAAAGTGGTGCAAGGCACAGGAACTTGCTTGTCTAGGGCAATATGTCTACATGCTCCTTAGACATAGTGTTGATTGCAGGCCCCTAAATTTCTGAGGGGGTTTTTTTCTACCTCTTTGTATACATTTGTGTTAGCACAACATCTGTGAGTCTTGCTATTTTCTGTTCAAAAGATCCAACCAGCTGTGGCTAACAATAATATCCTATGAGCTGTCCTGATGATCCAGGACCCTGTGGACTGTATTATGACAACATAGAAGGGTTCACTAATGTCTCTTCCAGGTGAAAGCAAACTGCTTTTGATAATCCTCATTAATCAATATAGGAAAAAACACATTTGTCAGATGCATACCAAATACCAGGGACTATGCTAATTTGCTCCAGCAAAGATACACCTGGAAAAGTAGCTGTCATTGGAGTCAGCACCTAATTTACTTTACAGTGATTCACAGGCATTCTCCAACTCCCTCTGGCTTTTATACTGGCTAAGCAGGCAAGTGCTAGGAACCAAAAGCCTGCAATATTCAAGTCTTTAAATGGTAGAGCTAATCTTCACAATTACAATTTCCACAGGGAGGTGCTATTAATTTTGATTTGCTATTTTAGGAGAGCCTTTTCCATTGGCTTTCATTTGGCCCTTTTTAACATATTAACCATTTCTCCATGGGTCAAGGACACATGTAAATACTTGACCAGTTGCTAAGTATAAATATTCCAACCATAAATTCAGGAACTGGAGCAAAAACCACATAGTGGCTCTTACATATTGAAGTCACTGTGAGATAAATTCAGGGCAAAATTTATCTCCTTCACTGTGAGATAAATTCAGGGCAAAATTTATCTCTTATTTTCCGTAAATCTTCACTCTCTTCAGTAGACCACAATAGCATTTCTAGTCCCTAGAAATTACTGTCAACTCAGAACTAGTGTCCATTCTACATTTCCTCCAAGGACATAGTATCCTAGCAAATAACCACAGGTCCTCCTTCAAGGTGACATAGCCTCCCTTCAATCAAGGGATTTAAGTTCTGTAAACTGGTTTAGGTGTGTGAACATAGCAAGAGACCATAACTTACTGTGGCAACTCAACTTACATTTCTGTTGACCAGGCCTAGAGTTTTTCCAGCAACATAGAAACATATCATTCTTATTTAAATCAGAGTCCATTATAGTATCTCCTCACACCGATTCATTTCTTAATAACTTGGTAAAGAAAAATGTCTCTAAGTCCCACACCCAACCAAAGAACATAGAGGGAAGGAGAATAGACTGAACATAATAAATTCAGTCACTTCGACATTCCTAACTAAACATTCCTGTCTCCCTAACTAAAACTTTGGATTTCTTACATAATGCCAGGGAAGTTATGACATCTAAATCTCATTAATCATAGGCTACCACTGAATGCAAATTTTAGTTTAAAAACCAAGAAAATGCTTAGAACCACTTACTGCTGACTGAGATAACATACTAAATCCAGAATCTCAGGTAAATGTCCCTGTTTTAGTAATTTCAGCTCAATCCAATATTATATTTCATTCATCTTGGTCTAACAGTCTTATAATCCATTCTCACATGTGTTTCCTTACTAATATAAATTAGCAAGAGCTTGAAATTCTTTTAATGTAGAAGCTGTCTCCTATTGGAGCAGATCTTAAATTCTCTCCCTGGGGCATCCTATGTCTAAATCTAGGTGTTAAGTCTACAAGTAATGAAAATAGGCATCACCTTGTAAATAAACTATGTTGGGTGGGATCATTAGAGCCTCTATAAGCAGGGAAAGACTTATTTCCTCAGAATATTTGGAGGAGTTGTTTCCACTGACAAAGGAACCTCAAGGGATTTAGAATTTCAAGTTCTCTAGCCAGGAAAGGTGGAGTGCGCCTGTAATCCCAGCTGCTCAGGAGGCTGAGGCAGTAGAATAGCTTGAACCTGGGAGTCGGAGGTTGCAGTGAGCCAAGATCATGCCACTGCATTCCAGCCTGAGAAAAAAAGCAAGACCTCATCTAAAAAAAAAAAAAAAAAAAAAAATTCCAAGTTCTCAGATTCATCTGAATCCACCCAAATGTTCTCATCCCACATATGACAGTCCTGGTCTTCCCTAATTCTCTAATTTTAGCAAAAGAGATTTTTAGAATATAGAATATTTTGTATATTCAACTTGCATTCTAATTATGTACATCATGCAAGTATAGTTTGGGTTTTATCCTCAGCCATGTGTGACACACACTCACAAATAACGTGGCACCATAAAAGCCATCTGGTTCTGTGTCCATGCTTTGAGCCAGGAGTTTACATTTCTAGACTTGTTATTTTACTTATATAAGCTCTCTAGGACAATCAGAAGCAGCAATTCCATCCTACAGACCTTGCGCTCATTATAACAGCAGCTATTTAATGTCCCAAAGTCTTCCCTTCAATTGACGTTGCCTCCCAAGCAACTACAGGTGATAAGATAATTTTAATAACTATGCTACTACTACACGCCAAACGTTTCTAGATAACCTATTCTACTTTGTAAAGAGGTTTCACGGCATTCAAGTCAAATAGGTGAGCAATTCTAGAATTTTATCGTGAGGGTCTATTTCTCAGGGTTTTTGGTAGTTTGCATAAATGGCCATTATTATCCACTGTCTGTTTCCATGGCCTTCTGCACTGTCCCCACATGACAGTTCTCAACAGCCGGATATGTGAATATTAACCAGCAAGCCTCCAACCAACCTACCAAATGATTGCAGATACATGAGTGCTCCCTAGCTGAGATTAATTGAGGCTGGCCCAGATCAACAGAACTACACAAATGACCCATAGATTCATGAGAAATGCTAAAGCATTGTGGCTTTAATCTATTAAGGTTTGGGGTGGTTTGTTAAACAGCAAAGGCTAACTGAGATCAGAAAACTCCTAGTACTAGAAACTCTATCAAATAAGGGTCCAATCAGGAAAATACGGGGATTTCAAATGAGAGATTCCCATGTGAAAATTGTTTACACAGATAATGGAATTGATAAAAAGCTAAGAGAGACAGTGAAGAAACTGAGAAGCTGCAACCATCCCTAGGGCTAGAGGGGCAGAGGAAGGCCAAAAGACACGAAGGATGCAGCTGTCTGAGGGAAGCTAGGACTGCAAAGGAAACTTTGACTTCAGATTTGTGCTTTTTATTTAAGCTCTCTAATACGATTAGATGCAGCCATTTAATCTGTCTGTTGGCTGTTGTTTTATTTATGTCCTTGATTTCATTAAGTTAATATATGCAAGTTTGTAGGACAGTGGCTGGCGCACAGTAAGAGTTGTATGAATGGTAGCTGTCATTATCATTGTTGTCATTGTATGTTTTTGTAGCAAGAACCATACATAATTGCCTTAGTCAATTTTTTGTTGCTATAACAGAATACCACAGACTGGGTAATTTGTAAAGAATGGAAGTTTATTTAACTCATGGTTCTGGAGGCTGGGAAGCCAAGGTAGAGAGGCTGGCATCTGGTGAGGGCCTTCTTGCTCACCATAACATGGTGGAGGACATCACATGGCAACGGGGAAAGAGCTTGCCAGCTCAGACCTCTCTTTCTCTCTTTTTTTTGAGACAGAGTTTTGCTCTGTCCCCAGCAACCTCAGGCTCCGCTCACTGCCAATTCAGACTGGTGAATGATATTTTTAACATGTTATTGTATTTGGTTTGCTAGCATTTTGTTGAGAATTTCTGCATGTGTGTTTATCAAAGATACTGACCTGTAGTTTGCTTTTTTAAATTATGTTCTTGTCTGGTTTTGGTATCAGGGTAATCCTGGTCTTGTAGAATGACTTTGGAAGTATTCCATTCTCTTCAGTTCTTTGGAATTGCTCGAGTAGAATTAATAGTAAAGCTCACACATCACCCTCTTGTAAGGGTTGGTCACTGGCTCCTTGCTTTTTTCATTTGGGGAGGTCACGGTTTCATTTGTTGATGGCTTTATATTGAGGAATTAGTTATGCATTCCCATATTTGTGTTTGGTTTGTTTTGATCTCTCTGTGGCATGTTTCCTTAGAGGTTCTTTGCAACTGTCTGTGAGTTCCCTAATCCCAGATCATTGCCTCCTTTTTAGGACTAGATGGTGCCTTAAATCCAGGTTTGCCTCAGCTTTTACAAACATCCAAAGCACTTGCTACGGTTTGGATATTTGGCCCCTCCAAATCTCATGTTGAAATTTGATCCTCAATGTTGAGGATGGGGCCTAATGGGAGGTGTTTGGGTCATGTGGGCAAAACCCCTCTGAATGTCTTGGTGTGGTCCTCATAGTAATGAGTGAGTTCTTGCTCTGTTAATTCCTTTGAAAGCTATAGAGCCAGTTGTTAAAAAAAATCAGCACCTCCCTACCTCTCTCTCTCTTGCCTCCTGTCTTGCCATGTGATTTCTGTACACACCAGTTCACCTCTTCTTCTGCCATGAGCGGTAGCTGAGGCCCTCACCAGAGGCAGATGCCAGTGCCATGCTCCTTATACAGCCTGTAGAACCATGAGCCAAATAAATCTCTTTTCTTTATAAATTACTCAGCCTTGGGTATTTGTATTCCTTTATAGCAATACAAACAGACTAAGACAGTACTGCTGGTCCTCGATTGAGGAAAGGATTCTACAAGAAATATCTCAAATGTGTGGGAAGGCTGGCTGGGGGTTCATGCCCAGAAGACCTGTGGAGCATGTGCCTCCCACAGCGTGGTGCTGCTGAACAGCAACTCTGATTTGCCATCTCCTTTGGCTGAGATAAAGAGCAAAATTTTGAGGGCTGGGGTTTGTGCTCCAGCCTCCTTTGTCTCTAGCTGCCCTCAGTTTTTCTCCCTACAGGCACTTGCAATGCTTCCTGTGAGATGAGCCAGGAATGATTTTCCTGCAAGGGAACCCAATATGATGGTGAAGATGGCTGCCAGCTTCAATCTCACTTTCTCCAGTGTAGAAACCATTTGTCTGGGAGGAACTTTCCATATGTGGTACATGGTAGACTGTGGGAGGGGTCTCACAGATGGAGAAGCCTGCTTCTCTTACTGTATGCTCAAAGTTTTTTACTTCCCTGTGATCCTAGGATTGTCTAAGCCTCAACTTTGAGTTTTGAGATATTGCTAGTGATAATCTTGGCAGTGGATATTGTTTTTGGTTTTCCGTGGCGGAGAGTAAAGCCAGATTGTTTCTTCTTTGCCATTTTGGTGACTTTGCTCCTAATATGATTTTTAAATTGCCTTTATCTCCAAACAAGGCCTGATAACCAATTCTAGATTCCTCCTATCTCTATGTTGCCTATAAATCTCACTCTAGTACCAACACCTGAATTTGTCAGGGCACAGAAACAAATCCTGATTCATCTAAACAGAAAGAATTTATGGAATGGATAAATTCTTGGATATTGGAACAGAATATTAAACTCTCAAATGTTAGTGGCCTAACACACATAAGAAAAGTTTCTTACTCATCCTACAGAGCCAGTGAAGGTTGATGGCAGGAAATCCATTCCATATTGTCCTTGGGGGCCCAGAATGATGGAGGCTTCATTATCTGGAATGCTGCTGGTCACCAAGTCAGGAGGAAAGACACTAGAGAATCATGCAGGGCCTCTTGAGTGCCTCAACTGGACTTAATCACATGCCCTTTCCTAAGTCCAAGAGGACTAGTAAGTGGAGTCTACAACTAGGAAGGAAGAGAGAACTGGATAGTGGTGAGTAATAGTAATGTCTACTACAGAACAGTAGGAAGTGGCTCACGGTATTTACAAATAGTTGCAGAGAGCAAAATGGGAGCTGAAGGAGGAAATGCACAGACAAGATCCTGCCATAGGAGTAATCTGTTTGGACTCCCAACTCTGACCCCATCACCCTGACACTCAATATCTCACTACTGACCTCCATACTTTTGGAAACATCTGCTGTAATGTTAATCCTTGACTCCACTACAAATAACCTCAATCTGAACCCCCTTAAAGGTCAAAGTCTCAGATAGTTCACGTAGTCCTGGGTAGTACAATCTTATTAGCATAACATTAACATGCCAGGTAATCTGGGTCATGTACCCATATTTTAGTTGCAAGGAGTAGGAAGAGAAAATTTATGTCTATTTCAACTTCCATTCTGGATAGGATACTGCTACTTCTCAAATTTAGGATTCCTCCTTTAAAAGGGTGTTCAGATTCTGGGCAGCCAAAATATAAAAATGTGCCCTATATAGTTTAAATGTTTTACATTTTAAGAATTGTATTTTATTTTTTGACTTCCTTATGTGGCTATTTTGAGAATTTTACATAAAAAGAAAAAAAGAGCACACCATATGTGCTCTTTTTGCCTGGCTTCTTTCAAAGAATAATTATTTTGGGGTTTATGTTGTAGCATATATCAGTACTTCATTCTTTTTTATTACTCAGTATTATTCTACTGTATCATTATACCGTAATTTGTTTAATTATTCATCTGAACATGTGGGCTCTTACCACTTTTTGGCTATTACTGATAAAGCTAGTATGAATAATCATGCATGGGTCTTTTTGGGGACATAAGCTTCCATTTCCCTCAGATAAATACCTAGGAGTGAACTGCCAGGTCATATGGTAGTTGTATGCTTAACTTGCTAAGAGACTGCCAATCTTTTTTCCAAAATAGTGGTGTCATTTTACATTCCCACCAACAGCTTATGTGAGGTCTAGTTTTCTGCATCTTCACCAACATTTAGTTTGGTTAGTGTTCTTAATTTTAGCCATTCTACTAGATGTGTAGTGGTATATTATAGTGGTTTAATTTGCATTTGCCTTAGTTTTTAGTTTTTGGCTTTTGAATAAACATCAGCTGTAGCCAGGCAGTACTCACCATGTGCCTTAAATAAGACCCATTACAGTGTTGGCTTCAGGTGTGACCCAGAACATTCCCAGCTGTGGTGGCAATGGGGAGAGATTCCTTTTGCTTTCTGAAAGGACAGAGAAGAATAAAGAGGACTTTGTCTTGCAGCTTGGATACCAGCTTGACCATGGTTGGGTAGAGCATGAAGTGGACTCCTGGCAACCCCAATTCCAGGCCTTGGCTTCTGGGTGGCATTTCTGGACATGTCCTGGGCCATAGGGGAGCCCATTTCCCTTAAAGGAGAGACCCAGGCCTGGCAGCATTCATCACAAACTGGAGACCTTAGGCCTTGAGTGAACATCAGCAGTGGCCAGGAAGTACTTGCCATGGGCCTGAGGTGGTGGTGACCATACGGAGAGACTCTTACTTGCAGAAGAAAGAAGGAAGAGTGGGAAGGACTTTGTCTTGTGGCTTGGGTGCCAGCTCAGCCACAGTAGAATAGCGTCTCAAGCAGATTCCTAAGGTTCCCAACTCCAAGCCCTGGCTTCCAGATGGCATTTGTGGGCCCTCCCTGTGCTGGGGTGGGGACCTCACTGCCATGAAGAGGGGAACACAAGCCTGGCTGGATTTGCCACCTGCTGACTGAATAGCCCTTGGGCCTTGAGTGAACACTGGCAAGTAGCCAGGCAGTGGTTGCTGTGGGCCTTGGGTGAGACCCAGTGTTGTGCTAGCTTCAGTCTCAGTGGTGGTGGACACAGGGGTGCTTGTGTCACTCCTTCCCCAGCCCTAGGAAGCTCAGCATGGAAAGAGAGACTGCATTTGTTTAGGGGAAAGTAAGGGAAGAGAACAAGGGTCCCTGCCAGGTAATCCAGGAAATTATCTCAGATCTTATGCAAGACCACCAAGGTGGTATATCTATGTATCTGCAAGCATCACAGTGTTACTTTACTAGGCTTCAGGTGACCCCTAATGCAGATACAGATGCAGTAATCCAAAGACTTGGATAACAATATCCAATTCCCTTTGAATACTTGGAAAGCCTTCCCAAGAAGGAAGGATACAAACAAGCTTAGACTGCAAAAACTACAATAAGCACTTAACTCTTCAATGCCCAGATGTTGACCTTTGACAAAGATCCACAAGCATCTAGGAAAACATGACCTCCCAAATGAATTAAATAAGGCACTAGTGACCAATATCAGACTAACGGAGATATGTGACCTTTCAGAGAATTCAAAATAGCTGCTTTGACGAAGCTCAATGAAATTCAAAATATCAGAGAAGGAATTCATAATCCTATCAGATGAATTTAACAAAGATATTAAAATAATTTTGAAAAATCAAGCAGAAATTCTGGAGCTGAAAATTTTAATTGACCTACTGAAGAATGCATCAGAGTTCCACAACAGCAGAATTGATTAGGCAGAAGAATAATGAGTGAGCTTGAAGACAGACTATTTGAAAATACACAGAATAGAAAAGAATAAAGCATGCCTACAAGATCTAGAAAATAGCCTCAAAAGGGCAAATCTAAGAGTTACTGGCCTTAAAGAGAAGGTACAGAGAGAGATCAGGGTAGAAAGTTTATTCAAAGGGATAATAACAGAGAACTTTCCAAACCTGGTGACAGATATCAACTTTCATGTACAGGAAGGTTATAGAACACCAAGCAGATTCCACCCAAATAAGACCACCTCAAGACAATTTAATGATCAAAATCCCAAAGGTCAAGGATAAGGAGGAAAGGATCAAGCAAGCTGCAAGAGAAAAGAAATAACATACAAAGGAGTTCCAATATATCTGGCAGCAGCCTTTTCAGTGGAAACCTTATAGGCAAGGAGAGAGTGGCATGATATAGTTAAAGTGCCAAAGAAAAAAAAAACTTTTATATTAGAATATATATTCAAGACAG
Organism: Cebus imitator; assembly: GCF_001604975.1. NCBI lineage: Eukaryota > Metazoa > Chordata > Mammalia > Primates > Cebidae > Cebus > Cebus imitator. Next base: position 1,542,444 of record NW_016107624.1, on the reverse strand, counting down.
GCATGGTGGCTCACCCCTGTAATTCCAGCACTTTGGGAGGCCAAGGAGGGTGGATCACTTGAAGTCAGGAGTCTGAGACCAGCCTGGCCAACATGATGAAACCCCCACCTCTACTAAAAATACAAAAATTAGACAGGCATGGTGGTGCATGCCTGTAATCCCAGCTACTCCAGAGACTGAGGCAGGAGAATCTCTTGAATGCAGGAGGCGGAGTTGCAGTAAGCCAAGGTCATGCCACTGCATTCCAGCCTGGGTGACAGAGTGAGGCTGTGCCTCAAAAAAAAAAAAAAATAGTACATCCAGCAAAAATATCCTTCAAGCATGGAGATTAAAGACTTTTTCCAGACAAACCAAGCTGAAGGATTTCATCAACACCAGACCTGTCCTACAAGAAATGCTAAAGGGAGATCTTCAATCTGAAAGAAAAGGATGTTAACAAGCAATAAGAAATCATGTGAAGGTACAAAACTCACTGGTAATAGTAGGTACGCTGAAAAACTAAGAATATCATAATAACACTGTAACTGTGGTGTATAAACTATTCACATCTGGAATGGAAAGACAAAAAGATGAAGCCATCAGAAATAATAATTACAACAACTTTTCAAGATATAGCATAGTAAGATATAAAAAAAAACAACAAAGTGTTACAAAGCAAGGGGATGAAGTTAAAGTCTAAAGTTTTTATTAGTTTTCTCTTTGCTCGTTTGTCAGTGTGTTTGTTTTTGCACTTAGTGTTGTCATCAGTTTAAAATAATGAGTTATAAGATGTTATCTGCAAGCCTCATGGTAACCTCAAATCAAAAACCTACAGCTTTGGGAGGCNCTCGAGTAGAATTAATAGTAAAGCTCACACATCACCCTCTTGTAAGGGTTGGTCACTGGCTCCTTGCTTTTTTCATTTGGGGAGGTCACGGTTTCGTATGTTTATGGCTTTATATTGAGGAATTAGTTATGCATTCCCATATTTGTGTTTGGTTTGTTTTGATCTCTCTGTGGCATGTTTCCTTAGAGGTTCTTTGCAACTGTCTGTGAGTTCCCTAATCCCAGATCATTGCCTCCTTTTTAGGACTAGATGGTGCCTTAAATCCAGGTTTGCCTCAGCTTTTACAAACATCCAAAGCACTTGCTACGGTTTGGATATTTGGCCCCTCCAAATCTCATGTTGAAATTTGATCCTCAATGTTGAGGATGGGGCCTAATGGGAGGTGTTTGGGTCATGTGGGCAAAACCCCTCTGAATGTCTTGGTGTGGTCCTCATAGTAATGAGTGAGTTCTTGCTCTGTTAATTCCTTTGAAAGCTATAGAGCCAGTTGTTAAAAAAAATCAGCACCTCCCTACCTCTCTCTCTCTTGCCTCCTGTCTTGCCATGTGATTTCTGTACACACCAGTTCACCTCTTCTTCTGCCATGAGCGGTAGCTGAGGCCCTCACCAGAGGCAGATGCCAGTGCCATGCTCCTTATACAGCCTGTAGAACCATGAGCCAAATAAATCTCTTTTCTTTATAAATTACTCAGCCTTGGGTATTTGTATTCCTTTATAGCAATACAAACAGACTAAGACAGTACTGCTGGTCCTCGATTGAGGAAAGGATTCTACAAGAAATATCTCAAATGTGTGGGAAGGCTGGCTGGGGGTTCATGCCCAGAAGACCTGTGGAGCATGTGCCTCCCACAGCGTGGTGCTGCTGAACAGCAACTCTGATTTGCCATCTCCTTTGGCTGAGATAAAGAGCAAAATTTTGAGGGCTGGGGTTTGTGCTCCAGCCTCCTTTGTCTCTAGCTGCCCTCAGTTTTTCTCCCTACAGGCACTTGCAATGCTTCCTGTGAGATGAGCCAGGAATGATTTTCCTGCAAGGGAACCCAATATGATGGTGAAGATGGCTGCCAGCTTCAATCTCACTTTCTCCAGTGTAGAAACCATTTGTCTGGGAGGAACTTTCCATATGTGGTACATGGTAGACTGTGGGAGGGGTCTCACAGATGGAGAAGCCTGCTTCTCTTACTGTATGCTCAAAGTTTTTTACTTCCCTGTGATCCTAGGATTGTCTAAGCCTCAACTTTGAGTTTTGAGATATTGCTAGTGATAATCTTGGCAGTGGATATTGTTTTTGGTTTTCCGTGGCGGAGAGTAAAGCCAGATTGTTTCTTCTTTGCCATTTTGGTGACTTTGCTCCTAATATGATTTTTAAATTGCCTTTATCTCCAAACAAGGCCTGATAACCAATTCTAGATTCCTCCTATCTCTATGTTGCCTATAAATCTCACTCTAGTACCAACACCTGAATTTGTCAGGGCACAGAAACAAATCCTGATTCATCTAAACAGAAAGAATTTATGGAATGGATAAATTCTTGGATATTGGAACAGAATATTAAACTCTCAAATGTTAGTGGCCTAACACACATAAGAAAAGTTTCTTACTCATCCTACAGAGCCAGTGAAGGTTGATGGCAGGAAATCCATTCCATATTGTCCTTGGGGGCCCAGAATGATGGAGGCTTCATTATCTGGAATGCTGCTGGTCACCAAGTCAGGAGGAAAGACACTAGAGAATCATGCAGGGCCTCTTGAGTGCCTCAACTGGACTTAATCACATGCCCTTTCCTAAGTCCAAGAGGACTAGTAAGTGGAGTCTACAACTAGGAAGGAAGAGAGAACTGGATAGTGGTGAGTAATAGTAATGTCTACTACAGAACAGTAGGAAGTGGCTCACGGTATTTACAAATAGTTGCAGAGAGCAAAATGGGAGCTGAAGGAGGAAATGCACAGACAAGATCCTGCCATAGGAGTAATCTGTTTGGACTCCCAACTCTGACCCCATCACCCTGACACTCAATATCTCACTACTGACCTCCATACTTTTGGAAACATCTGCTGTAATGTTAATCCTTGACTCCACTACAAATAACCTCAATCTGAACCCCCTTAAAGGTCAAAGTCTCAGATAGTTCACGTAGTCCTGGGTAGTACAATCTTATTAGCATAACATTAACATGCCAGGTAATCTGGGTCATGTACCCATATTTTAGTTGCAAGGAGTAGGAAGAGAAAATTTATGTCTATTTCAACTTCCATTCTGGATAGGATACTGCTACTTCTCAAATTTAGGATTCCTCCTTTAAAAGGGTGTTCAGATTCTGGGCAGCCAAAATATAAAAATGTGCCCTATATAGTTTAAATGTTTTACATTTTAAGAATTGTATTTTATTTTTTGACTTCCTTATGTGGCTATTTTGAGAATTTTACATAAAAAGAAAAAAAGAGCACACCATATGTGCTCTTTTTGCCTGGCTTCTTTCAAAGAATAATTATTTTGGGGTTTATGTTGTAGCATATATCAGTACTTCATTCTTTTTTATTACTCAGTATTATTCTACTGTATCATTATACCGTAATTTGTTTAATTATTCATCTGAACATGTGGGCTCTTACCACTTTTTGGCTATTACTGATAAAGCTAGTATGAATAATCATGCATGGGTCTTTTTGGGGACATAAGCTTCCATTTCCCTCAGATAAATACCTAGGAGTGAACTGCCAGGTCATATGGTAGTTGTATGCTTAACTTGCTAAGAGACTGCCAATCTTTTTTCCAAAATAGTGGTGTCATTTTACATTCCCACCAACAGCTTATGTGAGGTCTAGTTTTCTGCATCTTCACCAACATTTAGTTTGGTTAGTGTTCTTAATTTTAGCCATTCTACTAGATGTGTAGTGGTATATTATAGTGGTTTAATTTGCATTTGCCTTAGTTTTTAGTTTTTGGCTTTTGAATAAACATCAGCTGTAGCCAGGCAGTACTCACCATGTGCCTTAAATAAGACCCATTACAGTGTTGGCTTCAGGTGTGACCCAGAACATTCCCAGCTGTGGTGGCAATGGGGAGAGATTCCTTTTGCTTTCTGAAAGGACAGAGAAGAATAAAGAGGACTTTGTCTTGCAGCTTGGATACCAGCTTGACCATGGTTGGGTAGAGCATGAAGTGGACTCCTGGCAACCCCAATTCCAGGCCTTGGCTTCTGGGTGGCATTTCTGGACATGTCCTGGGCCATAGGGGAGCCCATTTCCCTTAAAGGAGAGACCCAGGCCTGGCAGCATTCATCACAAACTGGAGACCTTAGGCCTTGAGTGAACATCAGCAGTGGCCAGGAAGTACTTGCCATGGGCCTGAGGTGGTGGTGACCATACGGAGAGACTCTTACTTGCAGAAGAAAGAAGGAAGAGTGGGAAGGACTTTGTCTTGTGGCTTGGGTGCCAGCTCAGCCACAGTAGAATAGCGTCTCAAGCAGATTCCTAAGGTTCCCAACTCCAAGCCCTGGCTTCCAGATGGCATTTGTGGGCCCTCCCTGTGCTGGGGTGGGGACCTCACTGCCATGAAGAGGGGAACACAAGCCTGGCTGGATTTGCCACCTGCTGACTGAATAGCCCTTGGGCCTTGAGTGAACACTGGCAAGTAGCCAGGCAGTGGTTGCTGTGGGCCTTGGGTGAGACCCAGTGTTGTGCTAGCTTCAGTCTCAGTGGTGGTGGACACAGGGGTGCTTGTGTCACTCCTTCCCCAGCCCTAGGAAGCTCAGCATGGAAAGAGAGACTGCATTTGTTTAGGGGAAAGTAAGGGAAGAGAACAAGGGTCCCTGCCAGGTAATCCAGGAAATTATCTCAGATCTTATGCAAGACCACCAAGGTGGTATATCTATGTATCTGCAAGCATCACAGTGTTACTTTACTAGGCTTCAGGTGACCCCTAATGCAGATACAGATGCAGTAATCCAAAGACTTGGATAACAATATCCAATTCCCTTTGAATACTTGGAAAGCCTTCCCAAGAAGGAAGGATACAAACAAGCTTAGACTGCAAAAACTACAATAAGCACTTAACTCTTCAATGCCCAGATGTTGACCTTTGACAAAGATCCACAAGCATCTAGGAAAACATGACCTCCCAAATGAATTAAATAAGGCACTAGTGACCAATATCAGACTAACGGAGATATGTGACCTTTCAGAGAATTCAAAATAGCTGCTTTGACGAAGCTCAATGAAATTCAAAATATCAGAGAAGGAATTCATAATCCTATCAGATGAATTTAACAAAGATATTAAAATAATTTTGAAAAATCAAGCAGAAATTCTGGAGCTGAAAATTTTAATTGACCTACTGAAGAATGCATCAGAGTTCCACAACAGCAGAATTGATTAGGCAGAAGAATAATGAGTGAGCTTGAAGACAGACTATTTGAAAATACACAGAATAGAAAAGAATAAAGCATGCCTACAAGATCTAGAAAATAGCCTCAAAAGGGCAAATCTAAGAGTTACTGGCCTTAAAGAGAAGGTACAGAGAGAGATCAGGGTAGAAAGTTTATTCAAAGGGATAATAACAGAGAACTTTCCAAACCTGGTGACAGATATCAACTTTCATGTACAGGAAGGTTATAGAACACCAAGCAGATTCCACCCAAATAAGACCACCTCAAGACAATTTAATGATCAAAATCCCAAAGGTCAAGGATAAGGAGGAAAGGATCAAGCAAGCTGCAAGAGAAAAGAAATAACATACAAAGGAGTTCCAATATATCTGGCAGCAGCCTTTTCAGTGGAAACCTTATAGGCAAGGAGAGAGTGGCATGATATAGTTAAAGTGCCAAAGAAAAAAAAAACTTTTATATTAGAATATATATTCAAGACAGGCATGGTGGCTCACCCCTGTAATTCCAGCACTTTGGGAGGCCAAGGAGGGTGGATCACTTGAAGTCAGGAGTCTGAGACCAGCCTGGCCAACATGATGAAACCCCCACCTCTACTAAAAATACAAAAATTAGACAGGCATGGTGGTGCATGCCTGTAATCCCAGCTACTCCAGAGACTGAGGCAGGAGAATCTCTTGAATGCAGGAGGCGGAGTTGCAGTAAGCCAAGGTCATGCCACTGCATTCCAGCCTGGGTGACAGAGTGAGGCTGTGCCTCAAAAAAAAAAAAAAATAGTACATCCAGCAAAAATATCCTTCAAGCATGGAGATTAAAGACTTTTTCCAGACAAACCAAGCTGAAGGATTTCATCAACACCAGACCTGTCCTACAAGAAATGCTAAAGGGAGATCTTCAATCTGAAAGAAAAGGATGTTAACAAGCAATAAGAAATCATGTGAAGGTACAAAACTCACTGGTAATAGTAGGTACGCTGAAAAACTAAGAATATCATAATAACACTGTAACTGTGGTGTATAAACTATTCACATCTGGAATGGAAAGACAAAAAGATGAAGCCATCAGAAATAATAATTACAACAACTTTTCAAGATATAGCATAGTAAGATATAAAAAAAAACAACAAAGTGTTACAAAGCAAGGGGATGAAGTTAAAGTCTAAAGTTTTTATTAGTTTTCTCTTTGCTCGTTTGTCAGTGTGTTTGTTTTTGCACTTAGTGTTGTCATCAGTTTAAAATAATGAGTTATAAGATGTTATCTGCAAGCCTCATGGTAACCTCAAATCAAAAACCTACAGCTTTGGGAGGCTGAGTTAGGCAGATTACTTGAGGTCAGAAGTTTGAGACCAGCCTGGTCAACATGCTGAAATCCTGTCTCTACTAGAAATACAAAAATTTGCCAGGTGTGGTGGCACATGCCTGTAGTCTCAGCTACTCAGGAGGCTGAGGTAAGAGAATTGCTTGAGCCCAGGAGGTGGAGGTTGCAGTGAGCTGAGATTGTACCACTGCACTCCAGCCTAGGCAACAGAACACAAATAAACAAACAAACCACAAACCCTACAACAGATATGCAAAAAATAAAAAGCAAGAAATTAAAACATACCAGCAGAGAAAAAAGGAATACAGGAAGGAAAGAAGAGAAGACCACAAAACAGTTAGAAGATAAATAACAAAATGGGAGTAGTAAGTCCTTGTTGAAGATACAAAATCCACATACAAAAATCAGTAGCAGTGTAGCAACCAAGATGGCCAACTATACAAAGCCAGGAGTAGTAACATCTGCCACCAAGAGATCAGGACATTGGGAAGACTTTGTCTAAATGAATAAATAAATAAATAAATAAATAAAATACAAAAATTAGCTGGGTATGGTGGCTCGCAGCAGTAATCCCAGCTACTTGGGAGGCTGGGACAGGAGAATTGCTTGAATTCAGGAGGCAGAGTTTGTAGTGAGCCAAAATATCACCCTGGCACTCAAGCCTGGGGGACAAAGCAAGACTCTGTTTCAAACAAACAAAAAGTAGGCAAAGGATATGAATAAATATTTCTCAAAAGATGGCACATAAATGGCCAAGAGCTATATTTTAAAATGCCCCAAATCACTAATTATCAAGGACATGCAAATCAAAACCACAATGAGATACCACTTTTCTTCCATTAGAATGGCTATCATCATCAAGACAAAAAAATAACAGATGCTGGTAATGATGTGGAGAAAAGATAATGCTTACACTCTGTTGGTAGGAGTATAAATTAGCACAGCCATTATGGAAAATGGTATGCAGATTTCTCAAAAAGTAAAAAGTAGAATTACCATATGATCCAGCAATCTCACTACAGGGTATTTATCCAAAAGAAAGGAAATCAATATAGCAAAGGGATACATTTATTGCAGCACTATTCACAACAGCCAAAATTTGATATTAGTCTAAGTGCCCATCAGTGGAGGAACAGATGAAGAGAATGTGCTATATATGCATGATAGAATATAGAATATTATTTAGCCATAAAAAATGAAATCCTATTATTTGCAGCAACATGGAAGAAGTCATGTTAAATGACATCAGCCAACCACAGAAAGACAATTATGGCATATTCTTACTCATATGTGGGAGTTTAAAAATTTGATCTCATAGAGGTAGAGAGCAGAATGATAGTTACCTGAGGCTGGAAAAGGTGCGTGGGGGTGGGATGAAGACAGGTTGACTAATGGGTATAAACATAGTTAAATAGAAGGAACAAGTTCTAATGTTTCATAGCAGAATAGGGTGACAATAGTTAACCATGTATATTTCAAAATAGCTAGAAGAGAGGACTTGAAATGTTCCCAACACACAGAAATGATGAATGCTGGAGGTGATGGATATACCAAATAACGTGACTTGATCATTATACATTCTCTGCATGTAACAAAATATCACATATATTCCATAGATATGTACAAAAATATGTTTTAGTAAAAAATAAAAAAGAGTGATTATGGGAGCCTATCGGGGTGCGGGGGGAGGGAGGAGGGAGAGCATTGGGAAAAACAGCTAATGCATGCTGGGCTTAATACCTAGGTGATGGGTAATAGGTACAGCCAATCACCATGGCACACTTTTACCTATATAACAAACCTGCATGTCCTGCACATGTATCCCAGAACTTAAAATAAAATACAATTAAAACACAATATTTAATTTTTACAAAATAAAAAATAAAAGCAAATATTTATTCAACACTCAAAGAGCAATTATCTCAGGATAGTACGATACATTTGATTATCATTTTCTCCTTTGTGCTTTTATGTAGTTGACACATTTTATAACATAAAAACATTTCATTTCTATAATTACAAAAATAAGTACTTTACATTCTAAGAAAGAATAAGAAGGGATTAGCTGTGCCTAGAATCCTTGGACCATGCCTAAAATAGGATGAAAAATAAAGAACGTTGCACTTTTGCTCTGTCATACATATGTACATAACATACACACAGACATACACAAACACACATACAAATACACCATTTGAAATATATACACACATACACCATTTGAAATATATTTCTGTAAGTAAATATCAAGAAAGTTAAGGAAGTGTAACAAAGAAGACTAAAAGCAGAACATTTTAAAAATGCTTTAATTTTTCAAATGGGACAAAGTTCCATTGTTCAGTAGCAATGAGAACTTGCTACCAATCATTATGACAGTGACTTTAGAGTCTGGTGACATCACCATTAATAGAAGACTCAAACAGCAGGAGAATAGTATGCAATATATGATTTTTGCAAAGACCCAAAAATGTAATGCTTGAGAAACGCCTGTCCTAGCACTTCTCTTTACATCACCAAACTAAAGGTAAAGTGACTCTCAGGAAAGGACTATATAAATGTTTAGATAATTATGGCAAAATTATAGGTTGGGACTATCCCCAAACTTTGGCCTTAAATGTATATCATACAGCTCATCTAACAAAGGAAGGTTCTGCCTTTATATAGGCTTATACTTTAGATATTACACGTGGAAGAATCTTAGGTTTATAGCTTTAGAAATAACATATGAAAAGGGTCTCGGTTTACAGCTTCAGGAGTCACATATGAAAGGGTTCCGGTTTACAGTTTTAGGACTCACACGTGAAAAGGTTTCTGGTTTGATCTTGTTTTAAGTAAAAATAGTGCCTTCCGGAGAGTTTCCCCAAGACCAAGCCTGCCACCTACAGGAAGGTGAAACAGGAGGCACCAGTCGGTCAGCCTTTTCTTGTATTGAAATGTAGTGTGTTAGTCAAAGGGAAGTTGATCTGAGATGCCTGGGTCTCCTTCTTCAATACTAAGTCTTTAAACTCCACTGTTAGGACTAGCCATGTTTTTGTGCTCACTAACCACATGTGACTAAAGCCTACTGTATTAGAAGTAACAGGTCTAAAACATTTCACTCACAAATTAAGCGTTGAAAAATTAAGTTTTAGAGACCTCTATTTTACTCTAATACATAACCCAAAAGCAAGACCTGCTCTTGGATAATGTCCACCAAAAAACAATTTATGCTTGTAAACAGGTATCTAATACCTGCAATATGAGCTCGATGCATTGGCTGGAGCCAAAGATTCCATTTCAGAGCTTAATGCCTTTAATTTGTAATTTTTATCACTATTTACAAAGATACACCTTTGAAAGAGCTCATATATTTTTAGGTTCATAGTCTTATAGTCTTTGAGTAATGCATCAGCCTTACTGTTTTGTGAAGAAAAAAATACATAAAAATCCAGTTTGGGGCAGAATACATCCGAGTAGACAAAGACATCTTCATAATTACCTGATTCTATGTACACAGAAGCACCGTGAAATAGGAAGAGAGTTTTACTGAATTTATTTTATGCAAGCAGGTGGACTTTGATGAAGAAATGCAAAAGGAATGTCACAGACCGTTGGCATCTAGTCTAAACAGGATCAGTAAACCTCCTGAGGGCAATTTCCAGGCTCTCCAAACAATATGTGGTTTCCCTGGCCCAAGTATGCCTTCTTCCTAAGGCTGAGCATTTAAGAATCAGACACTTAAAGTGGTGGTAAAATTTCCATAAATTTGTTGTTAGACTATGATAACAAAGTAGTTTTTTACTTTCAAAAAAATACTTTTTCTTCCTTTTTTAGGAGAGAATGCTATCTAAAAGAAAAGTATTGCTAACGATTTTGTTTGCTTTATCACTGACATTGATTGAACATCATTTCAGGTAAATAGAAAATATTGATGAATCATCATTTTTAGTGATTGGAAAGTTGACCTAAAATGCTAAGCTTTATTCAAAAGATAATAATACTCCCTAAATTAATCAGTAATTACCTTCTTGGGGGAAAATATACCTTAATTCTTTCATTTTTCAACATTCAGTAAATATTTATTTGCCACTTTCTTGATGCCAGGCCTTGTTCTAAGTGTTGGAAAAATAGCAATGACCCAAAGTTACTGCTCTTAAAAAACTTTACATTCTAGGTGGGGAAGATGGACAATAAACAAGAAGTATATAATGTCAGGGATGGTATATTTTATATAATAATGCTATGAAGAAAGAAATAAGGCAAGATAAGAAGATAGTTCAGGGCTGCTGTTTTAGATAAATCTTAAACTACATCAAAGTTCTATCTAATATGAGCAAGACAAAGTAACCTATTATAGAAATATGGCTGTATTGGGGAACAAATTTCTTAACCTGCAAAAAATTCTCTCTCATAGAGAAATTCAAATTCTTACTTCCCCAATGCCCTCTTCTATGGTCTTCTTTATAAGCAATGCAATGTTACCGAATGCTATTTGAGAAGCAGCTATATTGTGAGAGCTAAGTGCCTTTTAAAATCTATCCTATTGGATTAGTATCATGCTGTACACATTATTTGCCCTCCAAGGGTATTGTACCTTAACAGAAAGGATCCATGGCCAGTTGTAATAGCATTAATACCATCTTTTTGAAGGTAATAAAGGGCTATCTTAGTCAAAAAGAAATCAACAGACCATAAGCTAATGGGAGGCCTGGATTTTGTCAAGTATTCCAGAACTATAGCATTATGCCTAGTATAATCAGTAAGCATTTAGTAAGTATATGGCTAACAAATGAGTGAAGGAATAAACTTAAATTCCAGATATTTTTTGTTTTTCTAAGTACAATAAGCATTTGTTCTAATTTAAAACTAAAATAACTTTTTTCATTTATCTAAAGAATAAAGAATCACCTGCAGAAGATATATGTCTGCTGGTAAGAATCCGTCCTATAAATATTTTACAAACCATTGAGGGCAAACTAGCTGATGTCAAATGCATTCTAATGGTGATGGTAGGCAGAAAGAACTGAAAATTATACTGAATTCCCTAGAGGTAATCATGTGATAAATTTCTTAAGTTGAGAAATATTCTATGCACATGCATATATACATATATATGAGTTTATATGAACATGTGTATATACACATTTCCAAATTTTGCCCTCAAACTCACCTGCTTACAGGGAACAAACTTTTTATCTTTTCTATTATTTAACTATCTCTGTCCAGAATAATGTTTTTCTTTAGATTATGATGAGCCCTTTTAGTCAAGCATGTTATCTACCATTGATTATTGTGTAGGGCCCCAAAATTAGTGAATCAACTGTCAGAATTACAAACTTTTTAAAAGTTCTCCATTTGTCACTATATACTTTTTAGTGAATTTAGGTTGTGGACAACTTGGATTTGGGAAGAGCACCAGTCCTGGAGAATCCCATAATGAAATATCTTTGGCTAAAGATACTCTGAAAATATCACAAAAGATATACTCTTTACATTTTTTCTTTCATTTTATTTTGACATAATAATAGATTCGCAGAAAGTTGCAAAGAGAGGTCATGTTTACCTTTTGCTCAATTCCCCCAATGTTATACATTACATATTATAGCAGTAATAATCAAAATCAGGAAATGGACACTGAGAAAAGGTACCTAAATAGTTATGTGATTTCATCACATGTATAGATTCAGTAGCCACCACAGCAATCAAGATAGAGAACTATTTCATTACCACAAAAAAAAGTCTCACTAAACTCACTCTCCCAGGCCCACCTGAACCCCTGAGGGCACTATTAATCTATTTTGTCTCTACAGTTTTGTCATTTTGAGAATATATTGTAAGTGGAATCATACAGTATATGACCAATTGAGATGAACTTTTTCACTTTGCATAATGCCATTGAGATCCAACCAGGTAATTGTATTTATTAATAGTCTACTCCTTTGTATTGCTGTGTAGTAGTCCACAAACAGATGCTTCAAAATTAAAATAACCAGAAACATATTGGTTGACAATTATTTTCTCACAGCACCTGAAAAATATTGTTCTACTTCCTTTTGGCTTCCATTATTTCTTATAACAAATCCACTTACGGCTGGGCATGGTGGCTCATGCCTGTAATCCCAGCACTCTGAGAGGCCAAGGCTGGTGGATCACCTGAGGTCAGAATTTTGAGACCAGCCTGGTCAACATGGTGTAACCCCATCTCTACTGAAAATACAAAAACTTAGCCAGGCGTGGTGATGGGCGCCTGTAATCCCAGCTACTTGGGAGGCTAAGGCAGGAGAATCACTTGAACTTGGGAGGTGGAGGTTGCAGTGAGCTGACATCACACCATTTCACTCCAGCCTGGGCAACAAAAGCAAAACTCTGTGAAAGACGAAAGAGAGAGAGAGAGAGAGAGAGAGAGAGAGAG
>NW_016107624.1:1519446-1529387 GCF_001604975.1 Cebus imitator | reverse complement strand
AGAAAGAAAGAAAGAAAGAAAGAAAGAGAAAGAAAGAAAGAAGGAGGGAGAGAAGGAGAAAGAAAGAAAGAAAGAAAGAAAAGAAAAGAAATCCACTTATATTGGAATGGTTTTTCCTTTATACTTGATAAATAATTTCTCTCTGGCTTCTTTCAAGATTTTCCTTTTTAGTTTTCAGAAGTATATGATTTTCAAATTCCTTGGCATAAATTCTTTGGGTTAATCCTGATTGGAGTTCATTCAGCTTCTTAAATCTATTTGTCTTTTGCCAAATTTGAGGAATTTTCAGCCACGATTTTATAAAATGCTTTTTCAGCCCCACCTGCCTTTTCCTCTCTTTCTGAGATTTCAAATACATGTATGTTGTACTTTGTACTTTTAGTACCCATGTTCCTAAGGCTTGTGGAATACTATGCAGCCATAAAAAGGATGAGTTCCTGTCCTTTGAAGGGACATGGATGGTTCTGGAAACCATCATTCTCAGCAAACTGACACAAGATCAGAAAACCAAACACTGCATGTTCTCACTCATAAGTGAGTGTTGAACAATGAGAACACATGGACACAGGGAGGGGAACATCACACACTGGGGTCTGTTGGGGGATGAGGGGCTAGAGGAGGGATAGCAGGGGGTGTGGAGATTGGGAAGGGATAACATTAGGAGAGTTACCTAATGTCGGTGATGGGGGGATGGAGGCAGCAAACCACTATGGCATGTACATACCAATGTAACAATCCTGCAAGATCTGCACATGTACCCCAGAACTAAAGTAAAATAAAATAAAATAAAATAAAGGATTTTTTTCTCTTGCTCAGATTGAGAGATTTCTATATTTTATCTTCAAATTCAAGGAATCTTTCCTCTGTCCTCTCCATTCTGCTGTTGGGCCTATCTACTGAGTTCTTTATTTCAGTTATTGGATTTTTAAGTTCTAAAGTTTACATTTGCTATTTTTTATGTCCTCTACATCTTTGGTAAGACTTTCTATTTCTTTGTCATGACCTTCTATTTTTTCATATGTTTCACGTATGTTTGTAATTGCTCATTGAACCATTTTTACACTGGCTGTTTTAAAATCTTTGTCAAATCATTCTAGTGTCTGTGTTATCTTGGCATCTGCAGATTGCCTTTTCTAAATCAAGTTGAGATCTTACTTGTTATTAGTAACATAAATAATTTTTTAAATTGAAACCTGAATATTTTGGGTATCATGAGACTCTCAGGTTTTATTTATTCATTTATTTATTAGAGACATAGTCTCGCTCTGTGTCCAGGCTGGAGGGCAGCAGTGTGATCTTGGCTCACTACAACCTCTACTTCCAGGGTTCAAGCAATTCTCATGTCTCAGCCTCCCAAAGTGTTGGGATTACAGGCATGAACCATGGCACCCAGCCTCTCAATTTTATTTAAATCCTGTGTTTTCTCAACTGTCCTCTAATACCACTCCAGCTTGGAAATGAGATGATGGTGCCCCAATACCAACAGTTCAGGGTGAAATTCCAAGTTCTCCACTCCGCTTCCACTGAAACCAGGGATGGGAGTTTGGAGTGAGGAACTCCTTGTTACTGGTGAGTGGAAATGGAAGATCAGGTTCCCTACATGATCTCTACTGACACTGCAGTGGGATGGCCTTAATTGCTGAGTAGCAGTAAAACTTCTAACCCCTAACAACCTCCTCTGACTCCACACCAGTAAGGAGGAGAGGGGAGCCTCATTGCAGTCTGGCAAGAGAGTAAGTTTAGACTCTTTACTTGACCTTTGCTGGAGTGAGTAGAGGTGGAAGCCACAGTTCTTCTGTGTTATTTGGCTGGAGTAGAATGGTTAGTGCCTGAATATTTTCTGTCTTACTGGGTTGCCTTTTTTCTGGTCCCTTAACTATAAAGAGCAGGTTTTTCTTGAGGATTTTTTCCCCCTATTAGCACTTGTCACTCTGTTCTGTAACTGTCTGTTTAATATTGTCTTTCCTGTTAGTCTATAAGCTTTCTGAGGGCAGGAGCTAGATCTAAATGTTCAAAGTTGTAGAATCAACAACAAACTGTGTCTGTCATAATATAAGGGCACAAAAAATTAGCCAGGCTTGGTGATGTACACATGTAGTCCTAGGTACTTGGGAGGCTGAGGTGGGAGGATCCCTGGAGCCCAGGAGGTTGAGGCTGCTGAGACCTGTGATCACGCCACAGCACACTAGCCCAGGTAACAGATTAAGACCTCATCTCAAAAAATAAAAAATATATAGAAGCACAACAAATTCTTGTTGAATGAGTGGATTGCTTTTAACTTGATTTTCTCTTTGTACCTAGGAATGATCAAGTAGAAGTACCTCCACTCTCAAGTTGGTTTAATTCTAAGTAAGAACAAAAAATCCTGCTCACAAAATAATAATAGGAATATAACTAGGGCCGGGCACAGTGGCTCATGCCTGTAATCCCAGCACTTTGGGAGGCCGAGGCAGGCAAATCACCTGAGGTTGGGAGTTTGAGACCAGCCTGACCAACATGGAAAAACCACGTCTCTACAAAAAATACAAAATTAGCCAGGCTTGGTGGTGCATCCTGTAATCCCAGCTACTCAGGTGGCTGAGGCAGGAGAATTGCTTGAACTCAGGAGGCGGAGGTTGCAGTGAGCCGAGATCGCGCCATTGCACTACAGCCTGGGCAACAAGAGCAAAATTCCCTCTCAAAATAAATAAATTAATTAATTACTACTAACAATAATGTAACTCAATTTGAAGAGGAAGATTTTTTTCCCTCATCAAATTGTGGCTAATCTTGGATGTTTCTAGGACTTAAAGTTTTTACTTTTATATATTAACCTAGGGTCTCTTTATCAAGAATCCATTTATCAAGGCAATTAAGGGTTATAATGACAAAGGTGTCACACTCTGTCTAGTTTAACATTCATGGTATTATTAGGAGAAAGAAAAAATGTCTTTAGAGGCAGCCTGAAAACGCCACTAATGACCTCTTGATTTGGGCATTAACACTCAGGGGAGAACTTCACTTTTTTCCTAATGGTTATTTATTATTCTATTTTACGGTTATATATCAATTTCTTTAGCCCATTATTGGTTGTTTTATTGTTTATAGTTTGGGGGCTGTTATAATTAATGTTTCAGTGAATATCCTTGTACATATATTTTTGTACATCATTGTGTAAATTTACCTGTAAAATAAATTCCTAGGGTAAAGTCATGAGTTAAAAGGACACAGTTTTTAAGTTTTGCTTCACGTTGCTAAATTGCCCTCTAGTAATTGTTCTGTTTATTTATTTTCTAATCTTCAGTGGACAAATGTTAGTAATATTTTATTTATTTTGTCATTTTACTTATCTACTTTACATGTCTGGTAATATCAAACATTTTATTATTGGCAAGACTGTTAGTTACAATATCTGCATTCAACATTTATTTCTCTAATTATTATTGAATTTGAGCATTTTTTAATGTTTATTATTTATCTGTATTTCATCTTCTGTGAATTTTCAATGTTTATATTTTTCAGTGGTATGCAGGTGCACAGAATTAGAATAATCCTTGGTTCATGACATGTCATCATTGGTTCATACAAAACCCATATATTATTTGTTTGCTTGCTTGTATATTTTTAATGAAACAAAAATTACCGCCTTCAATAGCTTCAACATCTAGCTTTGTATCCTTTCTTTTTTTTTTTTTTTTTTTTGAGATGAAGTCTTGCCCTGTCACCCAGGCTGGAATGCAGTTGTTCAATCTCGGCTCACGGCAACCTCCACCTCCCAAGTTCAAGCGATTCTTCTGTCTCAACCTCCCAAGTAGCTGGGATTACCCAAGCCCACCACCATGACTGGATACTTTTTTTGTATTTTTAGTAGAGACAGGGTTTCACCATGTTGGCCAGGCTGGTTTTGAACTCCTGACCTCAAGTGATCTGCCTGCCTCAGCTTCCCAAAGTGCTGGGATTACAGGAGTGAGCCACTGTGCCTGGCCTGTATCCTTTCTAATATACTTCCTCTGTCCTCACTTGACCCCCTAAAACAGCCACTATCATGAACCCTAGTTTATCGTTCCCTGTTTTCTATTTTAGAATATAAATGTATAACCTCTATATTCTGGGGGAACGTCCATTTTTAATCTTCAGTTGTTTATAATGTTATAAAGTGGATATTATACTGCATGTAATTTTCGGGGACCTATTTTTCCCCTTAATATTAGATTGCAAAGATTCATCCAGAAAGTGTACATCATTGTAATTCATTCTGATGGCTGCATAATAACTGACTGTGGAAATATACCACAGTTTATTTATCCACTGCCTTGTTAATGAGCGCTTCAATTGTTTCTAAGTTTTTGCTATTATGAACAGTGTTGCTATAAATATTCTTATTGATGGTTCTTTGGGTAGATGAGGAGCCCCTGAATGGTAAAATATGTAAATATTCAACCTATGAGATAGTGCCAACATTATTTTTCAAAGCAGGTACAGCAGTTTAAACTTTCATCAGCAAAGAAGAACAGATCTTGTTGATGTGCATGCTCCTGGACATTCTGTATTGCCAGTAGAATGGACAGAAAAATCTATCTCTTTGTAGTCTATCTCTTTGAATTTCTTTAATTACTAAAGCAGTGAAACATTTCTTCATGTGTTTGTTAGTCATATGTGCTTTCTATTTAGTGAAATGAGTTCATATATTTTGCCCACTTTTGTTGAATTACTTGTGCTGTGTTGATTTATAGGATATATTATTGATGCGGGGCATGGTGGCTCACGCCTGTAATCCCAGCATTTTGGGAGGCCAAGGTGGGCGGATCACTTGAGGTCAGGAGTTCAAGACCAGCCTGGCCAAAACTGTGAAACCCCATCTCTACTAAAAATACAAAAATTAGCCAGGTGTGGTGGCAGGCACCTGTAATCTCAGCTACTCAGGAAGCTGAGGGAGAAAAATCACTTGGACCTGGAAGGCAGAAGTTACAGTGAGCAAGATCGCACCACTGCTATCTACCTTGGGTGACAGAGTGAGTAAGACTTTGTCCCCCTGCAAAAAAGAATATGTTATTGATACTAATCCTTTGTCAGCTGTATGTGCCACAAAAGTCTTCTCTCAATTACAAATAAAATAGCTGTCCAACATTTATCTCTGACCTCATCTTCAACTATTGTCTCCCTCCCTCAGTCCACTCCAATCACACTGGCCTCCTTGATGTTCCCCAGGGCACTTCACCTCAGGGCCTTTGCAACTTCTGTTTTTTTGGCATGGACCAGTCATCCTCCAAATAACAAAATGGTTCATTCTTTCACTTCCTTCAAGACCCCTCTCAATGTTACTTTATCAGTGAAGACTTCTCCACCCACCCTGTATAAAATTACATAAATTCCCATTCTCTTTCTCTCTTATCCAGCTTTACTTTTCTCCACTTTACTCATCAACATCTGACATACTATATATTTGTTTATTCATGTATTGTCTGTCTCTCCTCACTAGAACTTGCCTAGAAAGTGCCTAGACATAGTAGAAGCTCACTATTTATAGAATAAATAAATGCATGAAATCTCTTGTCTAATTGCAATGACTAGCACTTTCAGAACAATGAAATAGTGGTAGCAGGTATTCTTTAATTGGAAAGCTTGTGTTTTACTATTAAGCATCATAGTGGCTTGTAATTTAAGATACATAGAGAAGAAATTAAATGACTTAATATGTGAGATATTAGGGAAGATGCTCATTGTTGATTCTTATTTAAAGAAAAAACGATAAGCTTAAAGGAAATATGAAAGGATAAACGTCTCCGAACAGCCAAGGAAAGTATGAAAAACAAGATTTTCCTTAACAAATATCAGAACATACTATAACACTACTGTAATCAAATCAACAAGGAATAGATTAGAAAAACAGTGAGTCCAAAATTAGAGCACAGTATATATGAAAGTTAACATATAATAGTATTTTTTAAATCAGTGGGAAAAGAGTAGGTTGATTAATAAATTACATTACTGGCACTATTGGCAATCCAAGTGGAAAAAAAAGTGGGCCTCCATCTTATGCCATACATAAAAATAAATTCCCGATGGATTCATTTAATGTTAATATTTACTGAATTTTATTTACTTAATAAAATAAATTAAATACTTAAGACTTAAATGTAAAAAATAAAACAATAAAAATTATGTTTAAAAATCTACAACATGCAAAATCTAGGTAAGGAGGAAATCTTAGGGTTTTTTGTTTGTTTCTGTTATGTTGCTGAGGCTGGTCTTGAACTGCTGGCCTCAAGCAGTGCTCCCACCCCAGCCTCCCAAAGTGCTGGGATTACAGGTGTGAGCTACCAGACCTAGCCAAAATCATCTTACTGCCAGAAACCTAAAAACTGTTTAAAAAGCTCTATTTGAATATACAAAAATTTCTAAATTTTTATTTGGTTAAAAAATGAATACATAAGAAAACCACCTGGCTAAAAATTATTTGTAATACAAACGAAAGAGTAACTATCTAAATACAAGGCACTCATAAATTGCTGAGAAAAAATTAACAATGCAATAAAAAATATGAAACTCATAATAGACTAAATCAAGATGAACAAAAAGCTTATGAAAAGATGCTGTGGCCAGGCGCGGTGGCTCATGCCTGTAATCCCAGAACTTTGGGAGGCCGAGGCAGGCGGATCACCTGAGGTCAGGAGTTCAAGCCCAACGTGGTGAAACCTCCTCTCTACTGAAAATATAAAAATTAGCCAGGCATGGTGGTGCATGCCTGTAGTCCCAGCTACTCAGAAGGCTGAGATAGGAGGATTACTTGAACCCAAGAAGCCGAGGCTGCAATGAGCTGAGATTGTACCACTGCACTCCAGCCACTTAAAGAGTGAGACTCCATCTTTAAAAAAAAAATAAAAGAAAGAAAAGATGCTCAAATTCACTACAAAACTGCAAAATGTTAAATCTAAAATTTAAAAGTGTAGGAAAAGTGCTGGTGGGAATGTGGAGTATTAGAGCCTTTAAAAAAATAACTGAGTACTATCAAAAATAAAAAATACTTATAGCCTTAGGCCCAGCAATCTCACTACTGGAACTATCCAGTAAAAATAACAGCACCAATACATAAATATATAAGAAAGTTTATTGCATTTGTTTTCATAGTGACAAAAATTCCAGAGATAAAATGAATGCCCATTAGTAAGCAAATGGCTAAACAAACTGTCCACACTTGGATTTTATGCAGCCATTAAAAATAACGAATAAGACCTATTCCAGATAACCCAGGGAGACTTCACAAAGTAGCATTGGGTGAGAAAAGCAGATACAGAAAAGTATCCATTATTTCATTATTGTAAAATAAACAAGATTTTAAATGATTGCATATATACACATGTATGTATATATGTATATGTTTATATCATACATGTTATCTATAGAATCACATAAATATACAGAAAAAATGAAAGGTCACAAACCAGACTACTAATAATGGTGATCCAGGCAGGAAGACAGGAGGTAGAGAAATTATATACTGATGGAACAGATGTGGATAACAAATACCCTGGACATTTTCTAGTACTATTCTGTCAGTTTATGGTATAGTCCTCCTACATCACTTGTTTCTTTCTCCATTTAGATTCATGCTCAGTTTCCTAGATCTAAATATAGGTCAATATAGCCTTGATTTACATGAGAAGACCCCACTCTTTCTCCAGATACACTTTTTGAACAAATTGTGCCCTTCTACAATTATCATAAATTGTATGTCATTAAATCTTAGTGATACCTTCTAGCATTCAAATTTCAAATTCATTTTAATACCTGTTATCACTTTACCAAACATGGATATCTTAGGCTGATATATTATTTCCCTCCTTTATGCTTCATTCTATCTCACATCTGATACTCTACAGTATGGTACCATGAAACTAGCATTTTACCTGTATACTTTCTTTTTGGGAATTTTAACTGCAAATATTATACTTCATAATCAGATTACCTATGTCCTGCTGAACATCATCTACTCAGGCCTTGTGGTGTTTTCTAACCTTCTCAGAAACTGAATCTGTAGGGATATAAGAGAAACAACTCAAGTAAGATGCAGTAACTTTAATTTTGGGATTGTTTGCAGAGGTTTGGGCATGGTTTAGAGACCCAACAAGGGATATGTAGGCATCTAGGGGTTTGCAACAGCAGGAAGCTGTGACCACTCCTAGGCCTAAAGGGGCAAGGAAAGGAATGGCATTACCAGAGACCAGAAATTGCTGGAACCATGAAAGAAGAGCCACCCAACAGAAGTTATAGTCATAGAAGGACATGGCCACCCTCAATGTCTCAGCAAACTGGAGAGAGAGAGCAGGAAAAGAAATAACCCAACCTTTCCATCTTCCTGCCCTCTCATCTTATACTGGTGCCTCCCTTTAGCAGAACCCACTAGAAGCCATAGATCAAGGGACTTTGGGTGATCAGCCTGTTCCTAGGATATACAGCCATGCAGAGAAAGGCTAAAGATAGGGGGAAGGAAAATGGAGAACAACTAGCACAATCTACTCCTTTTTCCATTCAGCATCATTTCTCAACCTTGACTTAGATGAAAAATTTCATGTTCCCAAAAAAGGAGAAACACAAAGTTCCATCATCTACTGCATCATCATGAGGCGATAACAATTCAGTCATATTCCCACCAGAACCTAAACTATAACACTAGCCCTCTGGTATTCTAGATAAGGTAGCAGGGAAAGGGAAGAAAGTAATTAACATAATAAATCACTACTAAGTCCCACCTCTGTAACTGTTCAGGAGGTTAATAATAAAAGGAGGTAGTTAATTACCACTGTTTCATGGTTTCCTTATCATCTTCTTAACTGATAGTGACCCAAACCTCCAATCCTTAAGACTCATTTCTGAGTCCTTTAGTGGTCCCACCTTATTGAGTGAGTTGCCACAATTTCCCATTGACCATTATTACTAGACACAGAAGTACTAAGGGGCACCCCTGAGAATTTCTTGGGTTCTATATGCAGCTCTCCTTGCTATCAATGTGCAGTAGAAACTTAGTATCTAGTATCTCCTTGGTGATGAAGATCAGTTGCCCCAGCCAATACAGTAACACTATTTCTGCCTATTAGTTCAGCAGCATGAAGAACCTCAAATGATCTGCTATTAGCTTCATAGAACCATGACTTTATTCCCTAAAAGAAGATTCCTCCCTTAGAAACTAAGAACTCCAAACCCACGGAACCCAAGTTCATAACAATAGCAAGCAAACATTCCATAAGCTGTAATCATGAGCAGGAACATTCCCACATCCGTGTTGCTTTATGGACAGTATTTTAGCTTTGGAAGAAACAGTGTCTTATGTTGGTCATCAATTCAAAGCATGATGACACATTATAGGATAGTACCTCAACCTTTCAGGAAATTGGTCTCTGAACTAGCACCAGAATTGAGACTTCTGCTGGCTGTTCTACTTTCTACCAGACCAGCTGCCTCTGGACGACCAGGTACATAGTAAGACCAAAGAACTTTATGGAAATGAGTCAACTGCCACACTGCTTGCATCATAAAGTGGGTACCTTGGGTAAGGTAATGTTGTGTGTGATACCATAGTAATGGGTAAGATACTCTGCAAGTCAACAAAGCTGGCAGGTTTGCAGATAAGGAAAGTAAATCTGTACTGAGAACATGGGACTAACAGGCATGCACCACCACATCGGGCTAATTTTTGTATTTTTAGTAGAGATGGGTTTCACCATGTTGGTCAGGTTGGTCTCGAACTCCTGGCCTCAAATGATCTGCCTGCCTTGACCTACCAAAGTGCTGAGATTACAGGTGTGAGCCAGCGCATTTTAGCCTATTACATGATTTCTTTTTTTTTTCCCATTTATTTTATTGCATTTTAGGTTTTGGGGTACATGTGAAGAACATGCAAAATTGTTGCATAGGTACACACGTGGCAGTGTGATTTGCTGCCTTCCTCCCCATCACCTACATCT